>NC_042620.1:298452957-298770019 GCF_901001135.1 Rhinatrema bivittatum | reverse complement strand
CCCAGCTCTCCTGCTGCGTTCTGCCCAGGCAATCAGCATTTTAAGCATTTTAAGGGTGAGTTCCTATTTCACTGGGGCAGGGGGAGCAGCTGGGTCAGTGGGGGACTGGGAAGTATGATGACATACCAGTTGAGAGTCACTGCTCAAGGGTATAATTAGGAGCATCATACAAAGTGTTTGATGGCATTGTATTGCAGGAAGTGTTATGGTTTTGAGGTGTTTGAGAGGATTCTTGGGTACTGTGGGAGTTGACCCACACACGGGGAGGAGCCCATGGGGAGCCACAGCACTGGGCTAGACACAAACACAGAGTTTTGTCTTTTATTGTACAGCTGATGTATACCACCAGAGGTGGCAGTAGTGAGGTGATCCAGAGGTAGCAGTCCAGGGATCCTCGGCAGAGGGAACCCGTCTCACCAAGATGGTATAGGGAGATCCAGGTGTAGGTTTCCCAGCACGGCAGAGCTGTAGATGAGACAGACTGAGAATTAGATTACTCACTAGTTGGTAGCTGTAAGGTTGACGATTCCACCAGCAGAAGTAGATGATACTGGCACAGAGGCTGGGAGAGCAGGCCCTTGAGGAGCAAGTACCTGATCCCAGTAAGGCACCTGAAAGAAAGCAAAGGACCCCCGAGGAGGCGGGTACCCATGTTAGAGAATTATCTCAAAGGGCAGAGAGAGCTTCCAGCGGCAGCACGGAAGCGCAGAATAGCTTAGACCGGACGAGTCCAATCCTTGCTAACTCAATGAGCTAGCAAACAAGCATAGGCTAAATACCAGGATGGCGTGACGTCACTCGAGGGGGACATCCCCGAGGTTCCTGCCATGAGGTGGATAAAGACGTGGATGGCGTGTGTGCACGCACCCTAGGAGCCCCTTAGGAGAAACATGACATGAGGCTTTGTCATAGCCGTTCCGGGGATGCTGGAGGACGCAGCTTGCAGACGCGGTGGTAGCCATCCTCCCAAGGCTAGCAGGGAGAGCAGAGAAAAAAGGTGAAGCACAAGGGTCGTAGCCGTCTGAGACCGACGGACGCAACAGGAAGAGGTGGGAATCATGATATGTGCTCCTAGGGGAGGGACACCCATGTCATATAGGGGGTGACAAGGCAATAGATAGGTTCCCTGAAATTCAGAGACTTCCTTACAGCTGTGTTTTATGGCAGCTAGCTAGTGATAGAGGCATGGAGGTAGGCTCATTGTCTGGGTGGTTTGTGTTTGGGTGTGTCCTTGATTCCAAGCCAGAAATGCCAAGAATGCAACCTCAACTGAAGGGGTTGCATTCTATTTATTTATTTGTTCATTTATTTGTTCCGATTTATATTCCACTGTATCAATTATTCAAAGCCGATTTAATATTTTACATATCTAATAATATGCCAACCCTGCTAATAAATACAATTAAGTACTATAATATAAAAATAAAATAAAATAAAACTTTCAGCAAACAGTGCCCGACATACCACCTGGTAGTGTTTGGGAGCATCCAATGATACTGAAAGTACTGACGAGAAAAATTTCATGACATTTTTATATGAGTGTCTGAACTGAACTTCTTCCTTCATATTCATTTCCTCCATCCAGAGCCTCACAGCCTTCATTTTGGCTCTTGTGTCTCTACAGTATTAGTCATATGATCAATAAGCTCTTCCAAGGGGGCTTAGTTCTCGTTCCTCGTTCTCCTTCAAAGGGGAATCCAGAGCCTTATAAATGGTATTCCCCAGGGATTCATTAGCTCAGTGCACTGTGAGGGGGATCAGTGCACTGTGGACTGTGCACTGTGGAGGGGGCTCTGGTGCTCATGCTGCTATCCCAATGGATGTGGATTTTGGCAGCTTCCACCAGCCTCCCTCCCAGGTGCCACTCACAGGACTCAGGGCTCCACAGCAGTGATAAAACACAACCCATGCCGCCTTCTTGACGATGGGCTGGTTGGAGAGCCTCAGAATCTCTTCCAGAGACACCTACAACCTGGGTCCCCGCTTCTTCCTCCAGCCCACCAGCAATGTCCAGTTCAGAGTCACTAGTCAGAGCTATTGCTTCAAATTCCAAAGACGCCCAGGCGGTGGAATATACCCTGGTAAGAGTTTTAGGAGTAGGTTCTAACACTCTCTCTAATACTAAACCAAGCCTATGAGTGCATTATATGTAGTATTTCCTGACAGTCCTGCCCATGACATAGGGAATAGGCAAGTGTATGAAGGTATCTGTAAACAGAGATAGGGTTATTAGAGTGAGAGGGCAATAGTGAGGCCAGTGATGAAACCAGAAATAGATAGACCTTATTTGTATCTCACTGGTGGTCATTGAATGAACTTACCTCCATGCTCCTCCTGCCAGGCCGGCAGCTGGTTGAGCCACTCCCTCTCTTTCCAGTGCAGCTTCTGGGCTTTCTTCTTTAGGTCCTCATACTATAAATAAGGGAACTGAAAGCTGTAACTTCAATGTAACTGCTTATGGGCCTTCCAGAAAGGCATGGTACCATTATTTCTACTGAAACTTTGAGTCTGTTTCCTCACCATCATGCAGTAATATCTGGTGTTCGGCCAGCAGACCAGATTATTGACCACAGCAGGGCAATCTCTGAACAGCCAAGATACCCAGCTTCTGGAGGGAGCAAGCTTTTGGACCATGCTATTCTGAAGTATTATGATGTGAAAGGAAAGATCAGGGGCTACAGATACAGTACAGCTTTGTGGGGGTAAGTGAACAAGTAACAATGGCCCAATTTTCTCCCTTCTAGAACTGGAACACAGGTCAGTTCTGCATTGTGGTCCAGCTAAAACATCAGAAATATGTCCTGGAGAATGTTCTGTCACTTACTTGGAAACTTACTATATTTATAACCTTAAAGCAGTACCTAGGTTTTGTACCCTTTTATTTACCAATAACACATGTACGGGGTTATGCTATTAATGTATTACAAATCATTTTTGGCATCCATATATGTTTATGTAGATGGTGCTACTGTTATGTACCCTCTTGCCCTTACCCTCCCAAAGTCCACTAAAAATCTCCAAAATGCCTTTTAATGCCCTACTGCCCAATCCCTCCCCATATGTATGCATGCAGATTATAAAATACAAGTGCACTTTCACGCGGAACCATATATGTGCATATATGGTGCCATGCGCACTTGTTTGAAAGTTCTCCTCCCTAATGATAAAGTTGATTGCACTTTAACGTCTTCAGTAATAGATTTGACAACTGGTGTGTAAGCAACTGTTCAATTAGACAACATAAATGAATGCTACAAATAGTGTGAAAAAACATATTGTCCCAAATCATAGACAAGATAAATTAAATTACAAATAAAATTAAAACCAAGACAAATTCATAAAAGTGTAAATAATAAATAACACATATCAAAAAATTCTCCCTGGGGGCTACTTTTCAAAGAATGCCTTCCCTAGTACTACAGGGACAAGGGCCTTTTTCAATTAATGAATGTAATTGCTGTTTGCAATGATTAATATTTTTCTATTTCTTGTACTAACTATTCTGTTATTATTTACATTTTATCAATTCTATTGTCTTTCTATTAATTCATCATGTGCTGGACTGTTTGATTTGATTTGGGACTATTTGTTTTTCCATACTGTATCACTGATTTATGTTGTCTAATTAAACAATTGTTTGCATGTGGTGTGGTGTTCTAAGGTTTATCACTTTTCCATTTTTCATTTATACCTAGCCTAGTTTCCTACAGGGAAACTCGTTTTATGAGGGCAATGTTCAAAACCATTTGTGCATGTAAACAGTGATTTGTGCATGTAAACTCAGCTGTCTGAATATTGCCTCCTTCAATATGACTAAAACTGTGCACATTGCTCCCCAGCGTGCAAACTTATAGCATTTTTCAGAGGAAGTGTTCCCAACGATGTGTTTAGGTTACAGGAGGAAAATGCCCTGCATGCAGTAGATTGCATTTTTAAATCTGCACGCACGATCTTCCATGAAAAAAGTACCTGCACACAAAGAAATGCAAAATATCTAGTTGTACTTTGTATCCCCGTCAAGTTTCTCTCTGGAAAAAGTATGTATGCGCTTTCTCTTTGAAATTTAGTGCAACATCCGCAGGTAAAAAAAAAGAGCCCATAGATTTTGTACTAATGCAGATGATTTGAAAATTGTCCCCTATAAAATCATCAGTTCTGCCTGTCTGTTCTCCCTTCTAAGTGCCTTCCCTTCCCCGCCCCCAAAAAAAACAAATGTTTGATCCATTTATCCATTTTAGATCAGAAAGCAGAGTACCAAGTGACCCCTGGCTAGGTTTACCAGGGCCTCATCATGGAGTTGCAGTTCTGATTTCCCTAAGAAAACCAGATACTCCTGCATGCAATGGGACAAAACTAGAAGTGGCTCAACCTGGAGCCATCTGTTAGCCTTACCGTCACCTCACACTTTTCATGTGCTCCCCCCACAACTCTTACATATAGAATCTCTGGGGGTTTTTTTTACCTTACCCCTAGATTCAACAAAAAGTGTTACTAACAGAGAGAGAGAGAGAGAGAGATTGAGAGAGAGAGAGAGAAAGAGAGAGAGAGACTATCTATAAGGCTCTCATAGTAGGGAAGTATTTATATCTCTATAGGAGGTCCAGGTAACAGGGTACCATCAACCTAGAGTGAGATAACATAGTACAAAATTTCATCAGTGTGAGACTTTCCTCACTCCAAATGTTGTCAAATCTTCACCAAGGTGTACTGTGCTGTCCGTACGTCTCACTCTACATGTGAAACTGGCCCCTAAACCACCAACACCTCACCTCAACCTATTAGGTGGCCCTTCTATAGAGATATAAATAGGTGCACACAATTCGGCTTTTCCCAGAGACGCTCTCTCTCTCCCCCCTTCCCTCACCACCACCACCCCCACAAATATATGGCCATTTCAGGCATATCGCACAGCCTCCCAAAAAAAAGGTGTAGTTATTTTTGGCATTGATAGCATACATTGCCCCTAATTTAACTAAATCCCACCCCCCAAAAAATTTGCATTCGTGCCATGCGTTACCCTACTTTTCACATGCGTTATGACGTTTTTGATGAATGATGGGGTTAGTTTCCTATAGGGAGACAAGCAAGTTCTGTCCACTTCATTTTAAATCTCAGGGAAGTCAGAATACAATTGTTGTTGAGCATTTTTAAAGCTGTCTTGCAATTGGTTGACTGAGCATTTTGAAAGCCACCCTTCTGTTGTTTAATAGGCATCAGTGGTATGGCCATGGTGCAATTAGTTTGGGTGCAGGCCCACCCAACCAGGGCTGTCTGACCTAGAAGAGGGCTAGAACCCGGGCCAGCGATGCTGTCATGGGATTCCATCCCCACAACATCGAAGAAGTGGATTGAAGCTGCAATGTTGTTGTGGGATCCCATCCCCGTGATGGCAAAGAGGAGAGCCGGAGCAGAAAGGCCGTTGCAGGATCCCATCCCCGCAACTGCGAAGAAGAGGGCTGGAGTTGCAATGCCATTGCGGGATCTCATCCCTGTGGTGGCGGATGTAGCAGTTTGGCTGTGCCTAATGAAAAGACCCCGTGTGTGTGTGGGTGAGAATGGGAGCCTGGGGGTGTGTATGGATTAAAATGGGAGCCTGGGCATGGGTGTATTTGAGTGGGAATGGGAGCCTGGGTGTGCGTGTGAGAATGAAAGCTGGGGAGGGGGGATTGAGAGAGTGAGAGCTGGTTGTTGTGGTAGAGCATATTAGTGAGAGCTTTGTCTGTGTGTGTGTGTGTGTGTGTGTGTGTGTGTGTGTGTGTGTGTGTGTAGAGTATATGAAAGTGAGAGCTTGTGTTTGTAGTAGAGCATGTGAGAGTGAGAGCTTGTGTGGGGGGAGAGTATATGAGAGTGAGAGCTTGTATTTGTGGTAGAGCATGTGAAAGTGAGAGCTTATGAGTGTGTGTAGTAAAAAGGAATTAGAAAATGCCCAACAAGGGAAAAGTGGGGAAAAAAGAGACTAGCACCAACTGATTAGAAAAATACAAAGATCAGACAACAAAGGTAAAAAAATATATATATTTTGAGATTTTAGCAATTGGACTATGCCATCTTTTGGAATGTACATTTCTTATGTTTTTGTAGTTTGTTCTTTCTTCAGTATTCCACTGTTCGGAGTCTGGTTTCTCAAGCTTTTAATTTCAGTTTTCTCTGCATGTTTCTGTTTCGAATTTGTAGTTCCTTATTTCTGTATTGGTTAAGGGTCAGTCTGTGTTCTGCCTGTGTGTGACTGAGGCGCAGTATTTCTGCTAGTGTGTAGTTTTTCTGTAATAGTCCAGCTTGTTCTGATACTCCAATAGGTGATGTATTAATGTTCTAGGGCCTGGTGTAGTGTTTGCATAACGCTGACAGCCCAGACGTTCCTCCCACCCATGCCCCACAGAAACCCCCCCTCCCCCACTCCATCCCAACCCGCAAGGTTAAGACTTCACTCCCAAATAAGCCAGACACAGTCAGTTGTGGATAACAAAGGCCGCAGCTTTCAATGAACAAAAGACACAAAAATAATACCCATAGTACCCGAGCCGTGAACTTCCCATGCAGTATCACCGCATTGCCCACAATCCACCATCCGCCACCCTCGAGTAAGACAGCTATGGTGTATCTGCCCCCCCCCCCCCACCACCACCATGTTGAGCAAGGGGGAGCCACATCTCCAGGCACCGCCACACCCCATTGTCCCTTTGCAATCGTCCCCGACAGGACAAAGTCCATCGATTGCTCAGGCAGCAAGTCTGACATCCCATTGCCTCACCGGCCTGGCTCGGGTTCCCCACCACCAGCATGAGGTAGTCACTGACTTGCCTCATGACCCCCCCCCCCCCCATCACCTAGCTGTGGCCACAGATGCCCCGATGCCCAAGAATTCCTCCAATGCTTCCTGCGGTGAGCTGTTAAATAAGTCCTGCCCAATGTGGAACAAATGTACCAAATCCTGCCTGTACAGCCCCCACATTGATTATCGGCCCACTCATGTTGAATCTGGCACCCCCCCAAACCCTGCATGCATGTGCTCACCTGCCTGCTCAGCTTTTTATGCCCCTCTGTTCCACAGCTTTCAATCGCCCCATTTTCTGCGCGATATGATATCGGACCACGCCAAGCAACTATGTTTGAATAGCACGGCTAACGCTTTGAAGTCCTCCCTGATTGCCTTAAGCAGCTGCCTGGAGGACACTCTGCCTAGATCATTCCCACCCAAGTAAATATTGATAACATGCAGCAGGGCACATGCCTCTCCATGACATACGGAAAGAATGAGTCCCGAAATCCTCTGGCTCCAAACCTAAGCAAGCCAAGGTTCTTTTGAGCACTACCGTGAACTGATACCTAGCGAGTGGCACCCTGTTGACATGTACTAGAAAATGACTCCCTCCGGCCGGTCTGCATGTCAAATAATGCTCTACATTATTTTCTAGACAAGTGACTTGCGAATCAACCCACCTCAAGCATAATGTGTCCCCTTTTCCCACCTGATCAGTTTTTGAATGATATATTAATATAAACACGGCCCCGTCCCTGATATGCACAATCCACATTAGCATGCCATTGCAACTGGCATCCTCTTTGGAAATGGCCACTAACTCACTCATCCTCAGTGCCCCAAAAAAAGCCAGAGAGAAAGCAGCCCTAAAGAGATGAATCTCAAAATCTGAACTGCACACTGCCGGTAAAGCATGCCATTAGCATACTAGTAATTCATATGTAATGGACTTCCTGGAATCCCTCCTGTCAATCAAACCCCGACTCCACCTGTGAGCATTTTTATCACCATGAAAGCCCTGGTAGGGTCCCCCCACCCCTGGGCCTTGGCAAAAAAGGAAAATCCAACAAGGTGGTTCGCAACTACCCCCATGGACAGCCCCACCTCCTTCAACCTTGCGATGTATTGCATGATCATGTTATCAGGTACTGGAACCTGCACCCATCCAAGCCCATTTAAAAAGGTCTGCATGCACTCATAGCCACGCAAAAAGGCAGCCCATGTTGCCAGGGCTAAAGCTCCAAGTAACAGATCCCTGGTGATCAAATCCCAATGGTCCATAAGCATGCCAGGAATGTCGTAGTCTCTGCATCTTCGTTCATAACCTGCATGTGAAAAGAATCCCATTTAGCATGTGAAAGCGCATCAGCCACCCCGTCGCTTCTACTGGGGACGTGCCACATCCTAATCGTCATGTTGAGATGTAAACACCAGAAAACTATTTCTCTACATGGCTCCCCCACCTGCAGATATTTCGCAGAATGCCTATAGATAACCTCTACCACCGCTCAGTTGTCACACCAAAATATTATTCTCTTATTGGTCAGCCGTTCATCCCACACCACTAGGGTCACAAATATGGGAATAATTCAAGAAATGTTATGTTCCTCGTCAAACCGCTGTCCTTCTAAGCTGCAAGCCAGGGTTTGACACACCATGAACCCTGACAATACACCCAAATCCCCAACCACCTGAAGCATCCGAGTAAATATCCAAGTCACGGTTTGAAACTTGGGGTTCCTGACAAATTGATATCTTGTTGAATGCGCTCAGAAAATTGACCCATATGGTCAAATACTTCTTCATGGCCACTGATACTCAGATAAAATATGCGGCCTGTTGATTCCCACTATGGCCCGGGACAACCTTCTAAGAAATATCCTCCCCATTGGGATGGCTCGACATGCAAAGTTTAGACTACCGACAAGGGACTGTATGCTAGCAATGTCAACTTTTTTGCTGCTAACGCATTCTGAAGCATCTCTCTCAACTTACTCAACTTGTCAGTAGGTAATCTAGATACCATTTTCTTATGCCCAAGAAGGACAAAACTGTGGATGGGCCCACGGTCTTGTCCATGGCTAACGGCAAGCCAAACTCAGCGGCCATATCCTGAAACTCGGCTAATAATTTAGCACAAGTGTTCGACCCGCTAGGACCCACAAACAAAAAATAATCCAAGTAGTGTATGACATTCAGAACGCCAACCTTCTGCTCCACCACCCAATGTAAAAAGGAACTGAATAACTTTGAGTTATTCAGTTTGCACACTAAACTGCACATCCCATCGGCATGCATTTGTCAAAAAAGTATTGCCCCTTGAAGTTGAAACCAAGCAAAGGAAAGCTATTCAGGTGGACAGGAAGCAACCTAAAAGCCGATTCGACGTCAGTCTTTGACTTTAAGGCTCCCCTCCCACAACTCCTCAACAATGCCACTGCACTGTCAAAGGATGCATATTGAACAGAACACTCATCCCATGGCAAATGATCATTTACCGACCTTCCCGGCAGATGAGATATGTTCTGTATACGTCTAAATTTTCCCTGCTCCTTTTTTGGCACCACCACCAAGGGAGACAAAATCATCTCTGCAAATCGTGGGTCTGTGAAGGGGCCATTTATCCTACCCAGAATTATCTCCAAGTTGATCTTCTGCTGCACTACCTTGATATAATTCCATGTTGAACCCGCATTGCGTGCCGAACTCTTGGGAATTTTGCCCCGGAAAGGGATCAGGAACCTCCATCGAAACCCTTGTACAATCTTAAAGGCTGTGTCCATCTTGGGGTAATGGTTGATCCAGGCCACCATACTGTCCAATTTGATCGGAGTTGGCGCCCTCACATGCATACCACCCTCATTTGACTTTTGCAGAACTCCCCGCATTAAGCTTCTTAATTCACCTGGCCATGGGGTGGGATACGGAGGACAATGAACAGGTGTGCCTAAACTTGCAATCCTGGAAATCGCAAGTGGACTTGTTAAAACGCCAGCAGACCTTACTATTAGCAGAAATGGAAGATAGACCCACCAAATTGCTAGGTTTTTGCACTGCCGGCCCCCTTGCACCCACATCAGCCGATTTGTTCTTCATCTGCCTGAGCCAGAACCCCACATCCTGCATGCCCCATGACATCAACTGGTTCTCTTCCATTTTGTCTCAGAAGCACTCATCATAGTTCAACCATGTTGAACCCTATTCCCTATACGCCTCGAAGATAGTATTGACGTAACTCAAAGAGGCCTGTGTTCATCAGGATCATTCTGCCCTACTACACTAATCATCCTGAGGAAAGCCCTGGACAGTTAACTATGTTTCTAGGCACCTTATTATCTGGACTGCTTGCCTTCTCCCAACCCTTACCCTTTTTTCCATCACCCTTCTTTTTCTCCCTGCAATATGCTAAAAATGTCTATATAAATGTGCTTGTTGATTTTCTTAAGCAGTTCAGTGCCCTGGGAATGGCTCTCCTACAATTGTGACAAGGTAGTGAGTGCAGGAGGCCCCCTGTTCTTCTCGGCCAGATCTGCCAAAGGCCTGGATGTGCCCTCATTGCCTGAAGAGTCTGATTTGGATGAATCCAATGAACCACTAGAACTGGACCTGGTCCTTGCAGCCCTCTTCTTGCCGTGCTTCCTCTTCCTGCCCTGCGCTACTACCCCTGCCTTAATCTCCCCTCTGACCTTTTCCCATGATGCCAGCCTCCTTCCCCTGATCCTTGCCATCACCTGGCTTAAGCCTGCCAGTTACCCCCCCCCCCCCCCAGGTGAGAGTGTACCTGCCCCAATCCCGGTCTGTGCTTCTGCCCTACCAGAGATGCTCACTGCCGCTGGTAGCTCGATCTCCACTGTCGCCTGTGCCGCTGACTCAACTAGTGCTTCTGTCGGACTGGCTGAATCCTCAGGCTGCCTGATGCCACCTGGTCGCTGCCACTAATAGGTCGATGAGTCGCTTCGTTCCGGTCCACGCTGTCTGCCCATATGGCTGCCCTTGTCCGCTGATTACATTTCCCGGCACTGGAGAAATATATGTAGGCCACAAAAGGGGAACATACGAATACACCACCAGATAGCTCGGGCAATCAGAACTCCATTGAGCAGTGGTAGGTTCTGCAGTTGAGAGTGCATGGCTTGCCTGTGTGCCTGCCCCAAGTGCCCACATCTGCCACTGCTGCAGGCCAGGCTATACCATGCCCGCTGTGCTTCCGAATCCCTGGTCAATAAAGTAGGAAATGCTCCTCCTGGAACCTGTCCAGCCCATGTCATGGCTCCCTGGGTATTTGCAAGGCCCTGGCTGGCCCAAATGGACGTCTGCAGGCTGCCCATCACTGGTGGAGCCTCCATGCTGCCCAGCACACACGTATCCTTGTGTGGTGGCTGGGCTGCCACTGCTTCGTCATCATCTGTTGACCACACCCTGATCTCCTCGTCTGCTCAGGGCTCCCTGCTTCCTCCCGATCCGCCTCTTCCACCCCCAGACCCAGCCACCGTTCATCTGGCAATCATGCCCTCACCCTTATGATGCACTTCTCAGATCATGGCTGCGGCATCAGTCACATCCCACCTTGCTTGACGCACATTCCACCCCCACCACTCCTGCAACCGGAACCTCCACCTTTTGATTGTTCTACGCTGACTCCTCTTACTGCCACAAAGGTGCCACTGTCTGATTGGTGCAGCGTAAGGGGGGGAAGAGCTCGCTGCTTATCTGCTGGCTGAGTACGCTGGCCTGGGCAATCCGACAAATCTTGTTTGTTCCTCCGTTGCCAACAGGTGCTGGCCACGGTACTGAACTGCAGGTTGAAGGACTGGAGGGGTGATACTGAGTCCGAGCCATGCCACCAAGTGCGCCTGGTGCTGCCATGATGCTGCTGCCGCCAAAATGGCACCCTGACAGTGACCGTGACCTTAAATTGGTCCCGTGCACATCATCATTGGGTGTCGCTGGCTATTGCTCGGGCCTGCTGCACATGCGTGGCCCCAGAAATCTCATGGGCTCACACATCGCGAGGCTACTACAAACAGAACCGAAGCCGAAAGGAAGCATCACCACCCTGTAAGCGCCGCAAAAACGGTAAAGGGGAAGGGAGACAGCAGTGGGGGAAGGAGGGAGGAGCCCAGGTGTCATGTTATCATCAGACCAGGCAAAGGCTGGGTGGGGTGGACCAGTCCTCCCCTTTCTGGCTTTTTCATAAGAATACTGTTGTTTAATTCCTGAGAGTGAGTACTGGGCTGTATGATATGGCAAGGTTCTAGATGTCTCTTTTTTTGCAGGTGTTTATATTACTTCACAAAATGTTTAGCAGTGGAGGGATATTTTTTGCTAAAGTGATACCAGAATTTGAATACTTTTTTTCATGTTGGTTGTAATGTGAATTGTCCTAGTGTTATGCTCAGGCTTGTGAACCCTTGGGCCGATGGGAGGATGGTATACCTTGGAGGAAGATCCGTAGGTTCTCCCGTCGGGTGGCGAGGCAGGAACAGAAGATGTGACCAGCGGACCCTCGGCACTGTAGACAGGCGCGACTGTGAAGGCGGGCCAAGAGTCATGACGTCGAGAAACGGAGGTGTGTCTTCACCACTGGAAGTCCGCGGTCCCCCCAGGAGGAGCCCGTAGGGACCTGGACCGCTGGGACTTAGGTGGACCTTTGAGAGGTCAAGGAACAGACATAAGGTGCAAGGGCTGAATGGAGCTTCACCCCTGGAAGCCTGCGGTCCCCCCGGGAGGAGCCCGTAGGGACCCGGGCTACTGGGACTTAGGTGGGCCCTTGGAGACGATGGTCAGGAAGAAGTCCAAGGTCAAGTGCCAGAGGGTCGTCGCTTACCAGTCCAAGGTCACACACCAAGGGATCACCACTTGCCAGTCCGAAGTCACACACCAGAGAATCAACGCTTGCCAATCCGAAGTCAATACCAGGAATCACCGCTAGCCGATCCGAAGTCAATACCAGGAGTCACCGCTAGCCAATCCGAAGTCAGGAACCAGGAATACCAAGGTGAAACTGGAACAAGGAATCAAGACGCTGGAACTCACCGAAGCAAGCAGACTCAAACAACACTCACAGGAGATGTTGCCAAGTCAAGGAATGGTCAGTCTCCTTTTATACTTCCTCTGGCCCTGTGGATAGGAATCAGCTGAGAGCAATTAAAGGGAGGAGGTCCCTTTAAATCTAGTGAAGGGACGCGGCCTCGCACCTAAGATGGCGGCGGCCATCTTGGATCTGGGCCACAGAGGAGAGCAGCAAGCGACCGCAAGGGAGGAGCAGGACGGCTCCGAACCCGGCGGCTTGCCCAGAGGCCTGCGCCGACGCTCGTGGTGCCGAGCTCGGACGCAGGGCAGTCAGACCCGATGCTGCTGCTGGCCCGGTCAGGAAACGAGGTAGGGGGCCACGCTCGCGGACGGCAGCGGGCACGGAACACAACACCTAGCTCTGCTCTGCACCTGTTCTGTTCATTAATGCTATTTTATTGTAGTTATGATTTCTGGCTTTCTGCAAAGAGGATTCATAAAAGAAAATACTGTTTTTTGTATTATTATATGGATGTTTGTTTTCTTTACTTTTTACATGATATACTTGTGCATTTATAAATGCAACAAATATAAAATAAAGTAACACAGATTAAAAAGGAATTTTTAATGCTTGTTGTGGAGGTGGACCCTGGCCCGAGGTGGTGTTGGCACCACTCATAGGGGAAGACCCAATGAGTCCCCACCATCGGGAGGCAAGGCCAAGCAGGAAGCGGAGGCCGACTGGAGCTTCGTCAATACCAGCCCTTTTTCCCCACAGGTTGAGCCCTAGGGTATTGATGCCGGCTGGACTTAGGCGGGCATCCTCGTGGTTGATCCCAGAGAAGATGTCCAGAGGCAGAGTGCCAAGTGGCAGTGGAGATGAAGGGTTCCGGAAGGATGAGGTGAGAACCGAGGTCATGTCCAGATGGAGGGTCAAGGCAGGCAGCTAGAGGCAAGGTCATGTCCAAGCAAAGGGTCGAAGGCAGGTGGCTAGAGGCGAGGTCAAGTCCGAGCAAAGGGTCAAAGCCAAGGAGGTCCGTCAGAAGGTAAGCAGGAGCAGGAACAGGAGCTGGAGCAGGAACTAGAACTGGAGCAGGTCCTGGAACAGGAAATGGAACTGGAGCAGAAGTAGCAACAAAGCATACGACAGGGAAGCGTGGAGACCTGTTGCCAAGGCAGGCTCTGAACGTCTGAGCCTGCCTTATATAGTGGAGCTGATTGACGTCATCACCTAGGGTCGTGGGAGGCTTTCCCGCTGCAGCCTCTTTAAAGCCCAGAGAGGCCTAAGGCCGACAGGCCAGGAAAGAGGAAGTGGTGGCGGTGCATGTGGGAAGGCCCGGTTGGCCCTGGAGGAGGCCGCGGCAGCACAGAAGGGTCCCGGGAACACGGAGGGAGTACAGGCATGTAGGCAATTACCCACCCGCGCCAAGGAGGTCGGGCCAGCTCCAGGGACCCGGCGTCGGGGGTGAGTGAGCCTGGCCGTGGGCCTGCCATGGCCGGGGAGCGCAACAATGCTGGTAAGTGCATGAAATAATTGAGATTACATTTTTTATAGTTTCATGCATGATGCATAATGGCTGTTGCAAACTATTTAGAAAGCCATTGAAGGGTGCAATATATGGCATTATTTATCAATAAGAAAACAACTAGTAGGTTTCAGACCTGCATGCTTACAGCCCACCCATGCAAGCCCACCAAAAAAATCAGTTCTGGCTATACCAATGATAGTCATAACCATAATATGCTTATTTCAGTAACAAAGAAGGAAATTTGCGGGTTCACACATCCCATTTTTAATTTTATTCTGTATCTATTGCTTAGTAGGTTGAGTTATCCTAATCCCTTTTACACCATTGTTAGCATTATTTGTCGCTAGAATATACTTTGCCATAAGTGAACTATTTTTTGATAAGAAGATAAAATCTGATGGGTGCATAAGTCTCCATTGCCTGGGGCTGATGCATTGCTTTGTAACATTTTATGTATAGTTCTATCAATCATGTCATGTTATATTACATTACATAATGTGATGTGGTATGACTGATACAATCTGACAGAGTGCTTCACACTACCAAACATCACTGAAATAATTAAAATTACATGCAATATCACATCTAAAACACAACTGTGACCTTTGATTCCCACCTTTAGGACATACATTGACCCTACAATGATTATACGCATTGCACATATGCCTATACCACCAGAACAATTATGTATGATAGAACCCCCCCAAAAATTATTCTACAGTTAACCCAGTGTATATAGATAGAGAGAGAGAGAGAGAGAGAGAACAAATGTAATTGGCATACACATCCTTTTTTTAATGCATACATTCACACACACCACATGTTCACTACAAGAACCACTATCCACACTCTATCATATATACAAAATCTTTAAGAAAAATGCTTTAAAATCTCCTTTTCCTTTCACAGTCCCCAGGCATAGTAAAGGACAAGAAAGCCGATGTACTAACTGTGCCAAATTTCACACAGAAGTTGCAATTTTTCACTTATAAATTTTCGACCAGTACTCACATGCAAATAATCCTGGAAGAAAAATTAGACACAGAAGCTTCCTATGGACAACCACAAGGGTACTGATGGGAACCCAACTCAGGGAACACATCGCTCCAGTATTATACTCTCTACATTGGTTACCCATTAGCTGAAGAAGTACATTTAATATCCTAACACTAATACACAAGACTCTTGAGTAAGGAAACTTCCGCTTGCAAAAGAGAACTACATAAAATTTACAAACCATCTAGAGCATTAAGATCAACTGGCTGAAATACCGATCCCTTCAAAACACCTTGTTTGCCTCAATGAAATGTGCACAAGAGCCTACATGGTAGCAGACACTCAACTTTGGAATGCCCTCCTTGATGACATCAGATGATTGAATGTACTAAAATGTTTAGAAAAAGGCAAAGAACACCAGTGCTGAAAAGAGGAGGATGGAAAAAGTCATGCTGCTGAGCCTCAACACCCTGCTCTGCCCGGATCTGTGGCTGTTTCCCATTCTAGCAGCCTGGGAAGTAAAGCGTCACCACCTCAGCTGACATTGTTCTACAACCCCCTTATTTTGAAAAGCTGCAGCCTGTGTTTTGCTGAGGTGGAGGAAGGAAAGAGCGATGCCGCTAAGCCTCAACCAGCTCAGGCCTGACTTGTGGCTGTCTACGGTTCCAGTGACCTGGAAGGGGATGTAGCTCCAGGGCTTCAGCTGGCGTCACCATTCTGTGCTTCCCCTCAACTTGAAAAGTTGTGGTCTGCAGCGTTCAGCCCCTGGCGCACAGCTGAAGGCCAGAGTCAAAGGGACATGCCTCTTAAGGAGTACCAAGGTGGTACAGAAGAACATGGTGAAGATTTCGATCTGTCTATAATTTATCCTCCAGTTTAGTTGTTAAAGATTCCCAGCAGTGTAGAAGTGAGTCCTGTGAGAGTTTCTGGCCAACTTGTTATGGCTAAGAATAAAAAGAGGAAAGAATATTTCTGGCCTCACCAATCAGAGGCCACTTTATCTCCTCTGTTGGCACAGTTAGTTCTTGATAATTTTATGCCTCCCTGTCAAGGAGCTTTGTCAGGATGGATAGAATGTGGCAATGGAGCAGCTGTTCTTAGTGGGATGGATGTCTCACTCATTCCTGATAATCGCAATCCTCCAGTGTTGGGAGATTTAGTAGCAGGTTTTTCAACATCAGATCTACCATTCACAGTAGGAGTTGCTCTGTTTATTTTGAGAGGGACCTCTGTTCAGACTGTAGTAGCTCCCTTGGAAGGAAGCGCAAGAGGCAAACTTAATCCTCCATGGAAAACCTTTCAAGCCGATCCGGTACAATGCGCTCAGCCGAGCAAACTGTTTAACCTATAAGGAGATGTCCAAAACACATGTCCAACTCCACGGAAAACTAATAGTGCTCATCACATGCAAATGCACGTTGATGAGGTTATTAGCTATTCTTCCCAGATCCCCCCAAAAGATGTGCGCCTGACCCACACATTTTTGCGCTCAGAAATTAATGCCTACCCAGAGCAGGAGTTAATTTTTGAGCAGCCCAAAAAAAGAAAATACTGCTTTTCTGTACATCCTCCGACTTAATATCATGGTGACCTTAAGTAGGAGGAACCAAAAGGTTTAAAAAAAAAAAAAGTGTGCCGGCAGTCAGGTTAGGAAAACGGAAGCTGGTAAAATTGAGCATCCATTTTCCTAATCTGCTGACAGCCCCCTCTCCTGGGTGCCCGCTGCCAAGGAGATGCTAGGGGCGCACATTTGTCCCTAGCGCCTCCTTGGAAGTGCAACCCCTCATTTAAATATTCTATCGCGCACCCAGGAGAGGTGGCTGGGCACGCGTTAGGAAAGGAGGCGCTGAACACTGAGCGCCCATTTTCTGCACGGCTTTATTAGCGCGGCCTGTTTGATAGTAACACCAGATACTTTATGGAGTGCTATTGTTGCATTAGAGAAAGCTCCATTTTTAGTATGGATAATGCACAATCTACTTTTGTTGTATTATCTAGTCAACTGAATACATGAGCACAGGTGATTGAGGACTACAGGACCAGATTACATAAGAATATAAGAAATGCCATACTGGGTCAGACCAAGGGTCCATCAAGCCCAGCATCCTGTTTCTAACAGTGGCCAAACTAAGTCACAAGTACCAGGCAAGTGCCCAAACATTAGATAGATCACAGGCAACTATTGTTTAATAATTGCCATAATAGCAGGTCCAAGATTCACAAGATTGAGATGAAGCTTTGATTAAGAATAAGAATAAGAGAGATGTAACCTTTGAATTTTGAACTTTCCCATATCTCTTTTGGTAACACCTATGGATAAGTTAAAGAAGCTTTTTCAAGAAATTTTCAATGTCCCTGTAGACTCCATAACACCTATTGCTAAATGAGTAAATTTTCAAAGGGTTTACATGCAGAAAAATAGCATATACATGTATGAGCAGCAGGCAATCGTATGCATGCTATTTTATAAACCTCAAACGTCTGCCTTCTTTTCAGTCATGCACATGCATTTTCTGGCACAAGAAGGGGGCAGTCTGGGGCTTTCCGAGGTGGGGTCAAGAGGTATGCATGGAAGATGCTGTTTTATAAGAGCTTTACATAGAAACATAGAAATGATGGCAGAAAAAGACCAATCGGCCTATCCTGTCTGCCCAGCAAGCTCCCACACTTATTTTCCCATACTTATTTGTTTCATCAACCACCAAGTTCAGGGCCCTTGTTGGTAACTTTACACATAGAAATTATTGAACTCATTTGTACAATTATACACTCGCTAATTAACTAGCACAAGTAAAATCGGACTTCTCTGTTGTCTGCAATTTATTGGTGGGCAGTCTGGGTGTACTTGTGGACATTCAGGGTGAAATGCTAGCGGGTCTATGGGGCCGATGCAATACGGGGTGCTGAGCCGAGCGCACTCTTAACATGTAGTTGAACACGAGTAGAATAGGCGCTAATCAATCCCCTAATGCAATAAGGGTATTAGTGCCTATCAACTCACGTCTAATGCGGAGTGAATGTAATAGCGCTCTTCACATGCAAATGCATGTGAATGAGGCTATTAGGCATTCACTCCCGATGCAAAAAGAAAAATGTGCGTCTCCGACACACATTTAACTGTCAACTATTAACACCTGCCAGGAGCAAGCGTTAATAGGTGTGCGCATAGAAAAAATAAGAAAAATAAAAGAAATAAAAAATTGACGATCGGGCCCATCACAAAAACCGACGCTGCTAAAAACCAATGCCGAGTTTATCAGCGTCGATTTTCCGTAGCTGCAGACAGCCACGAAAACCGACGCTGATAAACTCACCGTTGGTTTTCAGCGAGAAACCAAACATTCTCCTCTCTCTCGCGCAGCCGGCCCAGCTTGTCCTCCACCTCCTCCACGTGGCGTGAGACCCCGATGACCTTTGTGGCACGATCATATCCCTCCCTGGCAGTCCGAGCGGCAAACTTCCTCCAGTTCGGATGCGCTGGGGCACTGCAGGAAGAGTTCAGTCCCTCCCTCCGCATCTTCTTCCCGAGCGGGGGGTGTGAACAGGTGCTGCTGCGAGCGCACACCCACACCCATCCAGCCATCTGTCGGGACACTTGCCGGATTTATCGACGTCGGTTTTTGTGACTGCCGTACAGCAGTAAGGGAAACCGCCACTGATAAACTCGGCATTGGTTTTTAGTGACTAAAACCAACATTGTGTTTATCGGCATCGGTTTTCCTTACTGCCGTACGGCGGTCACAAAAACCGATGCCGGGTTTATCGGTTCGCGACCTCCTAATTTAAATATTGCATGGCACCTCCCTTTGGGGCACCATGCACGCGTTAAGAGAACGGGCGCTGACTGTTCTGCGCCTGCTTTCTACGCGCCTTTATTGCATGGGTCCCTATGTAAACTGGAGATGAACTGAGTGAACTGGTGGAAGTATCAGCAAACTGGTGATTTCAAGTATGCACGTAAATATTTTCAAAACAGTATATGCACACACTTTAAATATACCTGCCTCCACATACAAATCAGGGTTTGTATGCATACATGCTATATTTTTCAAGCAAAAAAATATACACATATATATTTATAAAATAGAGAAAGTAAGTGCTTTCATTGCATTGCAAATATTTGCGCATAATGAAACATGCGCACATACTTTCTGAGCTGAACTACGGTGTATTTTATAAACTGCGCAGCAACATACTGCACAGTTTACAAAATATTAGGTACGTCTCTGTGAATCCACTTACACAAATCCAGTACTGCAAATAGTTTGAAAGTTAGGCTCAAAGTGTTTTATCTGCCTGCTAGCTCCAGAGAAGGGAATGGCTTGGATATTCAATTGGGGATGGTTTTTCGATTGAGTTTTATAATGCCTATCTTACTCAACTTACTTCTAAAAAATTATTATATTTTCAGGAGATACAGAACAGCACACTGGATGCCCCTCTATAAGTTTTATTGAAATTAAAGTGGTGGTTTTTTCCTAAATCCAATAAAGATCATATGCTGGCAGGGCCTGCGGAAGCACTAGGCAAACTAGGCCTGGGCCTTGTGGTTTGAAAGCTACATGTTTCCATATTTGGTGGGAGTGTATTATAATTAAGAAATTTGGGAAGAGGTGCTAATATTAGCTGCGGAAATAACTGGAGTTTCAGTAAACTTGAATCCTAAGTCTTTTCTATTGAATATTCCAGAAGAAAATCATAAGAGATATACTCAGCTCCTTTTACAGCAATTACATTTGGCAGCTCGATGTGAAATAACTTTTTCTTGGAAACAATTATATGCCCCACCAATTAGGAACGTGGTTATGAGACTGGACACTGTGTGTAGATTAAGCTATTTAACTGCATTGAAAAGATATACCCTGTGTAAATTTGAGCAAATATGGGATAAATACGCTGTTTGGAAAGAACTTCCACATAATGCTTATTTTACTTAATGTCTGCCCAATTTACTCTGTCTGCAACCACCTTCTGAGGTTATCTTTTGCTTCTAATCTCACATGTGTTACGATTCTGCTTGTGAGATAGGCCCACATGCAGCCTCTCACCTTTTGCCAGCCAGCTTGCCTGCATCCCGACGCTGTTCCACGCAGCTGAGACTGCCACCGCCGTGCGCCGTGGCGGGCCCCCCGCTGTCGCTTCTCCATCGTTCCTCCCTTGCGGCCAGGAGGCCGCCGGCATCCTCTCTCCTTTGCGGCTGGAGATGCCGATGCCAGCGCTGCCCTCTGCGACCAGGAGTCACCACCATTGTTCCTCCTTGCGGCCAGGAGGCCGCCGATGCCGTTTGGTTTCCTTGCGGCATGGAGCTGCTCTCACTGGGACCCTCCTGCGGCGGGAGCCGCCAGCCAGCTTCCTCTTGTGTGGCCGGGAGGCCGCCCTGGAACTTCACTTCTTGGCTAGGCCGCCACCGGTGTTCTTCAGCAGCTGGAGCTGTCCCCAGCTTATCGGCTGGAGTCGCCTCCAACGCCTCGGACCTACCTCCTCTGCTTCTCTTGCACAGCATGGCTGCTGTCCCTGGTCCTGCCTCCTTAGGTGCGAGGCCACGCTTCTCCTCTGGTTTTAAAGGGTCGGTCCTCCTGGCTCCTCCTCATGATGAAATCCTGGGTGTTCCTCTTCAGCCCTACAAAAGGGCTCAGCCTTCAGTTCCTCTTCGCAAGGGGTCAGTCATGGAGTCGGACTGCTCCTGGATCCTCCATTCTAGCTCTTCGGTCAAGGAGTTCCTGATGTCCAGCTCCACTTCTTCAAGACACTCTGTTCTTCATGGGAATTCCTTGTCTTCCTCTGTGGTTCTTGATCCTTCATCTCATCTTCGTTCCATATTTGGTCTCTCGCTGGATCCCAAGTCCTTGTCTTCTGATGTCTTCGTCATCTGACCCTCCTGATGTCTTCACCTTCAGATCTTCCTGAAGTCCTCATCTTCTGATGTCCCGTCCTTCCTAAAGTCCATCATCCTGTTGTTCTGTCTCTCAGAGCCTCCTCACTGCTCTTGGCTGGGTGACCTGGGGGTCTGAAGTCCAGATGTCCAGATGTCTCAGATGTCTTGCTCTCCAGTTCACTTGACACCTCCTCGATGCTCTTGACTGAGTGTCCTGGGGGTTGAAGTCCAGATGTCCTGACGTGCCAGATGTCTTCGTGTCAAGTTGTCTTCATCTTCAGAATCCTTTTGACGTCCTCATCTTCAGTCCTTTTTGCTTTCAAGCGTTCAGAACCTTTGGGCTCCTTCGTCAAGGAAGCCTTCTGACTCTTTGGTACCCTCATCAGGGTAGCCTTTCTCTCAGATATCCTTGTTCTGGATTTTACCTCCTAATGGGCCATCCTCAGTTCAACTTTGGATGACCTTTGGATGCGTCTTCCACGCCGGGTCGGAAGTTTCGTCTTCCTTCGATTGACCTGTCAGGTGCGTCGATCACATCTGGTCCCTGAAGCTCAGTTCAGGATGGATGCTGCTATAAGTTATGGCCGGATACCTTCATACTGAGTTTTAACTCTTCTGTCAGCTTTCCACTCAGCAAGTGTCATCATCAGTGTCCCTGATGTTCTTCTCTTCAGCCTTGTCTCATCCTTATCCAGTATCGTCTGATCCTCATCTTCAAGTATCATCTGATTGACTTCAGTCTTCAAGTTTCATCTTGTTCCAGTTCCATTGTCTGCCCTCGACCTCTGTCCGTCCTGGTGCATTTGCCGTTCCCGTACGGCAGGTCTGAAAGGGCTATCGAGTGGCCGGAGGGCTACCCCAGAGACCAGCATTGCGTCATTGGGTCTCTACTGATGTATCAGGTTCGGCGGAGGTGCGAGTCTCTGGTCTTCTGTCTGTCCATCTATGCTGGGATATGTCTCACCTGCCTCAAAGCTTCTAAGGAGCTCCTCTCTGCAATCGCGTCGTGGTCCAAGGGCACACCACTCTTCCCGAAAGCAGGATCGCTCCCTAGCGCTCTCACAACAACCTGAAGGTATGTTTTCTTAGCACCATCTCAAGATGTTTGCCTGGGGGGTAACTGGAGAGATAGGGAAAGGGGGATTATTAGTAACTTTGAGAGATGTAAGAATCTTTATTTGTAGCTTTATATTATTATGTACAAACCTATACTGCATCCTTGTATATACAATGTAACTATGCACACTTATTATGTAATTTTCTTATTACTATGGTGGTCCTCTCCAGTGGGCCTATTTGGTTTTCGGTTTGTTAAAATCTCAATAAAACTGTGTATAGAAAAAAAAAAGACATTTTGATACCAAACCTACTTCTATCACTAGATCTCAATTTATGGCCACTCAGGAAACTCTGAACATTTTACTATATCAAAAAGACAAAATATGGTCTTATGTATTATAAGTACAAACTTCTTCAGAATAAACTGGGCAGGGCCTTGGCTAACCTTATGAGAGTCTGGATAGGATCTATATTTGTTTTTGCTATCTGCACACATACAGGTTCAGTGGTAAACTCTGCAAGGGAGATATGTGAGGTTTTCTGGTGCAGACAAAGTAGATACAGGGGATTTTATACAATTTCTGGATAAAACTGCCTAGGTAAATACCAGAACAAATGGAGAGGCTTAACAAATGAATTTTATTGCAGGAAATACAAAAGGTGATACAAAATGCTAAGCCTTGTAAAGCCCCAGGTCTAGGTGGCTATTCAGCTGAATTTTACAAAATCTTAGCCTCTAAATTATATTTTCCACTGGGGAATATGTATGAGTGGCTAATGGAGCAGGGGCATTTTTCTCCTTCTCCCAATAAAGCTGTTATCATGATGATACCTAAGCCTGGGAAAGATGTGTTACTACCTACTTCATATAGACCAATATCTTTATTAAACTTTGATGTGAAACTATTGGCCAAAATAAAGGCAGCTAGACTGGCTCAAGTTCTTCCACAATTGATGGAAGATAACCAAGTTAGATTTGTTAAGGGGAGGAGTTCGGTCTTTAATGTCAAAACATTATAGCCACAGTTACACATTGTCATAGTAAACAAATTCCCTCTGTTCTGTTGAGCCTTAATGCAGAAAAGACCTTTGACAGAGTGGATTGGGGTTGTTGTTTTTTTTTACAAATGTCCTTGCAAATCTATGGGATTGAGGTTTTATTTTCTTAAGGGCAGTCGAACATTATATAGTGACCCTGTTGCATCAGTGGTTATTAATGTACCTATTCAGATAATATCCAGCTGTAGTGTGGTACTAGGCAAGTAGACCCCCTTTCACTCTTTTTGTGTTGGCCCTTGAACCCCTCTTACAGGGAATTAGAGATAATGTTATGATAGCGGAAATCCCAGTAGGTCGCCCACAATCTCTCTTTTAAACTGGCTACCTTTGCAGATGATTTGTTCTTGCATTTGGCACACTCTCTCCAAGCACTTTTAGGGGAAATCTTAGAGTATGGCAGACTTGCTGGACTTAAATTAAATTTAGACAAGTCAGAGGCATTTCCTCTGACTAAAGGAGTGCGTCAATTATGGGGAAATAATTTTACGATGAAGTGGGCAGAACAGTCTTTAGTGTACCTATTGTCTTACATAGGGATCTGACTTACTTACATAGCACCAGTCATCAGCTGCTATTTAATGCTACAGTGTCTTTTTTTCGAAATCAGGTGGACTTTCCTTTCTTGTTAGTGGGTTGGTTAACATTTTCCAGATGATGGTGCCACCTAAGTGGCTCTACATGTTTCAGAAAGTTTCCTTTCATTTTTTGAAGCGAGACTTACTGAGGCTGGAGAGCTGTATTAGGAGTTTTTTGTGGAAAGGAGTGAAACCACATGTTACCTTTTCAAAGGGGAAATGGAAGACTGGACTATGCTCGCCAATCTTAAATTATATAATTTGGCTTGTAATATTCAACATGTTGGAGATTGGCTACTGAATACTAGCTTTTATACTGCAACTCCAGTGGAGAAGGCCTTATGTTTGCCCTTCCATTTGTGTTTTGTACTACATTGCCCTCCTCAGGGTCTCCCTGCATACTTAAAGGACCATCCTGTGATCCAGCTGCTTATAAAATCCTGGTATTGGTTTTATACTCAGCTACACTTAACCAAAGGGATTTCCCCATTCTTGCCATTTTGGGGAAATCAGTTGTTGCCCAGTTCTTTACAGATTAGGATGTGCTCAAATCTTTTCAGGATCTTAGTCAGGAATTTGACCTGAATAATAGGCAGTTTTTTGCCTACTTGCAAGCTAAGCATTACATTGAATCTTTAAATATGGGGAGTTAGAGATCTGAGGACAGAGACTTTTTGCTTGGGCTTGTTGATCTTGAAGATTCTATATAATATATAGCATCTCATCTATATGCAGCCTTGTTAAAAATGGAGAAATCTCCAGACTTTGGTATGATTATTCCCTCTTGGAAGCAGGAATTGGGTGTTGAGATGATGCCTCCCCAGCATATTAAATGTTTTAGTAAGATTTGGTCTATTATAAGTAATATCTGCTTATGAGAAATGCAGTATAAATTTCTTCGCAAGTTTACTTTTCTCAAAAAGTGACTCATTTAATTAAAATTGCTTTGACAGATCTCTGCATCAAGTGTAAGAGGGAGGTAGGGGACACTGGCCATCAATTCTGGATTTACCCAATGACCTTGGATTTTTGGAAAAAAAGTGTTAAGATATGTAGGTGGAATAATTGAAATAAATTTACCATTGGAGCCAGGTTTTGCCTTATTTGAAGAGTTCCATGGTGTCAACTGTCATGACAAATATATTAGTCTTTGAGTGCAGAAGCTTCGCTGCTCACCAGAAAGTCAATTTTGCAACACTGATTGAGTGAGGTGCCACCCTCTCTGATGCATTGGAGAAATTTGCTGCATCGGGTTTGTCTTTCTGAAAAATATAGAGAAAAGATAGATTTAATTAGAAAATGGAAGGTTTTTCTAAAGATTCGGGATTTCTACATACAGTCCTTGCCTCATAGAGCATGAAGTATAGTGCTGAATGATCTATGACTATTAAGGTTTGGATTGTGGATGCATTGAGCTTTGCTACTACTATGTATTTTGTTATAGTGGACATTCTTGGGTTGGATGTTTTCCTCCTCACCACTGGAGCTGGGAGGGGGGTGGAGAGGGGCAGGGTAAAGGGCAGGAAAAGTGAGTTGGTTATATTAAAACATTGTATTTTTCTGCTGCCGTTGAATGTATTCACGCATGGCCACGGAGATGATGTGTCAATAAGTCTCCATGGTTTTGGGTTCATTGTTTTAATAAAAAGATTTAAACATAAAATATGGAGTTTCTCACATAACTGTTGGCCCTGCCCCAGAATGCCCAAGCTCCCACACGTGCATATAGCCACATAATTCATGGCTTTTAAAACCTGCATGGTTCATGCGCAGCCCACATACTTGTGTATATGGGCCTTTTTGTGCAAGCAGCACTTTTAAAATTGACCCTTTAGTGTGTAACCCTGAAACTGCAATTCCTGTGATAATGGATTTAATTACCTCGTTCTTTCAAATATCTAGCTATATTGTAAATCAGAGGTTATGCCACTTAATACATTTGGATACTCTTATCATTATAGGAAGGACATGGGTATTTACTTTTATAGTAATATGGGGCCTAATATTGAAAGATATCCAGTTATCTAAGTAATCTGGATATAATGTATCCAGATAACTTAGAAGGAATATTCAGTGGCATGGCTATGCTGCTGAATGTAACGGATAAGTTCCAGTTAACCAGAGAAATAATATCTGGATAACTTTAGACCTGCTCTCTAACTTACTTGATTTCCTTAATCAGATAAGACTGAATATAGGCACTTATATGGTTAAACCGGATAAGTTGCCCCGCCTCAGTCTGCCCATTGTCCACCTCCAAGATAACTATCTGGCTAAGTGGCAGCTGCTGAACATAGCCAGATATTCAGTAGCTACCACTTACCACTTAAGTCCCTATTTAGCTAAGTAGTGCTAAATATTGGCCCCCATTGATATCACTATTTCTAAATGTACTGATGATATTTTTGATTTACCAGGAACTACAGTTAATCACTGGTCAACTTTACATCTTTCATGGTGAGGGCAATTGGATTTAAATAAAATGGTGTTGGCTCCGTGAGTTAAGATTATATTAAGTACGATTCCTGGGGGGCTTTTTTCCAACAGGTTTTATCAAGAACTTGATAAAAATTTTAGTTTGATTTCTTTGGCAGAAAAAATCACTAGGATTGCTTTTAAGAAATTATAACTGTTACGCTCCGTGGCCACAGACGACTGCCCACCTCTCTTTTTACAACTTTGGCTCCGTTGGGTGAACTTGCGGCTTCGGCCAACCACTTTCGAGCCTCCATTCCCGGGCCTGCTCAAGCAGTATGGATGCTGCAGACCTCCATCTTACCTTTGGGGTTCCCTAGGCGCACACGCGCTCTCCGACCAACTTTAACCACTTCATGGCGGGAACCTCGGGGGCGTCCCTAGCAGATGATGTCACTCCACTCTGATACTTATACTCCCCAGCCCAGACAGCCGGCAACTTGGCAACGAGTTCACTTGCTGCATTCCACAGCTTCTCTTCAGCTTGTTCTGGTTTCTACTTCCGTGGTGTGAGACTATCGGGTACCCGCTCCTCGGGGCTCCCCTCGTCTTTTGGCTATTCGCTCCTTGGAGGGCCTTTCACCCGGACTTCAGCCTGCCTCATCTCTGAGGCCTACTTCAGGACTTCTATTTGCTTCCAGTCGCTGTGAGTACCTTCCTCTGGATCCTTGTGCTGATTTCTACGTGGGAATCTTCTCTAGTGTACCCCTCTCTGTGGACCATTGCCATGAGGAGTCACTTCTGGGTTTCCCCCCTGCTCTGCAAGACCCACACCGTGTCACCATCAGAGAAACCCTCGCCGTGTACCCCGCTCTGTGGGCCATTGCCGCGAGGACTCATTCTCTGGTTCCTCCCTGCTCTGAGGACCTGAGCTGTGATACCATCAAAGGAACCCCCGCTCTACGGACTACTACTGTGTTCTCCCACAGAGGAACTCTCCTGCATACTTCACTACAGATTCAGTGTATTCAGTGACTGTACTATCTCAGCATTCCCCTAGACTCTCGTCTCTCAAGCTGAGTCTGACATCAGCATCTGTGCTGCCGTACGGTGGCCTGCCTCTAGGGGTCACCCTCTCCTGCTCCACCTCTCTGCTGCATTCCATCCCATAGCTGAGACTCTGCCTCCCAACAGTAAGGCCCAGTGGGGCTCCTCCCCCTGGGCAGTTACACTTCTCACCTCAGCCAAAGGGCCCACTTATCCTAACAAAACTGTCTAAGGGTCAAGGGAGAGTCAACTTTCCTGATTTTTTTTAGTTAAAATCAAGCATTTATCCTCCACCATGATCTCACATGGATAGTGGAAAAGATTGCAGTGTCTTATAGACTTACTTGATTAATGTTGGAACAAGCCTAGACCACTCCTATCCCCCTTTTTTAGCTCCCAGGAATGCCACTTCTTCGTTGCTTATAACTGCTTCCTATTCACAGGTCAACACAGAGAGTGTCAGAGGAGTAGTGTGAGTAGGCATGAGTGGAGGAGCAGCCTAGTGGTTAGAGCAGTGAGATAAGAACCAGGAGCCCAAGGTTCAAGTCCTGTGGTTGTTCCTTATGACCTTGGGCAAGTCACTTTACCCTTCATTGCCTCAGGGGATAAGGAAAAACCTACAGTACCTGAATGAAATCCACCTTGAAGTGCTGAAAAAGTATGAAAAGTAAAATATAAATCTAAAATACTAAAATAAAAAAAGAGAGCATGTTGTAGCTTTGAAAAATTCATGCAACCTCTTCACTCTCCTTCAAGATCATATAGTTATGCCTCTTTGCGGTATAATACTCTTTTTAAGATTGATAAGGGATCTCTGTATTGGCATTCCTGGCAGAGGTGCGATAAATGGACATTAGATCTGGGAGCTTTCTTCCCTTTACCCTTTTATCTTCTCAGTTTTTGCTGACCTCACAGTATGTTCATTGGTTGCAATTGCAGCATTGTATTTATGCCTGTGTTTATCATCTAATGGTTTTATTTACTTGTCCACAGGTTATTGCCTTATTTTTTTTAAATGATTAACCAAAGTCATGTGGCTGCTACCCTATATAAGCTTATTAAAGCTTCCTCCATTGTCTTGGTTTAGAAAAGCTTTGGGAGGATGAACTTCATATTGACTATACTTTCCCATGGGATCGTTACAGGAACTCTTCAATTCAGATCTTGCTTCCTTCCCAAGTCACTCAATCTTTGTTTTTTTCCGTGCTCATCATGCCTTACGAACTCCCTGGAAGCTTCAGAAGGCTGGATTGCTCTCTTCTCATAAATGTTGGTCTCACAGCAATATTAATGCAATTCTCTCCCATATGCTATTTTTATTGTCCCTTAACCTATACCATTTCGGTTACAAGTTTGGGTAAAGCTCTCGGCTATTTTGAATCCCTTCTTCTATTTCTTATAGTATTATTATTTTAAGATCTTTGGTAATACAGCCTATGTTTACTATTTCTTAGGGAAAGTTGTTAGACATTATACTATCTATAGCATTAAAAAAACTTTTGAGTAATTAGAAGAACAGTTCCTGGCTTAATGTACACCTTTGGTGGAATTCTGTATGTTTATGTTATAAGTATGAAAATATTGCAGCTGTTAAATAGGATAGCCAGATGGGTGGAAATGTGGGGACCTGTTGATTCTTATTTTAGCCTGTATCTTGAATTCTTAATGGTGGACATACATATTTTGCTTTTATATTGTAAGATGGAATGGCTTTTCTATTTCTTTCTCATCTATGTTTGAGTGGCTGGTGCAGATTTGAAAGGTTTTATCTGTTTATTTATTAATGAGTCTGTGTATAATGTATGTATTTATGCATTATTTGTAACTGGTTCTACTTGCAAAATCAATAAATATATTTGAACAGGAATGCCTTGGATAGTTTAGGTCTAACTAGCTTTCTGCAGGATTCCCAGTTAGATGTTATCACAAAAGCAACCCTTCTGGTTGCTTTTGCTCTGAAGCCAGATAAGAATTGGACTTTACAAATGTTTATTCATGCTATACAAAATGAGTCTGATATTTGATGCTACTTAGCCAGATAAGCAGGGGCTTACCCGGCTAAGTGGCAGTCATTGAATATCCAGCTAACTTGTCCAGCGACACAGTAGCTGACTATGGATCTCAATCTATTTTTGTATCATAGAGTGGCATTGTTTCCTGATTTATCTAAAACTACTCACCAGAGGTGAGAATTTTCTGAGGTGTCACCTTTGTGTTTAGACTTCTTTGTAATTGTGAAATTAAACTGCAGGATATTATGTATTCTTATGAACAAAATCAGCTTTATAGTTTTCTTCAGGATAGAGCTCGCTCTAGCGTTGTGCTATCATGTACTATCATCTTAGCGCTAGTAGATTGCACTGGTTGAATAATGAGGTAGTTGTTTGTTGTTCCTGTATAATATCTTCATTCAATTGTTCTCTTATTCTTAATGATTAGTACTCCCAAATAAGATCTAATTATATATGGTGTTAGATTTTCCGGTTAATTTAGTTTCCTTTCAGTGTATTCCATGACATTACTTGTTAACCTGTTTTTCAGTGTTAAATCTTAAACTCAATCAATAAATAAATAAATAAATAAAACTAAAGGCAATCCTATTCAAAGAGGCATATGAACAGAGCTGCTATACACTTCGATCAGACAACTATTGCGCTCTGTTGCACAGGAGGTGGATCCTTGAGCCGAGGTGGGGTTGACGCTACCCGCAGGGCAAGCCCTACAGGTCCCCACCGTCGGTAGGCAGAGCTGGCTGACTGATGGAGGCCAGTTGGAGCTTCGCCAATACTAGCCCTCGTTCCCTGCAGGTTGAGCCCTTGGGTACCGGAGCCTGCTGGAGTTAGGTGGGCCTCCATCCGAGGTCTTCTGATGGATGAGGAGGAGGTCAGCCAGGGACAAGCAGTGGTAAGGGTAGCAGGTCTGATCGAGATGAGGCAGAGACCCAGAGACCCAGGTGCCAAATGGAATGAGAGGCAGATAGGGGGCGCCCGAGTAAGAACAGGCCAAAGCCTGAGAAGCCAAGTCCAGAATGAGTATAGCAGAGGTGTCATTGAACAAGCTGGAGTCAGGGCAGGCGGCAGGCAAGGTAGAGTGGTGCGGCAAGGCAATGGTCAAGTCTAGGAGATAGTCAATGGCGTAGTCAGACAAAGCAAGGGTCAGGTCCAGGAGATGATCAGTAGTGTGGACAGGCAATACAGAGGTCGGGTCCAGGAGATAATCAATAGTGTGGTCAGGCAAAGCAAAGGTTGGGTCCAGAAGATGATCAGTAGCGTGGTCAGGCAAAGCAGAGGTCTGGTCCAGGAGATGATCAGTAGCGTGGTCAGGCAAAGCAGAGGTCGGGTCCAGGAGATGATCGATAGTATGGTCAGGCAAAGCAGAGGTTGGGTCCAGGAGTCAATCCTTAGAACAAGTAGAGTAACGCAGGAACACAGGAACAAAGGAGAATACCGGAACTAGGATCAGGAACACGAACAAGACAGAAACCAGGAACTCGAAGGAATCACCAGGGGAAGCAACAAAGTATACGACCAGTGTGGAGACATTGCAAAGGCAACTAACTGTGGCTGAGCCCGGCCTTATATACCAGGACCCAGTGACATCATCATCCGGGGCCAGGGGTTAGTTTCCTGCTGCGGCCCCTTTAAAAGAAGAGGAGAAGAGCGCGCATGCCTAGGGAGGGGCGGTGCGCGGGACAGTGGCGTCTCCCCATGAACCATGTGGGGAGGCCTGCTGTGGAGCATAGACATCAGTTGCGGAGATAGGAGCACCGGGGTTGGCCCAAGGTCCTAGGCAGCGGCCCATGGCCATGAGAGAAGTGGAGCCAGATGGTGGAGCAAGCAAAAGAGGGTAAGAGGGCCTGGCCATGGGCCTGCCGCGGCCAGCACATGCAACAGTACCCCTCCCTTATGGCCCCATCTTGGAGGTCTGGGTTTGCTCAAATGGGCACGATGAAACTGCAGGAGGAGTTTCGAGCTGGCTTCCAAGAATTTTCTTCTGCTCCATAAACCTCCCAGGTGAGGAGGTATTCCCACCAACGGTCTCTACAATGGACATCCAAGACTTCATGAACCTTGTACGTAGTATCAGATTCGGCAACCAGGTGAGATGGTTCTGGTACTTTACGAGACGGCCAAGAAAGGATTGCTGGCTTCAGTAGTGAGACATGGAATGTGTTGTGGATACCCAGAGTCGGAGGTAACCGGAGCTGGTATGTGACAGCTCCTATATGACGGGTGACTGGAAAAATTCCAATGTACCTTGGTGCAAATCTTTGAGATGGTATCTTGAGGTGGATGTATCGTGTACTTAACCAGACTTTTTGGCCAGGAAGGAATTCAGAAGTGGAACATCGATGGGTATCTGTGGATTTCTTAGCCCGGGCTGCTGCTTGACACAGCCGGAGATTATTCTGATTCCAAAGGGCTTTAAGAGCATCAGCAGTGGCTTGCGTGGCTGGTGAGGATACTGCCAGCGGGATCGGTAGTGGAGGTCTTGGCTGCCTACCATAGATGTTGGTGAATGGCGATACTCCTGTAGCAGCAGTGATGTGAGAGTTATGGGAAAACTCCGCCCAAGGGAGAAGCTCTGTCCAGTTGTCCTGCCGATCATTTAAATAGGTGCGTAGAAAAGCTTTCAGGGAATGGTTCATATGTTCGGCATGACTGTTGACCTGTGGATGGTAAGCTGTGGAAAGGCTGAAGTTAATGCCGAACTTGCAACACAGAGTTCGCCAGTAGCGGGCTACAAACTGGGGTCCTCTATTTGAGACTATGTCCTTGGGTAAGCTATGCAAGTGGAATACATGGAGAAAGAAAAGGTTCATCAATTCTGGAGCAGAAGGTAGGCCAAACAGTGGAACAAAATGGGCTATTTTAGAAAGCCTGTCGATGATTCATATAACTGTTTCCTTTAGATGGTGAGGGGTCCACAATAAAATCCAAGGAAAGGTGTGTCCACGGTTCCTCCGGAGCAGGAAGTGGCTGGAGGAGGCCCCAGGGCTGACTAACCGGGGGGTTTTGCTGGGCACAGATATTACAGGAATCAACATACGCCCTGGCATCCGTGGCCATGGTAGACCACCAAAAGAATCGCTGGAGTAATGCAAGCATTTGCGCCCGTCCTGGGTGACCGGCAAATTTGGAATCATGTGCCCACCGGAGGACTATCTCACAGAGGCGATGAGGCACAACTGCTTTCCCGGCAGGGACTGGGAAAGTTGCAGATAAGCAGATACATACAGGATTGATGATGTGACTAGGCTCTTTGAGAACATCTTCGGGTTCGAAGGAACGAGACAGGGCATCAGCCCAAAGGTTCTTCTCTGCTGGCCGATACCGGAGTTCAAATTTAAATCTGGAAAAGAACAAGGCTCAGCAGGCCTGGTGAGCGTTGAGGTGCTGGGCTTGACTCAGGTATTCAAGGTTTTTGTGATCAGTGAAAATAGAAAATTTATGCTGAGCGCCCTCTAATCAGGGACACCACTCTTCTAAAGCAAGTTTAATTGCAAGCAGCTCCCGATCCCCGATACTGTAATTCTGTTCTGTGAGGGAGAACTTGCAGGAAAAGAAGGAACATGGAGTCAGTGTCCCAGATGTTGAATGCTGGCTCAAGACCGCCCCAGCCCAAATAGCAGAGGCATCTACCTCGACCAGAAAGGGGCAGTTTGGGTCCGGGTGATGTAGACAGGGTCCATCAAGAAAACCCTTTTAAGGCATTAAAAAGCTGTAAGGGCCTCAGGAGACCAGTTCCAAGTATCACCGCCCTTATGGGTCATGGCCATGAGGTGAGCCACCAGGGTAGAGTAGTTGGCAATGAAGTGGCGGTAGTAATTAGTGAACCCTAGGAATCGTTGTAGGGCTTGGAGACCCACTGGTTGGGGCCAATCCTGGATTCCTCTGAGGTTTTCTGGGTCCATGGAAAACCCACGTTGAGAGATGATATACCCTAAGAAGGGCAGACTAGTTTGCTCAAAAAGGCACTTGTCCAACTTGGCAAAGAGATGGTTCTCACAAAGATGTTGGAGGACTGTACGAACATTTGCATGGTGCGTAGCCAGGTCCTTAGAAAAGACAAGAATATCATCTAAGTATGCAACTACTTTTTGTTGTGGGAGTGCTAGGTAGTGGTCCCAATTCCGAGGAGGTTAGTGTGCCCTTGGACCACAGCGCGACTGCAGAGGACCTCCGTGGAAGTGCCGAGGCAGGAAAACATGTCCAAGCATGAGCAGACAGGCTGAAGACCAGGAGTTCTGACCTCTGCCAAACCTGAATGCATCGGAAGAGACCCTACAACACAATGCTGGACTCTGGGGTAGCCCTCCGGCCACTCGATAGCCCTTTCAGACCAGCCACCTGGAAATGGCAGATGCGACAGGATGGACAGAGGTCTAGAACAGGCAATGGTACGGGAACAAGATGAAGACACTTGAAGACATGGTCAGACGAAGGTACTTGGAAACATGGTCGGGCAGAGGTACTGGTGACATAGTCAGACAAGCACCCTAGGCAAGAAGTCAAGGCTGAGGCAAGGCTGAAGAGAAGAATATCAGGAATATCGATGAGGTCGCTTGATGAGTGGAAAGACAACAGTAGAGTTAAAACTCAGCATGAAGGGTAATCCGGGCAACACTTGAAGCAACCTCAGACCTGGACCGAGCTTCAGTGATCCCTGCATAGCAGGTCTGATCTGGTTGAGGCAGAGTCCCAGAGACCCGGGTGCCAAATGGAATGAGAGTCAGACAGGGGGTGCCCGAGTAAGAACAGGCCAAAGCCTGAGAAGCCAAGTCCAGAATGAGTATAGTAGAGGCGACGCTGAACAAACTGGAGTCAGGGCAGGTGGCAGGCAAAGTAGAGTGGTGAGGCAAGGCAATGGTCAAGTCCAGGAGATAGTCAATGGCGTAGTCAGACAAAGCAAGGGTCAGGTCCAGGAGAAGATTAATAGTGTGATCGGGCAAAGCAGAGGTCGGGTCCAGGAGATGATCAGTAGCGTGGTCAGGCAAAGCAGAGATCAGGTCCAGGAGATGATCTGTAGTGTGGTCAGGCAAAGGAGAGGTCAGCTCCAGGAGATGATCAATAGCGTGGTCAGGCAAAGCAGAGGTCGGGTCCAAGAGATGATCAGTAGCGTGGTCAGGCAAAGCAGAGATCAGGTCCAGGAGATGATCAGTAGCGTGGTCAGACAAGGCAGAGGTCAGGTCCAGGAGATGATCAGTAGCATGGTCAGGCAAAGCAGAGGTCGGCTCCAGGAGATTATCAGTAGCATGGTCAGGCAAAGCAGAGGTCTGGTCCAGGAGATGATAAGCAGCATGGTCAGGCAAAGCAGAGGTCAGGTCCAGGAATCAATCCATAGAACAAGTAGAGTAATACAGGAACAAAGGAGAATACCGGACCTAGGATCAGGAATATGAACAAGACAGGAATCAGGAACACGAAGGAATCACCAGGGGAAGCAACAAAGTACACGACCAGCATGGAGACCTGTTGCAAAGGCAACTAACTGTGGCTGGGCCCGGCCTTATATACCGGGACCCAGTGACATCATCATCCGGGGCCACGGGTTAGTTTTCCGCCGCGGTCCCTTTAAAAGAAGAGGAGAATTGCGCGTGCGCGGCTAGGGAGGGGCACAGTGCGGGACAGCAGTGTCTCCCCATGGACCGCACAGGGAGGCCAGCCACGGAGCATGGATGTCCGTCGCGGCGATAAGAGCACTGGGATTGGCCCGAGGTCGTAGGCATTGGCCCATGGCCATGAGGGAAGTGGAGCCAGATGGTGAAGCAGGCAAAAGAGGGTAAGAGGGCCTGGCCACTGGCCTGCCGCGGCCGGCAAACGCAACAACAACCACCACTAAAGGTCTGGTATACTGACTTCTGAAGCCTCAAAAGTGTTAAATCTTATCTAGAATATAAACCAGGTCCCACAGGTCCACTTATAAGGGGCAATTTTTAGAAAGATTTACATGCTTAAAACTGGGTTGTATATGTGCAAATGCACTTTACATGTGTAACTGGGCTTTTGAAAATTGCTACAATATATGCCATTGAATTCTCAATAGGTTTTACACTCTTTTGTGCAGCACCAGAGACATGCGCTCCATGTCTTGAGGCTATAAAAGGAATACTAGCATTCTTGTACAGTTTTCACTTCCTTTTAATATGAAAGGGGTGACGTGGTAGGTAGCAGGCAAATTCTTTTTTGGGGTGGGGGTGGATAGGGGAGCAGTCAACAACTTCCTCTGAGGATTCTGACACGTGAAACAATTGGCCCTAGTACACCGTGATGCGACTTTCTGCAGGATTCCGTCAGAAGATCACTCCAGAAGGCAAGGGAGCCAGTTTGGTTCAAGCCGTAGGCTGTCATGAACACTAAAGACATGCTAAAAAAGAAGTCCATTGAAAAATAAATAAATAAATGAAATACATCGATGACAAGTGGTTTCTCCCACCCCTCTCCCCTCACTATCCTTTCCTTGTCTTTCAGTTATAGATTCATGGCAGAGAAAGAATTTAAGAGAAAAGTCTTGAGCAGGACATTAAGAAAAGTCTGACCAGCACTTAATATTTGGTTCAATGATTTGACAGTGAGATCTTTTTATAAGTTTTTGAGAAGCCCACAGGTTCCTGAGAAATAGATATATTTTGCCTACCTGAAGGTAGAAGTGAGTGACAGCTATTACAAATATGGCAATTCTCTAATTATCACTGTTGAAACCTGCCAGGGGAATAATTATAAACAGAATGAAGGGTTAGGAAACTGCATTTTCTTTGTACCCGAGCCTATAAAGTAATAGAACTAATTAAAGAACTATCTGTAGGAAGGAAAAACACTGTAAAGGAAATGAGTGTTTTGTACGTACCAAATTACAAAGGGTTCAGTCATACACATGTTGGGTTGGTACAGGCACTCAGTGCAAAAGAAAAAAAAAACAACAACTTTGTAGACACAGCCCAAAATGTTCAGTGAGATTGTCCAGAACCTGTGTAATATTGTGTCACTTTTCCCTTCCTTGCTAATACACTAAAGCCAGTAACATGCTGGAGATAGGGGTGGGGGGTAGTCTCAGTCCTGAGGATTGCCTTCTGACCCCTTGTTAAATTAGTTTATGAATGCAATGTTGATGAGTGCCCCCTGATAAAAATTTTAGGATCATTTTGCTGGCTAAAGCATAAACACATTTTTCCAGCTCAGATGCAACTTCAAACTTTTTCTCTTTCCCCTTGATAAATAAGAAAAAAAACGTTTTACTGTAGGATTGGCCATGATTTGTAAGGGTTCGATAGACTGTGGTGTATCCCAGCTAGGATTCAACCACATCGGTTGAATATGGCTTAGATTAGGGTAGCCAAACAGTGTAAATTCACTGTGTTTTTGAATCAAATACATGTAAATATATCTCTTGAATATTCATTGTGGAAATCGTAAAAGCCAGACCTATTTGTGGAACTTGAGGCTGTAGTTTGCCATCCCTAGCTTAGATGTCACTTTCCTAAACAGTATGATGCCACCTGTAAGGGTTGTAATCTTCGGAGCAATCTTCTCCCTAGAGGTATTATTACCCATATTGGAGCCAATGTGCATTGACAAGTGACTATTATGTTGTTGCCCTAATGAAGGCTTTTCTCATTGACATGAATAAGGATGCCTTATTTTATTATTATAAGCAACATTGTTCCTTCTAAGTTGCACAGTGGGCCACCAACACACTGTATAACCACTGGGTGCATTCCATCCATCTTGTGTTTTTAACTGCACAGGGCTGGCAGCTAATGCAAGACTACAAAAGAGATATGCATAGTAAAAAAAAAAAAAAACAACACTTTTAGTGTGTGTCATTATTTCATTTTGTCATTTAATTTGAATTGTTTCCTAAGCTATATTGTTCTTTTAGTTGTCACTTATTTTGTTTCCATTAAAGTCAATGAGGGATGTAATGCATCCTATTTTGATCTCTAACATTGGGCTTTTATAATTCACGTTTTATCAAATTTGCAGGCTGCCATCAGCAGAGGAGCAGCACCTCAAGGCACAAAGAGTGGGGCAACGTGACACAAAGAGTGGCATGAACAACCTATGGCACCATGTGAGGGCAAATTGGCAGATCTATGGCATGAGCGTGCCACAGTACGAGATGGACAAAGTAGCCAAACAATAGACCAATCTCCTTGAAGCACTGTGGAAAGTGCAAAGCAGCATAAACAGTGGCATCATCACCACCAGACACTATGAGAGGGGCAAAGTGCACCAGCAACAGTGGCATGAGCATCCCAAGACACTGAAAGAGGGGCAAAGAGTATAGACAACAGTGTCATTAACACTCCAATCCACCATGAGAAGGGCAAAGCAGCATAGTGGCATGAAATGTCCAACGCAGCAAAAGAGTGGCAAAATATACCAACAACAGTGGCATGGACACCCCCAAGGCACCTTGAGGGGGCAAAGCAGCACACATAATGATATGAAGACCCCCAAGACATCAAAAGAAGGGCAAAAGGAACCAACCACAGTGGCTGGTCATCCAGAGTATAGGGACAAAAGACTAATCAAACTATCAAGTAGCCAAAAGATGGTGAATTAGTATCCCTGAGCAGGGCAAAACCAGTGGAAGCTCTGAAGGAGGTCTATAGTGTCCCTGACATTTAAATCAGTCATCAGACAGGGAAATGGGGAGAAAGACTAACCTAGCTATGCCAAGCCTGAGAGTCTCTGGAGGAGGAGGTCCATAGGAAATCTAATGAAATCTCCTAATGGCATCAATGGGGTTGGAGGGTGGAGGTCGGAGGTCAGGTTTGGAAACTGGCTTCCCCTTTGCTCTGCCTTTGCTGATGCTGACGCTCATAAGTGGGGATAGGGTTTCCCAGAGAGGAGCAAAGAGACACAAATTGTGGTATCAACTACCCAAGGCACCATGAGAGCGGCAGGTCAGCAGGAGCAATGACATGTGCTGCAGCATTGTTTGGTCCATTTTAAAGGTATCATAACCTCCAAAGACTCTGATTTCTCCAGGAATAATAAAGTTCCTCAAACTCTTCTTAATGCACTAAAGCAATATATTTCCTCTCAACAGATTATTGTGTAAAAACAGCTTTTATCTCAGGCCTATAAGTGTGGGGAAAGAAAAATGACATAAAGGTATGGTATTATTTCACACTGGTCACTGAAAGGATTTACATTATATATGCCTGGAGTGGACTCGGACTGTGATGATGCTCAAAGCATTGAGTGAGAGGCAGAGCAGCAGGAGCAGGGGCATCAACACCTTAAGGTTCAGAGTGCAGGCCAAGGCAGCAGGAGTAGAGGCAATCAGGACTGGCTCTTCCCCTCTAGAAGCAGCACAATAGAAGGGGCAGCAAAAGAGAGATACAGCATTGCTCTGGAAGAGGCTCCGACATAAGGAGATCTGCATGGTTTCTCCAAGAGGCCAGCAGTCAATGGAGATGGCAAAGATCAAGGTCTGAACTGGAGAAGGAAAGTAGCCTACCCTGGGTACCCAGAAGGGTGATGTGTCATCTGGAGGGGAAAACTCAAGGGCAGGGATGAGGCCTAGCAAGGAAGTGGTGTAGTTGCTGCTTAGTAGTGAGGCATCTATTGACAAACAGCCTTTAGTACAGCCTAAGATGGTATCTAGGCACGCAGTCATCACTGGAGCCAATGGGGACGTGGTTGTGCAGCCTAAGTCATAGATGTTGCTAATCATTATCCTTGAAACCACCAATGAGAGAGACCTGGATCAACCCAACATTTATGTGGTCTTGCTGAGCAGTTTGCCCAAAACAAAGGCTTTGTGTGGGACTTATACCAAAGACGCCTGGGGTGCATCATAAGAAACATTGAAGCAACTACTCACAAATAATCACCTGCAGATAGTGAATGTAAACATACCTTTACAATGGTTCTGTTCTGGTCCAGATCAGCCTACTTATGTAGTAGGACCTCCCCTTTTACAATGCCCAGAAAAGCAGAAGCGCTCTGAAAGTACTATGGGGAGGTTTCACAGGTGGATTTCTTGCCTGTTTCATCAGCACAGAGAAAGAGGAGTTCAGAAAGTGGAGGTCCATTTTTACTGGGCCTTTGTTCCCCATTTGAGTGCTGGAAAAACCCAGAGGAGGATTCATACTGTGGGGATGACCATAGCAATGCTGGGGACAGCCAGGAAATTGAGGAGTTGTTTGTAAAATGTCTGAAATGAGTCTCAGTAGGTACTCCCAGATCAACTTGCTTATGCTAAGCCCATGGATAAATATTATAAAGCTGAAAGAATTGTGAGGAAGAGGATTTGCAGAGTATGGCAAGAAATACATCCCTATATTCCTACTTAGCTGATTAATAATCATTTATTCATTCATTCATTCATTGATTTATTTTGTGAATTTGTAGCCCGCTAACCTGCAGACCTTAGCGGGTACAAGAATTAAATATATAATAAAAGCACAGTAAATTACAAACAGTATAAAACTAAACTAGATAAACTAAAATTAAATTAAAAACAGATTAAAAAATCTTAAACACAACAGTAAAAAATTGCTAGTCATCAACCATTTGGCATTTCAGACACGGTGCTCAGTTGGTTTACCTCTTTTATATCTAATTGACCCCAGCAAGTAAATGTTGGCCATTCCCACCCCGACTGGTGCACCATTTCATCCGGTGAACCTCAAGGCTCTGCGCTATCTGCCATTCTTTTTAACATCTACCTAATCCCCCTATGCTGGCTCCTTGATGGATTTGGAGTTAACTTTAAAATCTATTGCTGATGATTTTCAATTTTTCATTCCATACAATCAATCATGGTCTTCAACGTTAGCTTTTGTTTCTTTATATATCCACTCCATCAAAACATGGCTCTCCCACAATCGTTTGAAATTAAATACCGCTAAGACAGAAATACTACATCTCTCCACAATCCCCCATTCGTCTTGCCGCCCTCCAAGCCATCTACTCTTTGACAATTGCTCCATTCCAATCTCTTCTAAGGCCCGCTACCTCGGAGTACTACTTGATTCAGAATTATCCATGACTCACTACATTTCCTCTGTAGTAAAAAAAACTCCTTTTATAAAATCCATCTTCTAAAAAAACCTTAAACCTCTTTTATTCTACAATGACTTCCGGTTACTTCTTCAAACTTTGATCTTTTTTGGTTTTGACTACTGCAATATTTATTTATTTATTTATTTAGCATTTTTCTATACCGACTTTCCAATAACAAAATTATTGATCAATTCGGTTTACATTTTAAACAATAACAACAATGACAAGTAAATGTCTTACAATGAACAGGTCGAATTAACTTGGATTAAGATATATGGGGGTAATAACATAATTAACATGAGCGGTGCCTAATATAGGCTAGATAGGCTAATATAGGCAATAGTCTATTCTTTGGCCCTCCTGCTTCTTCTCTCTACAATTAGCTCAAAATGCAGCTACCTGTATTCTTTCTGGACAAAAAATAAAGGAACACACCTCTCCTGTTCTTTTCTTATTACACTGGCTTCCCATCTCTCTATGCATTCAATACAAAGTTCTATGCCTCATACCCTATTTAATTCGTAATCCCTCAGCTGTCTGGTTTCTCTGACTTTACCAACCTTCACGGCAATTACAATCCTCTAATAAATGTTTACTTGAGGTACCAACTGTTCATCTGGCAAGATTAGATCTCACAAGACGCTGCACCTTCTCTATTGCAGGTCCTCTACTGTGGAATTCCCTCCCAGATGACCTTAGATCTCTATTCACTTCAAAAGAATTCAAGAAACAGTTAAAAACCCACTTATTTACACTTGTATACAAATAACCTTTTTCCTTAGTTTTTCTCCCACCTTCCTGTGCCTTATTTCTACCTTGAGGGGTAGATTTTTAAAGGGTTATGCACTTAACCCTTTAAAACCTACCCCTGTGCGTGCCGAGCCTATTTTGCATAGGCTCGGCGGTGCGCGCAAGCCCCGGGATGCACGTATGTCCCGGGGCTTTGAAAAAGGGGCAGTCTGGGGGCAGGGCAGAGGGCCAAGGGCGGTCCCAAGTCCTCTGGTATAGTGGCTGTGCCGGAGTTTGGTGTGCCGGCAGCCGGCAGGCGTAACTCCTGTAATAAAGGTAGGGGGGGTTTAGATAGGGCAGGGGGGTGGGTTAGATAGGGGAAGGGAGGGGAAGGTGGGGGGGAGCGAAAGGAAAGTTCCACAACCAGTTTTCTACTGTGTTCCTCATGATTTCCGCTCGGCAAATCATAGGGGTAGATTTTAAGAGAAGCGCGTGCGGGGTACATTTGTGCACGCTACTTGTCAGGCGTATCTTGCGCGAGCCGGCCGGCTGCCGGCGCTCCATCCCCTGGCACAGCTGCAGTGCCAGAGGCCTCGGTCCCCCCCCGAACCGCCCCCGTATCGGCACCACGCCCGAGACCCCGCCCCTTTTCCGCCCCTTTTTCAAAGCCCCGGGACAACCGAAATTGGAGAGGCCTTGGAGGGAACAGGGAAAGCCATCGGGCCTCCCCTAGGGCTCAGTGCACACAAGGTGCACAAGTGTGCACCCCCTTGCGTGCGCCGACCCCAGATTTTATAACATGCGTGCGGCGGAGTGCGCATGTTATAAAATCGGGTGTACATTTGTGCGTGCTGGGTAGCGCGCACAAATGTACCCTGCAAGCGTAAGATTAAAAATCTGCCCCTGACTATATTATACATGATTTTTTAGTTTTTTATTGTATTTTATTTTGTAAGTAAATTTTATTACATATATTTAACTTGTAAATCGCTTAGGTCTACCCAAATTGAATAAGTGATATATAAAAAAGTTTTAAATAAATAAATAAATAAATAATGTTTACTATAATCCCTTACCATAATCTCTTGAGATAACTAGGTAGGGAAAGCTTTGGAGAAAAGTTCTTAAATTATTCCATTTTTAGTGGTCCTGGGAGACTATTCCAAAGGGATAGCCTGTCATGATAGAAATATGAGAATGTGTTTCAGCTAAGCAAATGGACTTAAGTGAAGGGATCACAAAAAATCTATGGGGTAGATTTTCAAAGGGTTACGTGCATAACTTACGCACATAACCCCAAAAACCTGCCCTTGCGCACGCCGAGCCTATTTTGCATAAACTCGGCGGCGAGCGCAAGCCCCGTGACGCACGTATGTCCCGGGGCTTTGAAAAAAGGGCAGAAAGGGGGCGGAGCCATGGGTGTGGTGCCGATCCGGGGGCGGTCCAGAGGTGGGACCGAGGCATCTGGCACAATGGCTGTGCCGGGGGATGGAGCGTTGGCAGCCGGCCAGCGCACGCAAGATACGCCTGACAAGTAGCGCGCACAATTGTACCCCGCACGCGCTACTCTTAGAATCTACCCCTATGATTTGCCGAGCGGAAATCATAAGGAGGACAGTAGAAAACTGGTTGTGGAAAAGAAGAGGGAACAAGGCCCTTAATAGCTTTAAAAATCAGAGGGGTAGATTTTATAAATTTGCTCGAGCTGGATTTTATAAGATACACGCGTAGCCACGCGTATCTTATAAAATCCAGGGTCGGCGCACGCAAGGGGGTGCACATTTGTGCAACTTGCGCGCGCCGAGCCCAGCGCGCGCTGCCTGTTCCCGCCAAGGCCGCTCCGAAATCGGAGCGGCCTCGGAGGGAACTTTCTTTCCACCATCCCCCCTGCACCTTCCCCTCCCTCTACCTAACCCACCCCTCCGGCCCTATCTAACCCCCCCTCCCACCTTTGTTGGCAGATTTATGACTGCTGAAAGCGGGCGCGCCATCACCCGACCCAGGGGCTGGTCCGGAGTCTTCGACCACGCCCCGGGCTGGCGCCACGCCCCCGGTCCCACCCCGAACCGCCCCCTGACCCCCGGACATGCCCCCTCCCCGCTCCTTTTACGAAGCCCCGGGACTTACGCGCATCCCGGGGCTGTGCGCGCGCCGGCGGCCTATGCAAAATAGGAGGGGGAGGGAGGGGGCGTGTCCGGGGGCGGGGAGGGAGGGGGCGTGTCCGGGGGCATTCCCAAAACGACACGGCGTTTCGGGGGTGGGCCCGGGGGCGTGGCGCCGGCCAGGGGCGTGGTCGAGGCCTCCGGACCATGGCCCCGGGACCGGAGGACGGAGCGGGGCTGCCGGCGACGCGCGCAAAGTTACGCCTGCTGAAAGCAGGCGTAACTTTGCCGACAAAGGTAAGGGGGTGGGTTAGGTAGGGGAAGGGAGGGGAAGGTGGGGGGAGGGCGAAGAAAAGTTCCCTCCGAGGCTGCTCCGAAATCGGAGCGGCCTCGGAGGGAACAGGCAGGCCGCACTGGGCTCGGCGCGCGCAGGTTGCACAAATGTGCACCCCCTTGTGCGCGCCAACCCCGGATTTTATAAGATACGCGCGGCTACGCGTGTATCTTATAAAATCTGGTGTACTTTTGTTCGCTCCAGTGGCGCGAACAAAAGTACCCACGCGCGTAGTGTTTGAAAATCCGTCCCTATGTGTGCTTGATATAAACTGTATGAAATGTATATGGTTACTTTCTTGTGAGAAGAAGTGCATCTTTTCCTAAGGATGTTCTTATGCTAGTTTGCCTTTATGGGTGACTAACGTGAAATCTGTCATTTTGTCTTGTCTTTTCTCAAATTACCTCTTGATACCTGACTGTGTTCCAAGTTGCACATCTACCTCAGTGAGTGTTAATGATGTGATGCAACACTAGCTTTTGTAGCTGTAGCAGTTTGGGCATCCAAAAAGGATTCACATGAAGGGAGATATGGCCCAAGTTTTAATTTCGGTCCTTATGGCCACTGATATTTTCACCCTTTACCCTCTCAAGTCAGCCTATTCAGTGAAATGTGCTCAGGAGTTTGTAGGAACCATCAATTATACATAAAAGCATCTTTATGCAAAACAAAATTGAAGAATATTAAGAATTCCAACAACATGTTTTATCTTCTTTTGGACATTTTGAGGAATGCTCTCATAATCAAGCTAAGTTAAAGCCTTTATTCTTGAATGATTTTTAAATGACTGAAGTACAACTAATATTTTTTGAGCTTGAATTCTTGATTTATATAGTTAGTTGGTACACAGTGTTTTGAGGGAGTTCATTAATTATTTTCCAGTACATTCATGGATATTATTTAAAAAAAAAATAAGCAATTGATGAGGTTGCCAGATTATGACAAAGTAACCGATTAACTCAGTTTTGCATGAAAGTATCATGATAGATGTTGATTTCTTCTTGCCTTTCTAAAATATTTTTCCCAATTCCCTTCTTTAATGATTTTTTGGCAATGATAGTGTAACTGGTGAAGAGTGGCGCTGTTTTGATTATGCATATTTTTGGTGTGGTTTCAACACATGTTTAAGCCTCTTCTGCTGTGACTGACATCCTTTAACGCCTACCTAACCTTTACTTAATCTCTACCCATAGAAGGTAATGGGCTGCAATGTTTCCAGTGGTGGATGGCATAAAATGCTAGCTTGTGCCTTTAAGCTTGGTGATGTCACAGAGTGACTTCTACTGATATAAGAAGGGTGAGACTTGCAGTGCGTGCGTACTCAGCTTTGTCCAGGAGTCTTTTGCCAGTTATGGACTGCTTGCAGTGTATTTTGTGCTCCCTAGATCAGAAACCCAGGGGGGGGCATACTTTTTCTATGGAGAGAGTACACCCACAAAAGAACAGATTGCCTCAAATGAACTTTGCTGTATTTGTGTCAGAAATGCATTCCCTCAACTGAGAAATCTATTGTGCTGCTAAGGTATTTTTATTTTGCTGCTGGCTGTTTTAATTCTCTATTGTGGATTCCCATGTTTTGTGTTTAATAAATTTGGCATTATTGGAAGGAATCACAGTCTTAAATGTGGACTGAATCCTTATGCTGGGGGTTTGGGTTTACCTGAGATGGAAGATGCCTATGAATTGTGGTGAATCTGAGGTGCGTCCATATCCGATAAGGCAGAGTCTGTTCAAGCCACAGAGAGTAATGGATTTTCCCTGACCAATAAGAAAGATCATTGAAAGATAACCGAGCCTGGTCCACCACATCATCAGCTCGGCCATTGATTTTTCAACCCACAAGCCAGGGAAAGGAAAGGAAAGTCCCTTAGCACCTGTTTTTTTGTTTTATGTACTGCTATTTGTGGATACAAGTTCTGCTGACATACTGTATCTCTCTAAAAGTAAGAACTTATAGCTCGTTCCAACACCGGAGTGCGTAATACACGCTAAAGAGCAGCCCAGCAGTGCAGTGAATCAATGACGGACAGTGCACGTTCTTTCTCTCAATTCTTTTTTATGACTTTTGCTGGAACTTTCAAATCTCAAGCAAGAAGCTTAAAAACCTGTGTGTTGACTCTCTGTGTCTGGAAATGGTACTGCTCAAGCTTTTTATTTCACTTCCCACCAAAAACAACGAAAGAGAGAGACAACCCAGGATAGGCTGTTTGAAAAACTGTTTGCAAGTGATAGGTCCTACTCCCTGCCTCATCCACCACTGGCTTCAGGCTATCTGACACTCATTAAAAAGAAAACATCGCTTAATGCTTCCCCTTTAGCTTTGAATGGCAACAAAATGAAATAAATGAGACTGAAATTAATTTTTCATTGGCATCAATATTTCATTTTATTGCCAATGAAATGAAAACAATTGTTGCATTTTTCATTTCATTTTGAAACACATGGACTTCGCGAGACCTCAGGGCCCTTTGCGGTCCCAAACTTTCAAGACAGATAGAGTGCAGCCAAGTTTTAGCCCTGTATGGGCAATCCCCTTGCAGCTTAGAGGGAACATCGACCGGCAGAGACCCATAAACATCTGCAGTCACCTCAATATCTATGCTGCAACAATCATTTTTTTTTTTTTTACTTCTTCTTTGAAAGGTGGAGGATAAGTTTCACATTAAATCAAATCAAATCCAGGATTTCTCGTGACTCTTTCACCAACAATTTTGAATGAAACAATATTCAAGGGAGTATCCAGATGGGAAGGTAAGAAAGGACCAGGATCGGGGGAGAGAGCTGTCCCTATCCCAACTCTGCTCATGCTCTCGCTCGCATCCCCATCCTCTTTCCCTCTTCCTTCCTCTTTGTCTCCAGTCACCACCCCTGGTATTCTTTCCTCACCCTTCCTCCCTGGTGTCATTTCAAATACATACTCACCCCTGGCATCAATCAATCTCCTATCTCACACATAGCCCCCCCCCCCCCCCCCCCCCCCCCCCCAAGCGTGATCCCCGCCACCTCTCTCACTGGCACAAACGTAAAATACCCACTCATTCAGTGGATCACCTCTCCCCTACCCCAACCCTCCCCTCAATCAATCGCCTCTGACTTTTCTCATCCAATCCCTTCTTGTTCTTCATTATCTCTCCCCAGCACCTCTAACAGATTCCCTCACATCCTCTCTGATCTCCCTCTCACTTCTCCTTCTCTCAGTCCAGTCTTTTCTGACATTGGTTAATGCTACACTTACCTCTTCCTGCCACGCTGGTCACTCTCAGTGGAAAGAGTCTCTCCTGCTGCTGCCCAGATCAGATTCATACAGGTCACCACAGATAATATGTGTGGTGGGGCCCTGCGCAGTTTTTAAACTGTGAGTCTGACCAGAGCAGCAAGAGGAAAGATTCTCCATTTCTTTCATCACCTTTATCCTTCCATCCCACCCTTCCTCCCTGCTACCTGTTGCCTATTCCTCCCTCTTGCTTTACCATCACCCCCCCCCCCCCCCCCCACCATCCAGTCAACCCCTCACTAGCAAAGAAAGGAGAGAAGTGATTCATGCTGCATCTGCCTCCTCCTTTCTCCCAGGTCAGTCTTGCAGATATTCAGAACTGTTACCCTGGCAACCATTGTTGTGATGTGCATGCATTTCCCGGACAGACCAAAAGTGTGTATTATTATTACAGATTATTATTTCAACAGATGCTCAGCTTCTTTTAAACACACTTGTACCTTGGTGTACTATTTGCTGTTGTTAAACTATTAAAACTTATGTGAGTACCATCTGCCAGAGTCTGCAACATATCACTTGTGGATAAAGTGTTGAAAAATCACGAGATGGAACACATGACAGCCAAAAAATTGGAATAGCTCTGAGAAAATTAAAAACAAAAAAGTCAGATATTCACAGGACATTTAGACGGATAACTGAAAAGTTATCCATCTAAATGGCTACCTGGCTGTATTCAAAGTAGTATGCAGCTAAATTCTAGCCGCGTAATGGCTTATGCGGCTAGAATTTAGCCACATAAGTCAGGGGTGTTCCAGGAGTGGGTGGGAGGCATTTTTGGGTGGACCAGAGTTAGCCACATAAGTTATGTATTTGGAGTTAGCCACTTAACTTATGCGGCTAACTCTGGTCACGCTGTAGGGCTGTCCTAAAATTGGCTGGATATACTTATCTGGCTAACTTTAAGATAGCCGGGGATATTCCGCAGCACGGCCATGCCACCGAATACCCCCATTAAGTAAGCCGGATAGCTATATCCGGCTACCTTAACTAGCCATTCTGCAACTGAATATCGGCCCCAAATTGTCATACTTCAAGTTTGGACAGAAACACAAAGATTAGACCAATAAATGAAATTATTTTCTTAAAAAGAGTTGCAAGAGTATGGACAACCATGTCCTCTTTCAGTAAGTTGTGGAATATTGATATAAATTACAGCTGTAAAGTTTCAGTCCATTCTATCAGTATCTGGAATTGAACTGTTTGCTTATGCTATTAAAAAAAAAAAAAATCTAAAGACAGCATTTATAAAAATGTGAAAATGAACTGGTTTCACTAAGAATTCAGTTTTCACTGGTGGGCATGCTCTCTGCCCCTGTTCATAAAATGCAAGTTCCTTGTACTACAAATGCTTAATTTCTTGAAACTGTTGATAGGCCTTAAGAGCATGTAATTCAGGGCACAAAGTTTGTACACACATAAAACTATCAACCAATTTGCTTGGCCAACATGAAAGTTAATTAACAAAACCACGCCATGTTCCAGTCTGGGGGCTGGTCCGGAGGCCGCAGCCATGCCCCCGGAACGCCCCTGGGCCGGAACCACGCCCACAGCCCCGCCCCCGCCCCCGGAATACCCCCCAATGATGCGCCGCCCCGACATGCCCCCGACACCCCCCCCCCCCAGGAAAGCCCCGGGACTTACACACATTCCGGGGCTTGCGCGCCCCGCCGAGCCTATGCAAGATTGGCTTGGCGCGTGCAGGGGGTGGAAGGGGCAGCTTTTCGGGGGTTACACACGTATCTTAATATAAATAGTGGCTGAATGGCCTTACCTTATCTCTTCCACGCAGCAGCAGCAGCAGCAGAGACTATCCCATGATCCTTTGTTGCTATCCCTGCTCTCCCCTGGGCCCCATTGAACTACTGGGACTCCTGACTTGCTGAGGGTCCCGTTCCATGCAGTGGAGGTTGCTGCAGTCCCCCTTGCAACCTCCTGCAGCTCTTTTTCTTTTAATTTATTTTTTTCTTTTAGTCCTTCTATTTATTTAGTTTGCCTGCCTGCCTACTTCTTCAGCCTGGGCCAGGGACATCGGTGCTCCTGTAAGCAGGTACTGTTGGATTCGTGGACCCTTGGGCCGATCGGAGCCTGAAGAGGAGCTGCTGTAGGTGTTTGCAGCAGCGACCCCGACCGGGAGGCGGAGAGGACAGACTAGTGGCTGGCCGAAGGTGGAACTCTGGGAGCCCTATGCGACCAAGAGCTCTGGCGAGGGCGGAGGTGATGAAGGCGCTGGCACTGTGTCGAGGGAACCTTCGCCCTGGAAGCCGATCCTCCCCCGAGAGGAGCTCGTAGGAGTTCGGCCGCTGGGACTTAGGAGATTCACCCTGGAAGTCGGAGTCCCCCCAGGAGGAGCCCGTAGGGACCCGGCCGCTGGGACTTAGGAGGGCCCGCGGGGGCCTGGTCAGCTGTGGTCCAAGGTTGAGTGCCGAAGGGTCGTTGCTCGCCAGTCCAGAGTCAGGAACCAATGGATCGCCGTCAGCCAGTCAGAGGTCAGGAGCCAGAGAATCAACGTAAGCCGGTCCGGGGTCAGAAGCCAGGGGGTCAACGTAAGCCGGTCCGGGGTCAGAAGCCAGAGGATACCAAATACCAGTCCGGGGTCAGGAGCCAAGAAGATCCGTAAGCCAATCCGAGTCAGGAGCCAAATAGGAGACAAGACAGCACGAACGCAGCAACTGAAGACAGGAGCAAGCCTGGGAACCTCGTTGCAAGGCGAAGACTTGGCCCAGCTGCAGGGCTTAAGTACCCTGCAGCGTCTGACATCATCAGGAGGCGTCCCCGAATATTCCCGCGCTGGCCCCTTTAAATTTAGACCCGGGACGCGCGCGCGCGCGTCTAAGGGGCGGGGCTTACCGCCGCGAGACGCCGGCTGCTCCGGCGCGGCAAGGAGGCAACAGGAGAAGCATCTACAGGCCCGGGCGAGGTGGGGAGACGCCGGGCCTGCGGCAGCCGAGGTCCCCGGAGGCCCGGGGCGCGCGGGGCCCGAGCGGAGCGCCGACGAGGTGGGTGATGATTCCGGGGGCAGCCCGGAATCGCAACAGGTACAATTTTTTTTTCAACCTATTCCCACATACAGGAAATATACAGCGCCAGATGGCTAAAAGGATCCAAGTGATTGTGCAGATACTTGGGCAGGTCTAGCCTAAAACACTGGCTTCCCGTGGGCCACATGTGGATTACCCACAGAAATCAGGATTCTTTTAGAGGTATAAACCTAGCCAAACAATTCATCACCTGATGGCTCATGTTAGCCCCACACAAACTCCGAAAGCCTTTGAGCAGAGACCCCCAGTCGCTATCCAGATGCTGAACTCCTCTGTATAGTGAAGCAGTTCACCGAACCTATTTCAGGTGTACTTGTTGTGTTGTACTGCAACCCTACAACATTATTGTGATCTGCCTGGGAAACCCTATTATAGTCCCTGCCTTGTCTAACCATGAAAGGTGGACTAGAAATCCAAAATTAAATAAAATTATATTGAATTAAACCGCTAACTGACGCCTGTGCATTATTAGCCAGCTAAATTTGCTTTAGTTTGTTTGAAATCCTGTTTATACAATTCCAGTGTCAATACATACTGTTCCTTTTCATCACATTGTTCACAGAGAGGGAAATGACTACCGAGGTTACCTGTATGGGAATTAGGAAAACAGTTATCCCCCCCCCCCCCCACCCAACATTTCCAGTCAAACTAGAAATTAGAATCAGCATCTACTGTGTGATTATGTTTTCCTAAACTCTGATTTGTTCAATAAACAGCAATCTACAACAAAACAAATTAGCAAGGTGCCTTCACAAAGAACTTGGCAGTGTTATTTTCCCTGTTTGCCTTCCTTCTGTCTCTGCTCAGCACTGGAGCCAATACGCACAGCCCCCTACTAGTGTGGTGTGTGTGCTTGGCAGGCATCGCAGCCCAGATGTATTGGCGAGGGCACTTTCCAAGCGGGATCAGTATCTCCAGTCTCTGGCTTCTCTTACAGCCTCTTGGCTGACTGCATTGTTGGTCACTGTGATAAGCTGCTCTAACCCTTCAGAATTTAATTTTCATTAAAGTCAGTTTATAATGGTAAAAAAATATATATATATTCAAATGACGTTCCCCTTGGAGCTCAGGATTCTGTGGGCTCAATGGAAATGTTTTGTACTAAATGCATATCTCCAGTATTAAGCAGATTTACTCTCTCTTTTTTTTTTAATTCTTACATTTGATTACTTACCTTTCCAAACGCAAGCTCAAAGTCAGCTCAAATCAGGTACAGTAAGTGTTTCCCTGCCCTAATATAATAAGATGTGGGTAAAAAATGTGCACTGAAGTCTTGAGACCAAACAAAAGTTAACTCCCAAAGCAATTAGCTAATAGTATGCAAAGGTCTCCATAGTTTAAAAAAAAAAAGAGCATTCATTTAAATATGTGTTAAAAATTAATAGCATATATAAAACATGTTTGATGCATACAAACCATGGGTAATGCTTGTAAAATATGATTCAGATGCACAAACCATGATTTAGGGACACAAACATAGTTAATGAGCACAAGCAATATTTTGCATGCATAAGTCATGGTTAATAATACACACTGAACATGGTTTAGGAGCATAAACCATGGGTTATGTGTAGTACTGTGTGCACAAAACATGATTTCTGCATCACTGTGCACTTATAAGTTAGAGCACAAAAGTTCTACTCCTACAGGTTAGGAACAAACATCAATTAAGAGCATAAAAAATGTGCACCTAAAAGTTAAGAGCTCATGTTGTGATCCTGAAAGTTGTGTGCACACAAAACATGAGCTAGGAGCCCAAGTTATGTTTCTAAATCATAAATTGTTAGGAGTTTAAGTTGACTCATAAAGGCAGTGCACACATGTGTGTTATGGGGTAGATTTACAAAAAATGCGCGTTCGCGTACTTTTGTTGGTGCACCAGTCGCAAACAAAAGTACGCTGGATTTTAGTAGATACGCGCGTAGCCGCGCGTATCTGCTAAAATCCAGGATCGGCGCGCGCAAGGCTACCGATTTTGTGCATCCGGCGCGCGCCAAGCCGCGCAGCCTGCCTTCATTCCCTCCGAGGCCGCTCCGAAATCGGAGCGGCCTCGGAGGGAACTCGCTTTCGCCCTCCCCTCACCTTCCCCTCCCCTCCTCTATCTAACCCACCCCACCGGCCCTATCTAAACCCCCCCCCACCTTTGTCCGGGGATTTACGCCTCCCGGAGGGAGAAGTAAATCCCCGCGCGCCAGCGGGCCGCTAGCGCGCCGAGACGCAACCCGGGGGCGGTTCCGGAGGGCGCGGCCACGCCCCGGGCCCGCCCCCAAAACGCCGCGTCCCGTCCCCAAAACATCACGTCGATCGGCCCTGTCCCCCGACACGCCCCCGACACGCCCCCAACAAAATACCCCGGGACTTACGCGAGTCCCGGGGCTCTCCGCACGCCGGCAGGCCTATGGAAAATAGGCGCACAAGGCCCTGCTTGCATAAATCCGGGCGGATTTACGCGAGCAGGGCTCTTAAAATCCGCCCCTATGTGTATAAATGCTGAGTACAATACAACACCACGAACTCCAGGTTCAATCCCAGATGCTAACACCAACCCCACAAACTTTATTCTACCTCTGACCAGGAGTTAAAAAAAAAACTTGAGTAAAGTCTATTCACCTCTCTGCATCGGGAGTAATAGCTAATGCCTCGATTAACATGGGATTTGCATGGAGGAATGCTAGTCTGTGCGCCAAGGTTTCCTCAGGTTTGTGGACACTGTTGTGTGGAAACCTCCTTGCCACATTGGGATCACAGTTTTATGCACAAAAATGTGTACAAAATGGCGGAATGGCATGCCCAAGGTTCCAAGCAGGATGAGTAGGAGAAGCAGAATGTGAATCCTGGCTTTCCACACGCTGTTCTAACCAGTAGCGCCTACCCTAGAGGGGGCAAACTGGGACAACCACCTCAGGACCAGATCTTTGGGAATCGGCTCCCCTTCCCCACCAGCAAAAGGGGAGCAGCAATTTTTATTCTGCCCGTCTCTTTCTCTGCCAGCTTCAATCCAGGAGAGGGAAAGGCCGGCACAGATAAGAAGCATTGCTCTTCTCCTGCGGGGCGGGAAGGAGTGAGGAGGCTGGAAAGGATCCTACTGGGGGCAGGGATCATGACCAGGATATTGCATGATAAGAGGAGCAATATAAGGTAACCATGTAAACCAGAAAGCCATTTAACAAACAGAAAGGCAATCTGGAAAGGATAAGTTTTCAATTTATCCTAAAGAAAGCAAAAATATGTTAGGCATGCTGAAAATGATTCAGATCAGGCTTTCAGCAATTTCAGAGAATTAAAACTCATATTCCTGGAGTAACGTACGTACTAGGCTAGACCAGTTTGAATTGTGCTTTGAATAAATTCTTCTTTGTATTGGGCCTTGAATGAATTTTTCTGTGTTGCAAAATTATGAAGGATGAAAAATATTTCTAAATCTGCCATATGCTAAAGGACTAGAAATATTACATTTCAAAAATATGCAACCTCTTCTTCAATAAACAAATGTGAACCTTAGCATGAAATGTTTTTCAAAAATATTTACAGAATATCCTCATATCAATGTATGATTCAGCCTTTTAAAATAGAGCTAAACCGTGTTAAAGAAGACGATTTAGGTAATGCTAATCGGATAAATGGGCACTTTGCTTTATTATTTTTGAAAAGATGATGATAAAGACAAAGGAGGTAAAGACTGAGGATATTCATGTGACTAATGATTCAACAGGAAATTGACTACTGTAGGTAAACTTCCAAATAAATGTGGTAAGCAAGAAAATGATCAATAATAACAATCATTAAGGAACTATGTACAAATGGATTTTAGCCAAGGATATTGAAGGAATTAAAAGAAGTCATATATTAGCCATTGTAAATTGTTTAGGTCAGGGATACTTCATTCCCTTACTACTAATTTTTCCTTTTCCATCTTTAGGGAGTGGGTTTTGGCACTTTTTAGACCATCCCTAAGATTGAGTGCTGGGATTGGTCAGGCTTCCCCTATATAACTTGAACTGAGCATGCGCAATGTATGGCTGGTTGTAATTTGCATTTTGGGAGCAGAAAGAGTAGGGTTTTTTGGTGGATCCCAGTAGGCCCCACAGCCTACAGAATTGGAAAGAGCAAGGATAGTAGCCTTACTAGAGCCCTTATTTTAGGATTGTACACTCTTGTGTTGGGGTGAAGTTGACACAACTTATGAGGAAGGCCGGAAGGTCCCCACCATCAACTAGTGGAGCAGACGGTGCAGAGGCTGAGCTGGAACTTCGCCTGTACCAGCCCCTTTCCCCTTGGGTTGAGTCTTTGGGTTCCAGGGGCCGGCAGGTCTTAGGTGGCAGTCTCTGGGACGAAGGTAGGAGAGTAGATTCGGTGTCAGGGTCAGGTCAGAGGCAGGTGGCAATTGGGAGTGGTGAGAGTCTGGGCTGTGGTCAACAGCAGAAGCAGGAAAGGGAAGCCGGTTCCAGGCTACGGTCTGAGGCGGGCAGCAAGTGAGAATAGATCACAAGCTATGGCTAGTTTTGAGAATCATTCTGAGGGCAGGCAGGCTAGGGGAAGAGAGGTGAAGATAAGGCAGGAGGAAAAAGTCAAAGCTGGGAAAGGCTGAAGATGAAGATAAGCCTGGATGAGGCTGAAGAGAAAGGCAAGGCTTGACAAGGCTGCAGACAGAAGCAAGGCTAGACAAGGAGGAAGACAAAGCCAAGGCTGGATGAGGCTGAAGACAAAGGCAGAAGAGCCAGGGCAAGGCTGGAAATGCGGAGGAAGCAGCAATTCATACTCTTGAGGAGTCGACCCATTGCTGAGGCAGTGTGGGGTTGCACAGCTGGGGCTTAAATACCTGACCATGTGACATCATCAAGGGGCACCAGCAAGTGGAGTTCCTGCTGTGGGGCCTTTAAGTATTGACACATGCCATGCATGCAGTCTAAGAGAGGGCCCAGTAGTCAGAGTTGGCGGCGTCCCTGGAGCTAGGCGTGGCGATGTCAGCCAGGCTGGCCTGCATGAGGTAAGTGAGCCGGCTCATTGGAGTGTACTGTCTTATGAGTGGAAAAGAGAAGGAAGAGTTTTGTGTTTTCAAAGAGTTGGTTTTGTTTTTCGCCTACACCCCTGCCTTAGGGCCTGGGATAGGGTGCTACTTTGCCCTGCAATCAGTTAAAGTGGGAACTGTAGTTGCCAAGAACTGCTTTCTGAGAAGCTTTTCATTGTTCTTGGATGGGAGGAAGTTTTTTTTAGCACCACCTTCCTACCCACTTTTTGAAGAAGAGATTTCCAACCTTTCCTGTCATCGGGAAGGGACATTGACGATTTATTTATTTATTTATTTATTTAACATTTTTATATACCGACATTCATGAAAAAATGTCATATCATATCGGTTTACAAGGAACAAAGAAATAACATAACCTTAACTAGTGGAAGTTTAAAGTTACAATAAAACAAGGGTATGTAACTGGGAAGGAAGAGCATAGAGGGAGACAGATAACTCATGAACTAATTACAACGAGGAAGAAGTAAGTGCAAGAGAGTCATGATCTTATCTAGATGTGGCTGATGCTATGTGTCTGTTGTTAGCCCTGGTTGGGGAAGGCTTGTCTGAACAGCCACGTCTTAAGATTTTTTTTTAAAGTCTGTAGGCAGGGTTCCAGTCTAAGATCTGGAGGTATGGCATTCCAGATGGTGGGAGCAGCTGGTGGGACTAAGAGATGGAGAGAGAGGAGACAGGGACAGTGACTTTTAATCCAGAGCGCGGGTGCACTTTGGCACATGTGCATCAATGATGAGTGCTCAGATACGTGTTCTATTTGATAAAGTGCGCACATATTTGTGCACACGATATACACTAGCCTGGCCGCGTGCACATGTGCACCCAATTTTAAGTGGGTGCATGCCTAGGCACACAAATTCCGATTCTCCCCAGCTATTTTAGAATGGGCACACATCCACACCATTGCCAGTTTCACCCGTTCATCCACCAGTTCACCCAGTTAAGAGCGAGGTCCTCCAAACCCTCCCTGGTTTGATAGCCTGCACTCCCCCCAGTTATCCCAGACCTTTTAAACCCAGCAGAAATGGCTAATTCCTTTTATTTTTTTTTCAATTACACCTCCTCCATAGCAGAAGTAAAGTGAGGCAGCAGTGGGCCTGGGTGTGTGCCAGGGCACATAAGTATTTACACACACATCTCTTGGCCAAGCCCCGAAACACCTAGGCCCCGCCCAGATCCCTCCCTTTTTGAAATCGAGTGAGATTTGTGCACAGCGGGAGATAGACATCTGGGTGGCTTTTAAAATTTGGTTGGCATGCACGAGCTCAATTTGTGCATGCATCCTTCCGATTCTGGCACGCGCTCAGTTTTTAAAATTCGCCTTTATAAGGCACTTGGAATTTCATTCTGTCTGTATCAAGAAATTTTATTTTTATATTCTGCGATTTATTTATTTTTTTCCTATTTTTATTTTGGGATTAAGTTTTCATGACAAACTTTTTATTTGAACACCACTTCAAGCATTGTGCCTGCTCTTTCTGAATTTGAGAGCCAGCCTGCTGAGATGTACTGAAGTGAGTACCCTTGTGAGAAAGGTCAAGTGGGATGGAAGACTGTCCAGTGATCCCCACTTTGAGTGCACCTAGGGCCCTAGAGACTTATCCTCCTTCCCGCCGGTGGAAACCCTGCTCCGCAGTAGCTAAGAGAAAAGAATTATAGGTCTATGGGACAGATTCACTAAGGCAGGGGTGACCAACTCCAGTCCTCAAGAATCACAAACAGACTAGGTTTTCAGGATATCCACAATGAATATGTATGAGACAGAATTGGAGGCAGTGCATGCAAATCTATCTCATGCATATTCATTGTGGATATCCTGAAAATCAGACCCATTTGTGGCTCTCGAGGATTAGAGTTGGCCAATGGCCACCACTGCACTAAGGCCTTTTCCCTAAGCTGAGTCCAGGGGAAAAGACCTTGACAAATCAGGCCCTATGTTTGGTATTCACTGTCATGGTTTCAAAAGTTTTTTTGTAATGGCTAGCAGGGATCAATTGGTCAAGTCCTTATAGTTTTAGAAAAACAATACAAAAAAATATTGACATTTGTTTGTTTTTTTTTTTAATGTCCTTTTTTTTAAGAAACAAACAAAAAGAAAAACAGCACTACCAACATTTAAAAATGGAAAACCACCCCACCCAGACCTTTTCCCTATGCCCAGAGAGCCCATTTTGAAAATGGGACCCGGTGGGGCAGGAGTGACTGGGGATTGCTCCTGACCCATTTTGACCTTGAGGATCCCACGGAAGGGTGAAGTTCAGGGAGGGTGGGAGGATAGGGCAAGGCCTGGTGGTGGGATCAGTTTTTAAATGTTGGTAGCACTGTGGTTTTTGGCAGGGGAAGAGCCCTTCTGTTCTTTTTTTGGTTTTGCTCTGGTTGTTCTAACAATAACAAGCACAATGAACCAAAATCGACATTAAACAAACCTAATTTTTAAACAAATCAAAACACAATTATTTTCCACACACACACCCCCCCCTCATTATTGCCTGTATCGTCTCCTTGTGCCGCTGATTATCCTGATCTACCAGAAAGCTGCACTTGAATGTTTCTGCTGCGTGCTCCTCAAGGAGGAAGGAGGCACTTTCGATGATCAAAAAGTGGTAGCAGGAACGGGATGGAGGAGTCTTAGATCTGAACTGTCAAAGATCTTTGAAGTGGTTGCATCTGTTACTAGAATCAGTTGAAGAAAAAAAATAAAAGAAGCGTCTCCCTTGATACAGAAAAAAAAGCCTTTGCCATACCATGAAGTACTAGTCTCATTTGCCACTATAATTCAGAAAACAGAAGTTGCTGGGTATGATGTAGGTGGAGTCTTTCTGAATATTTGTCAGTGAACCTGGGCTCCAAATTTTACTTGCAAATCTATTGCTTAGGAAGAGAAAGGGAGAGGGAAAGGAAAGAGAAAGAGAAAAAGAAAGAAAGAAAGAAAGAGAGAGACCAATAAGTAACTTAACTATTTATACCACTGTAAGAAGGGGCACTTTTAATTCAGGGTGAGGTTTGGGGGGGGCGGGTTTACATATACAGGAGGTACAAACAGCACTGAACATTTTCTGATGTTTGAATTGATGAAAGGTACAAGAGGAATTGATTTGTACAATGCATTCTCTACCTAGCTTGATGCACTCAGAAAATGTGCAGTGATGTCAGCTTTGCTCTTCGTACCTCCTAGAGCACCTCTCAAACGTTGTACAGAAAAGCAGAAAGTGCAACCTCCTACTACGATGCCGATAAATTTGGCATCCATTTTCTAAACCCGCTTTCAACATGTTTTTATTGCATAGGCCCCCAGAGAGTGAAGGAAGAGTTTAGAAAAAAAAAAAAAAAAAAGATTGCATTTACAGGACAAAGGAAAGTTTACTTGTAGAGTCACTGACACTGTGCTTAGCTGTGGTGTGCGATGCCCGCCTTCTAGCAGCAGGAGAAAGTCTGTAGCCTGTGTGAGAAGGTTGCAGTGGATATCATGCCCCTGCCCGCCCTAAGCGCTCTTCTCACCCTACCCTCCTGCCGCAATGCCCACCCTTCTGCAGCTGGCAAACCCCCCAAACCCCTGAAGTGGTGGAGGGAGCCAGCAGTTTCTGTGCTGTGCTCAGAGTGGCGTCCTGTGTTGCTCTAACAGCAATGCTGGCAGAACACAGTGCTAAATATTGCTGCCAGAGATTTTACTGAGACTGGGAGCAGCATTAGTACTGCAGTGTGCTAGCGTCGTGGTTAGAGCGGCGGAGGAGGCCGCAGGGAGCACGGTGCAGACACTACCGGCTCCGGGTGCGGCCTCAGGGAAGAAATTGCTTGCCAGTAATTATAAACAAACACTGAATTGCTGTCAGGGAAAAAAAAAAAAAAAAAAGTCCCACCTCAGTCTCTAAATAGAAAACAGTGAATTAAAATTTGTTGAATTTTCTTTATAAAGTCCCAAAGCAATAGATTTGCAAGTAAAATTTGGGGCCCAGTTTCACTGACAAATATTCAGAAAGACTCCACCTACATCATACCCAGCAACTTCTGTTTTCTGAATTATAGTGGCAAATGAGACTACTTCATGGTATGGCAAAGGCTTTTTTCTGTATCAAGGGAGACGCTTCTTTTATTTTTTTTTTTTCTTCAACTGATTCTAGTAACAGATGCAACCACTTCAAAGGTCTTTGACAGTTCAGATCTAAGACTCCTCCATTCCGTTCCTGCTACCACTATCATCAAGGTAAGACTACCACTGCAGCTGACTCTGTGCCCCTGGCCAAAGAAAGGATGCATATAGAAATTGTTGGTTTCATGCAGCTTTCTGTTTTCTCTATAAAAGAATCAATGGAACAGTGCAGTGTACTAATTCTTGTATGTGTGTCTCTTGCGCTAAGTTTGACTACTTATTTTCTTAGTGTACATACTCAGCAAGCTCACTAAGGTTGAGTGTACTCAGCAAGCTCACTAAGGTTGTGTGGTGCTCTGTTTTGCTCGTGAAAAAGTAATTGACTGGCCTTTTCTCAGTGCTTTCCATTCTATGGTGCACAAACATTGGAACACAAAAGCCCATATTGCCCACTAGGAACTCTAGCAGCTGCGACTGTGTTGGCGTCCCGTCTTCGTCCCTCCCTCTTCCCAATCCCCCACCGCCCTGTTACCTCTGCGTGACCCCTCACCATGCATGGATACATCCTTTAAACAAGAAATAAGAACATACACGGGCGTTGGATAAAAAAAAGGCCGCAGCTTTATTAACCATAAATATTTATAGCCCAGTCAAATGGTACCCAAGCCGGAATGTCGGTTGCCAGAACAACCAGGCTACACCACCTCAGCTGCCCGCCATGGCAACCAAGCAAGGCAGCATCAAACCCAGGCCCCCTCCCCCCCACCTTGTCCTCCAAACAAGGGGGCCCCCGACCTGCGGCGGGTTGAACGATGCACCTTGCGCCACCCAAGGCGCCAGTCCGCTGCTGACCTGGACCGTGATGCCCACCTGCACCACGTCCGAAATGTCCCTACTGGCCCGGGCAACCGAAGCGAAAGAGGCTGGAAGTGCCTTGGTCGCGGCCCTTTAAACGGGCTGTGAATTCGTCGACCCACCACCGCTCCTCCCCCGGCCCCATCCCCGACGCGCAGGGCTGCGGAAAGAAGGGAGAAGGGGAAGGCGCACAGCTGCACCGCCCGCCGCGGCCCAGAGTCCCACCGGTCGAGCGCAATGGGCCGCCCAGCGCAGCGCGTGGTTACAGATGGGCTCCGGGCATAGGGGCGCAGGCCCACCCATTAATCTGAATGAATTCCATCGTATCACTGGTATCAAGGGACAAATGTAGCAAAGGAAGAGGTAAAAGGAAGGCTATTTTTTCTCCAGGAGACACGGGGCAAGCACAAGAAGCAGAGACAATGAAGAGAGCCATAGGAAGAGGCCAGAAGCCCTCCTATTATGCTCAAAGGGAATTTTTTTAAGAAAGGCAAACCCACTAGAGATGCAGGGTTGGCTGAGAAGCCAGAAGAGCAGATGCCTGTTCCATCACTGTTGGTTTGGTATGGTGCAAAGGCAGAAGAAGGTAGATTCAATGGAGGGTGGCAGCAGCAGTGAGAGAAGACTAAGATCTTTGCATCAGCTAAAACCAACACAGTGCTTTCTATTCCATTCTGAATAATGTTTGCAGCAGATCTTTGCAAAAAAATGCTGCTTTAGATGAATTGTCTTAGGGTTTCAAAGAATCTGTTGTGCTCAGCAGTCCATGAGCTGTTCCCGCGAACCGCCACACTCACCTCCCAGCAGGGCCTCTCTCTCATCAGCTCCTGGCATGGCCCAGTTTCCTAGCGTCTTCATGGCACACCGCTGCACACCAGCGCGGCAGGCTGCCACTGATAGCTCCCGCAGTAGGACACCTCCGACAGCGCCTGGCCCCTGACATGAGGCAGAGGCCCAGCTGGAGCTTCGCCTTTACCAGCCCATGTTCCCCTCAGGTTGAGCCTTTGAGTGCCAGGGCTGGCAAGTCTTAGGTGGGGGCTTCTGCTGGTGGAGAGATCTGTCAAGGTAGCTGGGTTAGAATAGGAGTAGGCAAGGCATATCCAGTGGCAGGCAAAGGTCGGTGGCAGGCATGGATCAGGAGAATCCAGAGGCGGGCAGTAGTCAGAGGCAGGCAGCTATAAGGAGTATCCAGAAGTAGGTTGAGGTCAATACAAGGTATCCGTCTGAAGGGAATGGTGGGACAGATAGGTAGGACAGGAATTCAATGAATAGTACAGGCAGCCAGGCAGGGAAGATTAATAAGAGGACTGAAGAACTGAAGACACAGAGGCTGGGCTGAAAACTGAAGTCAAGGAATGCTAGAACTGAAGTCAAGTAATGCTGAAGAGTTAGGGACACCTGTTGCTGAGGTGTTGGTGGAGAGTCCGCAGGGCTTTCTTATAGGCCTGATAAGATGATGTCATCGTGAGGTGACTCCAGCTCTTTCCGTCTGCGGGCCCTTTAAAACTGAGAATGTCGGGCACGCATGGGCCCTAGGAAGAGTGGTGCCAGGCGCTGTCGGAGGTGTCCTACTGCAGGAGCTATTGGCGGCAGCCTGCCGCGCTGGCATGCAGCAGTGTGCCATGAAGACCCTAGGAAATCGGGCCATGCCAGGAGCTGATGAGAGAGAGACCCTGCTGGGAGGTGAGTGTGGCGGTTCACGGGAACAGCTCACAACTGCTGAGCGCAACAGATTCTTTGAAACCCTAAGACAATTCATCTAAAGCAGTATTTTTTTGCAAAGATCTGCTGCAAATATTATTCAGAATGGAACAGGGAGCACTCTGTTGGTTTTAGCTGATGCAAAGATCTCAGTCCTCCCTCACCATCTTCCCTCCCTTGCACTACCTTCCTCCCACCTCTCCCCCCCTCCTCCCCCCTTTCAACCCTCCCTGCTAACCTTAACCTTAAAATATCCTCATCAACAAGTCATTTATGTACATATGTTATATACTATAATCAAATGTTCCATGTATTCATGTTATTTCTGTTATAATTCGTTATATTTATTACAATGTTATAATTTATTATATTTATTACAGTGTTATAATGTAAAATAGGGCTGTTCCTACCCTATTCGTTTAGTTATCTGGAAACCGATGTGATATCTCGATCGAATGTCGGTATATAAAAGAAATAAATAAATAAAAATTGCTGCTGCCACCCTCCACTGAATCTACCTTCTTCTGCCTTTGCACCATACTAAACCAACAGTGATGGAACAGGCATCTGCTCTTCTGGCTTCTCAGCTAACCCTGCATCTCTAGTGGGTTTCCCTTTCTTAAAAAATTCCCTTTGAGCATAATAGGCCTCTTCCTATGCCTCTTTTCATTGTCACTGCTTGCCCCATGTCTCCTGGAGAAAAAATTGCCTTCCTTTTCCTTTGCTTCATTGTGCCTCTCTTCATTGTGACTCTTCATTGTGACCCCTCTCTTGAGGGGTCACAGGGAATGGGAAGGAGATCTACATAAAGTGGTGTGGGTGAAGAGGAAGGCTAATGGTATGGGGAGAAGGACCTGGGAGGTTAGCATGGGAGGTAGACTTCTCCTTTGCTGTGTCTTTCCTGTTTCTGCTGCTGGTTTGAGTAAAGGACAGGATATCCAGTATTAGCCTTTCCTGAACCCAATATTAAGGAGTGGATGTTTTGCAAATGATGGATCATATCATGTTTTCTGAAATGGCCCACCACCTTCCTTCTACTGATGGCAAAAGGCAGCAGGTCGGACTCAAGGCGTGGGCAGACGGAGGTTCAGGCACAGAAGACAAAGACTCAGGATCTGTAGACTGTAGACGTAGACTCAGGAACTTAGAAGATTCAGACATTGGCACGGTCCCTCAGGGCACCCTACACAGCCAGTACCACTGGTCTGGTCACGGACCACCCTGTCCTACATCTGCGGGAGCGGGACCAACGCAGGAAGGGAACGAGGTACTAAAGACAAGGAATCAGGAACAAAATGCTGCACACTGGCAGTCCAAAGCAAGGTACTGCACACCAGCAGTCCGGAGCAAGGACTGGGACAGGAACAACAGGAACCAACATCAAGGAACATCAGGAAACATCAGGAACGTGCAAGACACCGGACACCCAGCTGGAACAAAGAACAAAGGCCTGACGGAGCGCTGGAAGAGGAGACATCCAGAGACAAGTAACTCCAATGCAAGGCAATGCATGAGTGCTGGAGAAGAGCTTTTATACCCCAGAAGCAGGCAACTGCCTGGGAGGAGTCCAGATGGGCCACACCTCTCTGGCCCTACAAGAGTGGAGAAGAGCCGCGGGCCCGCCCCTTAGGAGAAGGGCGTGGCCCACACCAGAGCATCCAGGCTGCAGTGGAGTAGGCCTCAGGTAGGCCCTGCTGACACGGAAGGCATCCCAGGCTGTGGAGCAAGATCCGGACGATTACTCAGGCGAGGCCCCGGCTTCGGAGCAGCCTCCAGAGAAGGTGAGAGCCCTCCCATGGCACAGCTCAGGAGGAATCGTAACAACTCCTTCTTATCCCCCCAGCTATTCCCCCAAGTAGGTCTCCCTTTCTCTGAGCCTTCCACTACCTCATATACATTCTCCCTGACCACACCATCACCACGCCATGTGCGATTTGAGAGGGAGACAGAGAGATATTGCATGACGACAACATGCACCAAGGCTGCTGCACACCCTACCACAGGCACTGCCCAGCACTTAGGTATTAATTTATTCACTTCACTTCTTCCATCATTGGCCCTTTATTAACAGCTAAAGGGCCAATCCCTGTACACAGCTCAGTTCACATCAACCCTCTTATCCCATTCAGAACTTGAAAACCAAGCAAGAGTGATATCTATTCGCTCCTGCCCCACTGGAGCCTGTTCCTCAATGGCATCAGCTGACCAAGGTTGGAACCATTTTCAGTGATTTCCATACCAGAGAACATCACCTTTTAGTAAAGCGGCATGGGGGTTATTAGAGGAAATAGTGAGAGGGCCCGGGGAGGGTATTTTTTTGGCAGCAGCAGCAGGACCTTGCTTTTGAAAGCAAAATAAAATATCAAACAAAATTTTGCTCTTTCCTATTGTTTTCAAAATTAATTGAAACAAAATGTCTTGGGGATGCCTGGTTGGAGTTAGGATACACCCCTGTGTGGTACAGGTCTGCAGGGCTGGACAAGGCCTGATCTTCTGCCTAACCAGCACCCCCTCCATGCAGGTTGAGCTCTTGGATTCTGGGGACCAATAGTGCTTAGTTGGATGAGGCTGGATGAGGCTGAACAAGGTGGAACAGGTTGGACAAGGCAGGGAAGGCACAAGCTTCAACTGAGGTCTGACACAGGTTGGACATTGTGGGCAGAGACAGACTGGAAGCAGAGGTTTGGATATGGAACAGGCAGGGAACTAAGGATTTCATACTGGAATTGGCTGGACAAGACTGGACAGAATACTAAGGAGGGACAAGGACTGGATACACTCACAGGCTTGGACAGGACACTGAGCAGGGACTGGGACTGGATATGGACCCAGGCTTGGGCAGAATACTGGAAATGGATACAGACCGGGGCAAGGCAATAGCATAGTAGGGCATGTATACTAGGATCTGGACTGGACAAAGCAGGACATACCAGACAAGGGGGGGGGGGGGGGGGCTAGACAAGGCAACAGAACAAAGAACCCTAAGGCCCAAAGGCAGCAATAGAGGAAGCTCATTGGCCACTAAGCATAAGGTCTGGAGGCCACTAGGCAAGGAGAGGCCTAAGTAAGCCACAGTGAGGTCTAAGGTAAGAGCAGGCCCTGAGGCCACAAGGCAGGGTAAGGCCTGAGTAGGCTACAGAGTAAGATACAAGAAGACAGAAGGCCTGGATGCCACAAGGCAAGGTGAGGCCTAGATAGGCTGAAAAACAAGGAGCTAGACACAGGAAGGTCCAGAGGCCACAAGGCATGGAGCAAGGTAAGAGTGACCAGGTCAGAGAGCTAAGGGTGACTCCATGAAGAGGAATCTAGGTTAGGGTTGCCAACTGGCTCCAAATTTCAGGATAGGTTGATCCATCCTGGTTTTACTCCCCTTCATGCAAGAACTTATAGCCTTGATTTTCTTAGGGAATGCAATAGGGCAATAGAATAAGTCCCAACATGCAATGGGGTAAAACCAGGACTGAAAATCTGGAGCCAGTTGCAACCATAATCTAGGTTCTGGCAAGATAGGGTTAAATAGGGCTGAAGCTTGGGTGTGTATTGGAGCTTCGCAAGGCTGGAGGTGAAGATCACTGAGGCCCCCTGGTGGAGAGGAGGCTGCACCACAGGCTGAGTCAGGTGGCCAGTGAGGTGATGGCTCAGGTAGCTAGGAACAGAGCTCACTGGAGGCCTCTGCTAGTGGAAAGGCTGCACAACAGGCGAAACCGTGACACAAAACGGGATCTTTTTGTTAACATTTTCCATTTCATTTATTATTTACTTATTTATAAAATGTATAGCCCGCCAATCCATAGAGCTCAGCGGGTTACAATAAACATACACAGTATTAAAAGAACTATAGCGCAATACAAATGAAAGGATGTCGCTGTTTTGAGATCATTATATTATTATTGCTATAACTTATGGATGTTATAGTAATCTGTTTCAATTTGCTTTGAGCTATTTAGAAAAGCAGTGAAATAAATGCAAATACAAAAATTGCCCTATTGTACTCCCATTCTCTTGCTTCATTCTTCTAAAATGTTCAGCCAGCTCCTCCTCCCATATCATTTTTCAGCCACCACCTCTAACTTGCATCAGTCACTATTTCATCTTTTACTGATACTTCTTCTCTCATCACTAAAGCTCAAACCAGCTTCTTAGACCCCCCCAGTCACATTAATTCCACTTTCTTGCCTCTGTTCTACCTTTCCTCTGTCACCTCTTTATCTCTGTCAGTTGCTATCATTCCTGCTAACTTCAAATAGGCTATTCTGTCACCCATCATTACCAAATTTGTCCTTGATCCTACAGGTCTTTCTCACTATTCTCCTGTTCTTTTGCTTCTTTTCCTATCTTTCTTCTGCAAGAGTTCTCCAGACAGCAGGTAAGCTGTAATAGTCTGTCTGAATCTGCTGCCTTTCCTTCCTGCCTGTTGTATCTTGGTCTCACCAGCGCAGTCCCTATGAATAGAACCACGTGACCGTATATTTCATGTTTATTATTTTCTGTCCCAGTTTTCTAAATAAAATATTCTTGCATGCAACCACTGAAAACCGCTGAGTCATTTGTTACTTCGTAGTAAGAGTTTCTTGTGGAGGTCCCCGCTGCACACACACCCCGTTCTGACCTTGAACAATAGGGTTGGGCCTCACTGATGCTACTCTGTCAACAGATTATGGGCCCCGAGAAAGCTGTGGATCCAGGGAAGACGTTCTGAACCCAGGTTTTGCAGATCCAGGGAGATGCTGAAAGCTTACCCGCCAAGAAAGCTGATTTGCATCTGAAGCAAGCTACAGAAAAGAGCCAGTGCTCAGGAATGTTAGACTCTGCTGCATTAGCCATAAAAAAAACTGTGAATAGAACAAAAGACAGCTAGCTAACTGAAGCTCCAATATAATAAGACACTTGTTCTTTACTCACGCACTAAAAACGTTAACTCCCAATACAGTAAGCCAATACTATGTAAATGCATCAGGTGTTCAAAAAAGCATGCAAACCTAAAACTATGCACACAAAAACTGAATAGCATGTATAAATAATGTTATTCTTAGGCCTTCTATTCTTAGGTGTTTATAAATTAATTTACATGTTTCCAGCTATGAGATTAAAAAAAATGTTTTTGCTACAAAAGTACTACTGCTATGTACACTTTCCGGTTGAATCAAATACATATATTAATGAGGCTGAGGAGTTATCAACTCAAAAAAGGCATGAAAACAGAATGGAATACCAAGGCAGGCAAGGGGAGGGGTGAGAGGATATTAGGGAAGTGTTTTTTTTCTGATATTTAAATACATTTCTTTTGCAGGGGTATTTTATTGCTTCTTATTAGTTGAAATCTAAAATCAGAAGCCCTGTTTATGCTCCTAAACCATAATTTATTTAATTCACTGAAAGGTGAATTGTCAAAGCTGAACGCACGCCGAAATCGGAAAATGTGCATACGTCTAGCATTTGCAAGTGACCACCCGATTTTATAAGGCAGCCAAACGTGTGCATAAGTAACAATGCACAAATATCTTGCATCGGACAAAAAAAAGGGTGTGAGCAGAGCATGGGTGGGCATGGGCATTTTGGAGCATGGCCAAGAGACGTGTGTCCAATTAGCTATGCGTCTGGATGAGCATGCAGGTTCAGTGCCGCGTAACTTTACTTCTGTTATGGAGGTGTAAGTCTCAATAAAAATGTTTCCAGGCATCAAGGAGGTGTTTGAAGTGTCTGGGTTAACTGGGTGGAGTGCAGGCTAACGAACCAGGGGGGTTTGGAGGACCTAGCTGAACATTGGGTTAACTGGTGAACAAATTGGTGAAACTGTTTATCCGCCAGACGCATGTCCGTAAGTCAACCAATGCTGCTGGGTGCCCACAAGCTTAAAATTAGGTGCACATATATGTGCGCCCAGGCTATTTTATAACATGCGTGCACATGTGCGTGCATGTTATAAAATTTCCACTTATCTTGGCGCGTGACGAAACATCCATGTATATGTACGCCTGCACGCCCGTTTGAAAGTTAGTGTACCTATGTTTTGCATACATAAGTCATGTTTAATGTACACAAAACATAATTTAGGAACATGAACCACATTATGTGCCGAAATCATGTGTGCTGCAGATAAACAAGTTAATTTTCAAAGGAGTTACATGCTTACAATTAGCATGTAGTTACATAAGTAGCTTGTATTTGCTTACATGCTGTTTTAAAAACATCAAAAGTAATTGTAACCGTTAGATAGGAGGCAGTAAAGAGGTCCAGACAACTGATCCGCAAAGAAAAACCTTTTATTGCCAGCAAGATGCAGCTAAGACAAAGGCTTAGAACAACTGCATGCCACTCCCCTAAGGGAGCAGAATTTTATACATTCTTTCTAAGTAGGCGTAACTTACAATCAGACCATTGCATATGTCATTTGACAGACATAATATTAGACATTTTCTAGCAGCATTTATTATTACGATACAAAAATGTAATTATAAAATGGCAGTGCGTTTCACTGCGTGTCAGTACGTCAGACGTCAGTACGTAGTGCATTCCAGTGCGTATCAGATATTAGTGCATTCAATATGGTGCGTTTCAATGCTGGCGTTGTTAATAAGAGGTTTTCAGTTTTTCTCACATTCAACGGTGTTTATAGGAATCTGAACTCCTACATTCCCCCCTTTGATACTTCAACTTCTTTGGAAGGCGTAAGTATCATCTTATGAGGTAGCTGAAAAGACAAACAATAATTAGTACAACATTTATTGTTAAGGACCCTAATATTCTGTCAGGTTGTTGTTCTCTTCACCGGGGTTGAGACGAGGGGTCCCTAGAGGAGCACCCCCCCCCCCCTTTGTATCCGGTCTTGATCCTAACAAGAATGGTGGTCCATGTTAAACTTAACTTTATTATTATTATTATTTAAAAGAAATCTTCATAATCTGAATCTGAGGGAAGTGTTGAAACTGAAGTATACTGATTCATCATCATAATATGAGCAGCTGCTCTTCGGTCAGCTATGGCTTCCATCATTGTACGTAAGTATCTGAGAAAAAGAGGAAGACATAAAGGGATTAAAATACAAGAGAGTAAACAAGAGTATTATAGGAATAAGAAATTCCTTAATTCCTGGGATAGATATCCAACTAGGCATTGATGAAGTCCAATCAAAGGCTCCAGACCAGGTTTGTACAGGAACATGAGCTAATCGTACCATGCGATCAGTAATTTCTTCAATAACTTGACTTTTATCATCAATCTGTAAACAACAATTAGAGCTAAAAGATAGTCTAGTGCTAATCGATTTTGATATACAGCAGTGATGAGTTTAGTGTTTTGTTTGGCTAGAATATTTAGGGCCATTGCTGAGTCATTGGTAAGCAATTCAAGTACTGCTTGAAGTCTGATAATACGATTTAACATGTAGATTGGTGTTCTGTATCCATAAGATCCATCTTCAGCCCATGTTGCTGTTACATAGTATTGCACGATGCGTTCTGGTGGCCATTCTTTATCAGTCCAATCACCAATTGAAACTTTAGTATTTCTTCTTCGTCGTTTATTTGGTTTCATTGAAATATATATAGGAATACCTAATGTTTCACCTACTGAAAGTGGTAGAAGAAAGAAACTAGGGCGTATTGATGCCAGGAAACATGTACCATACCAATTTGAAGGTAATTGTTCATAAGCTCTTCGTCCACATACAAAGTAATATCCATCAGGGGCTATAAATTGTGTTGAGAGTTTTCCACTTTTTCCCATGTAGAATTTAAGATTGGTTCAGTCCAGAATGAGGTAGGTATGGTACGATTCTCAGTTTGCCACCATTTATAATCATCTGCTGAAACTGTGAGAACTCCTGTATATGGTAAATTGCCAACTAGTTCAGTATATTCATTGGAATATTCACGAGATAAACATTGCATTCCAATTACATCGGTTTGAAGGGCCCATTCATAAGGTTTATTTTTCTGATTATATGTTATATTGGTAAGATTTAGAACATTCCAGTCAGATTGGAAGATTTCTTTAGCTTCCCAAGGCCATTGTTCTCCAATCTTTGTACCTCCGCATACAAAACAATTCTTTACTCCTAGAGAAAGGGCTATATTTTCAGCTAAGTTTATGAACATGTTCTTTGCTTGATAAGAAGTAGTATGTTTCTTGAGCATTTCATCAAGATGAGAAACTTCATCAAAGAATGATTGATAACCAACTATTGTAGTTTGGTATGTAATAGGACGCTGTTTTTCTCTCCGTTGTGTAATTGTGATATAAGTTTTAGGGTCTTCTCCTGTTCCATCAATTCCAAATCCCCATGTTTCTTGCCAAGGGGATCCTTCAGTCCTGATTATCCAGTCGAGAAAGATTGTATTACCAGTTCCTTTTCTCAATTTGCCCAGTCCTGAACAACCCATATATCCTCCTCCTGTGTAATCACACACTAGGTTCCATCCAGTTAATAGAGTATTCCCTACACATGGTAACCAACTAGTAGGGTTGTGTCCTCGATCATATGGGCAAAGATACTTATGGTTGAATGCATATTCTGCCTTCCAAGAAGAAGATCCACCCTTAACAGCCTTGGGATGTTTATCAATTGCTTCACAAGAATCAAAGGTGAGTGTGGCGATGGAAGCTCCTCCTATCATGACTTGTGTAGAATTGATATAATATAATATTCCTTCAACAGCTGGTATACTTCGGGATTTTGGGTCTTTAGGGAGACCTGCTGTAATTGTGATGTTGTAATATCTAGGAGTAGTCGGAGAGTGACTACTCCTAGATATACATAATTGCATATTTTCAGTTTCATGCGCATAATTTACCTGCGCAAAAAAAGTAGCCATCTAGGAGCATTCCAAGAGGTGCACACACAAATTGCTATTTTATAAGAGATTTACGTGACTACATTAGGCAACTTATTTGCACAATTTCACACCTGTCAATTAACTAGCACAATTGATATCAGAGTCATCTGTTGCCTGCTATCTTTGGGTGGGAGGTCAGGGTAAAGTGGGGGAGTTAATGGTGAAGTACTAGGTGGGATTTGATGAACTGGAGATAGACTGGGTGAACTGGATAAGGTATCAGCAAACTGGTGGTTTCAAATACACAAGCATATTTTAAAATATGCCTACTTCCAGGTGTAAATCAGAGCTTAATGGGAACAAGTTAATGTTTATACTTATAAAATAGGTAAATAGACACTTTCAATGCACTGTAAATATTTCCATGTTCTGAAATATTTATGCATATGTAGGGGATGGATATATGCGTCTTTTATAAAATGCGTGGGCCCGATATGCTCTGATTATAAAATATTGCAGTAGATCTCCACACGGCCATATACTAGGGATGTGCAATCTTTCTTCCCGAGTTAGCCAATGTCAACGATATTGTCTAATTCGGAATGGCTCGGGAGAACCGATAAACGACTGAATTAGGGCACGCTAACTCCCGATAGTGCGCACTAACCCGAATATCGGGGCCCTTGAAAAAAAAAACCCGAACCGCAGGAAAAACAAAATTCCCGCGGGGGGGGGGGGGGGGCAGCCCAGAAACGAAGCCCGACACGAAATGTTTACCCGAAGCACATCTCTATCATATACACGTGTATATGGGGCTACACAGAGATCTTTGAAAATTACCCTTAAAGGATGGACTCCTAAAGGTTGTGCACATAAAACATGAGTTAAGAACATAAGTTCTGTACCTAAGATTTGTGTGCACAAAACACATCCCATGTTTTATGCAGAGAAATACAAGTACAGGACCCTGGCACTGTGAATTCCAGTTTCAGTCCTAAAGACTAATACTAGCCCTAGAAATCTTACATCACCTCTGACAAGGAGTTAAATTTGAGCCTTAGGAAAACATGAGTAAAGAGTACACACCTCTCTGCACTGGGAAGTAATATGTAGTGCTTTGATTAACATGGGATTTGCATGGAAGAGAGCTAGTTTATGCCTACACACATCTTTACTCAGAGGTATGTGCACATTTTTCGATCTGTCAAACTCCCTTGCTACATTGGTGCGACTTATTACACTGGGGCCTCAAACAGCATGACTTCCAGCATTGACATCAGAGCATAAGAACATAAGAAACATAAGAACATAAGAACATGCCATACTGGGTCAGACCAAGGGTCCATCAAGCCCAGCATCCTGTTTCCAACAGTGGCCAATCCAGGCCATAAGAACCTGGCAAGTACCCAAAAACTAAGTCTATTCCATGTTACCATTGCTAATGGCAGTGGCTATTCTCTAAGTGAACTTAATAGCAGGTAATGGACTTCTCCTCCAAGAACTTATCCAATCCTTTTTTAAACACAGCTATACTAACTGCACTAACCACATTCCCTGGCAACAAATTCCAGAGTTTAATTGTGCGTTGAGTAAAAAAGAACTTTCTCCGATTAGTTTTAAATGTGCCCCATGCTAACTTCATGGAGTGCCCCCTAGTCTTTCTACTATCCGAAAGAGCAATTCATACTGAAAAAAATGAAAGCAATTATATAATATGGAAGTTTAGAATGGAAATGCTGATGAATAAGGATAAACAATGGAATGTGATTTTCTAGGGCAGGCCTACTGGAAATGCAGAGGATTTAGATGAGAATAATCCACGGGAAAAGGTTGTGATTTTTCTTCTTGTGGAAGATAGTTAATTAGTATACATCTGAGGGCAAAACACCATGAAGGGGATGTGGGAATCACTGAAGAAATTACATGAAAGATATAATTTAAACAGCAAGCTATTTCTGCTTCACAAATTATCTAAGATTGAAACAGTCCCAAGAAATACGGGAACATGTTAATGTTGAGTTAGAAATCACAGAGATACTGAGATGCATGGGAGAAGTTTTGAATGACTCGTGTCAGTAATATTACTGTGTAGTTTGATTCATTTGTTCCCCTGTAAACGTATTAGAAATTAGATCAGAGTCAGAATTAACACTGAGCTTTTAGATAAATTATCAAAGACTGACTTTTGTAAAAAAAAAAAAAAAAAAAGACCATATCCCTATCAGGACTCAGCATGGATAACTGTGGAATTTCCACCAGAGATCACTATAGGGGTAGCCCCAAGAAGACGGATCTTGAGGGTTAACTGTTCACTCATTGTGGGGAGATATTGGAGGATAGATAACCAAAAGTCATTCCCTAAACCAGACAGCAAGGGGTTAACATTCTCTTGCTGTATCACCTGACCCTACATATAAGAAAGGGAGGAGCTGTAAAGGTTACACAAATACCAAGTAACCTATATTAGTTTGTATAGGTTTACTGCCCTTCCTACCTGCCTATTGTGGCAATGTTTATAGCGTTTAATATTTTCTAACCCAATTTCCCAAGTAAAGATTCTTTGCATGCAACGACTGAAGAGTGCTGAGTCATTTTCCACTTCACAGTAAATGTTTTTTCTGGAGGTATGCGGGTCCCCACGGCACACAACCTAAACAATAAGACTGGGCCAGACTAGTGCTACCCTGTCAATATCTTCATTTCCACTAACTCATTATTAAAATAGATCTGCTATGTTTTCATTGTATATTATTTATTGTCCATTGTAAACATTTTTCTCTTGTGCTCAACTCCTTTAATCCTTCAGCTGCTTTCTATATTGCTAACAGGTCTGGTGCCACTAGGTTTGCAAACCATGCAAACAGCATCGGGATAACCGGTGAGACAGCGTCGGGAGCAGGGAGAGGCCCATGCCACAGCCGGTGGACCCAATCCCACTGGCGGCAGAAGAAATGGAGGCTCATGGGTGCCCACTGGTGAACCCAATCCCAATGGCAGAAGAAATGGAGGCCCATGGGTGCCCATTGGTGAACCCAATCCCAACGGCAGAAGAGGTGGAGGCCCATGGGTGCCCGCTGGTGAACCCAATCCCAACGGCAGAAGAAATGGAGGCCCATGGTGCCCGCTGGTGGACCCAATCCCAACAGCAGAAGAAGTGGAGGTCTGCGGTGCCGCCGGTGAACCCGATCCCACTGGCGGAAGAGGAAACCCATCCTTCAGCTCCTTCTCCAATGCTGGCCCCGCGGGTTTGAACACTTGCTGTGCTAGGACTTCCTGTATTCTCACTACCGCTAGTGCTGAATTACCGTGGTGCAATGGCTTTTTTCCTCTGGCAGAAGCAGCAGAGGAGCAATGACCCATCGGCCCTGTCTGCTTGGTCTCTATGTGTGTGTGTGTGAATGGGAGCCTGCCTGGGGTGTGCATGTGTAAACGGGAGCTTGTCTGGAATGTGTGTGTGCTTGTGTGTGAGAAAGAGAGAAAATGGGGAGTGCAGGTGGATTCCAACCTGCCAGCAGCTGAAATGAAGATGAGGGCCTGGGGGTTGGGCTGCTAGTGGATCCCAACCAAAGAAGAGCTGGAGATCCTGCGGGTTTGTCGGAGAGGGAGCTTGTGTGTGTGTATATAAGAAAGAGAGAAGAAAGTTTGTGCATCTCACTCCACTAATCTACAACAATCCCAGGGTGACTGGAAATCAAAAGGTCCCAGGTATGGAGAGCATGAATTTTTAAAATCCTTTTTAGTTTTATTTTCAGGTGTTAATTGCTGTGTCTGCTGTTTTGAAATATTTTATTGATGTTTGGGACATTTTAAAAAAACTTGTATATGTGTTTTAAATTATTTGATCTTTTATTCAACAGCTTTTTTTGAAATATTATTATTAGTATGCTTTTATTATTATGATTATGAATTTCTTTTATTTCTTGATCTTATTGTTTGATGTTTGAGGAATGATGATGGTTCTGTTTTTCATTGTTGTACTGCATAGAGTGTCTGGCTTCTTGCGGTTTCCAGTTCAGTGTTTGTCTGCGCATTTGTATTTCTACTTTATGGTTGCTCTGTTCTGTATTTGGTGAGGGGGTCTCTTTCGGTTCTGCATGTTTGACTGAGATGAGGCATTCCCCTAATAGGAAGTGTATTAGTGTTTTAAGGGTTTTGGAGGGTCAAACCCACACCCAACGCACATCACAATAGGCCCAATACCACATGGGTTCCAAGTGCCTTTTTTGTAGGGATTTCTGGGCTGGCATCACAGCAGTGCATAACTCTTAACTGAGTGTGGAATAGGGCAGGAGGAGCACCAGCCATGGGAATGGGGGGGAGGGTGGTGTCAGTTTTTAAAGTTTGTATCACTGAAGGAACTGGGCACTTTTTCTGGTGAGCCCGGGACAGAGAATAAATGAATAGAAAGGGGGGGGGGGGGGGGGGGGGGGGGGCGGGGAAGCACAGTAGTTGTTTGCACAGGGCAGCAAAAAAAACCTTGCACCGGCCCTGATTGCTTACTCTCTCTCAGCTCTCGTAGGGCCTGATTCATTTAGGCTTTTCTCCCATTCTGTGTCTGGGGAAACGTTTCTGTGAATAATCCTCTTAGGCTCAATTTTTTTACCCCCCACTCCTATCCTGGTTTAGGTTCACTTGCTCCTTTTCATGTTTTCACCTCTTCTTTGCAGGTTTGATGTCTTTTTTTTTTTTTTTTTCACTTCTTCTGAGGCCTTTTGGTTGGCATCCTTCAATGTTCTCGGGCCACACTTTCATTCTCTGGGTTTCATTACGTCGTTTCTAGGCTTCCCCCAAACATGCCAATGAGGGTGGCATGCAAATCTGTCTTTGTGCTCCTCCCCTTCTCTTGACACTGGCACAAGCTCTCCTCCCCTCTCGCAGCAGGTGCCCACAGAATTTCCAAAACCAAATTTCTTGGAATTCTCTTTTTCATTTGTTTCATTTTCAGTTCTCATCACTTCTCCATTTGACATTTCTGCTTCTCCCTCAGCTTGTAACCCAGATCTCAGATCTAATTCCCTTTCTTTTTTTTAGGTTAAGTCCTCACTGTCATTTCGGTGCCATCTGCTGAATATTTAACTCTTTCCTCACCTTCCAATCCTCGGTTATCCTTGATAACTCCAAATATATTGCAGTATTTTTTCTTGCTCTGATTGCTGTTCCATCATGCTTGCACTTATTTCTTAAAGTTAATATTCAGTTCTACTGACAGTTTCATGTTTAGCTCTCCCAAATAACCCTCTCATTATTTCCCCTCCTTTACCATTTTCTAGGAGAACTATTACTAATTCATCTTTATGTAGTGCAGTGGTTCTCACTTCTCAACTCTGTCCTGGGGACACCCCCCCCCCCCCCCAGCCAGTCAGGTTTTCAGGATATCCACAATGAATATGCATGAGAGACAATTTGCATACACTGCCTCCATAACATGCAAATTGTCTCTCATGCATATTCATTGTGGATATCCTGAAAACCCGACTGGCTGGGGGTTCCCCAGGACAGGGTTTAGAACCACTGATGTAGTGCTGCTAGATTATAGGCTGCATTGTATGCATATGCACATAAAAGCCAGTCCCTGCTTGGTAAAGTTTAAAGTTTAATCAATAAAAAGAAAGACAAATGACATATTTCACGAGATGTATATCTCGTAGAAAACTGTTAAAATGAGCAAGGCTGGACTTCTGGTAACACGTTGCTAGGGGTTGGCAATGTGTTCGCAGATTGTCCATCCCCCTGTTCACTTTATTCTGTTTTTTAAGCCATGTTGTCTGATGAGCAGGACAGTTCTCAAAAGTCATTTTACCTGGATAAACAGGATATCTTAAAATTACCCTGTGTGCTGGTAAAAGTGTGCATATAATGGGACATATTCCTGGGGGCATTCCCAGGGCAGGGTTAGGTAGGGAAGATGATGCACGTGGTTTTACATTTTCGAGAATCCTAATGTGAGTTATTTCGGCAGGGAAAAAGCACCCTCAGGAAAAGGAAGTGCAATTCTGTGCTAACAGCTTTTCCTTCAGCGGTATTCCAAGGGAAAGTACCTGAGTACTTTTTCCTTGGGAGAAAGTGTTGCAAACTTCACGGGTAAAAGTGTACATGGACTTTGGATCAAAACTCAGAGTTTTGAAAACTGCCACCTCAAAGCTCAATATGATCCCAAAATATTTGGAAAAGAGAAGCCATTCCTGCTCTCTGGGTAGATGAACCAGTGCACACAGGGAGCCCAATTTTATAATGGTGTGCTTACAACTGAGTGCACGCGGACTTCAGCCCATATTTTCCATCACATGTATAAGTCCACTCTGAAAATTAGCAGGACTGTGCATACTCTTGCACAGCACAGGTGCACGCCAATGTTCCCTCAAATGTTTTTGACAGGCTATTTGTGCAAAAATCTTCTTTTGAGCAACTTTTTTATAAACTGAGTTCAAATGTATATGCTATGGGCTAAAGTAAGGCAAGTAATATCTGGATTTCTTCTGCGCCCTGCTGTGTGCAAACGGTTCATGGCCTGTGTGCACACCTATGCGCACAGCTTAGAGGGAACAGTGGCGCACGCATTTACACATACTTTCAAAAATCAAAAGTATGCGCATAAATGATTTCCTTGCCCCAACACCCTTAGAAATGCCTCTTTCCAGTGCATGGAAAAGAATGCATGAAATCGCTTCTGTGCACACTTTTACATGTACAACCTCTAGGGTAATGTTCAAAAGGCACATCTTTATGCATAAAACCTTTTCAAAATGAGCCCCTAAAAGATCAACTAGAAAGTAAGTTCCAGAGAAACCAGGCTATTCCGATAACCACATCACAAATAAGCGGACCAAGATTCCAATCTCCACCAATGCAGTTGAAATGATTTTTAGCGTCTTGAATTGCATGCTCATGAAGATCCCTTGAATCTGAACTCAGCGCTTATTTTTTTTAAATTGTGTATTTAATGCAGTTTTAAAGTACTCTTTGAGGATAAACTTGAGAAAATAACTATTAGTCTTAGGAGAAATTACACAATCCAATAGCACAAAATAAGTAAAAATTAATCTACAGATTCCATATTCTAATTTGTACATGCCTCAAATACAGGCTGATCAAGTTGCAAACCTAGAAAGCTCATAAATTATTACTAATATGAGCTATGGTGTTATGATTTGTGGGTATGTGGGCCCTTGGCCCGAGGTGCAGGTTGTCACTGCCTGTGGGAAGAACCCCCACAGGTCTGCACCATCGGGAGGCGAGGTCAGAGACAGCAAAGAGCTCTGGGTAAGGTAATGGAGAGGTCCCGCAGTACCAGGAGAGGACTCCTGTAGAGAGTAGACTGGAAGCTATACCTGGGCAGGGACCCTGAGGGAAGGAATTCCAGACAGACCACAGAGCGGAGGGCGTGAGGCTTGGCCAATCAGGAGGTACTCTGGAGGGCAACCGCGAAGGGAGGAGCTGCACAGTGTAAGATGATGATGTAACGCTGTAGGCCAGCCCACAGGACAGGGAAGCCCGAAATGAGCCTCTAGTGATGATGTAGCCCCGCCCCAAGGAGCGGAGAAGTGTAAGCAGTCTCAATGTAATATGTGGGCGCAACCCCAAGGAGCGGGGAATTGCGCAAGTCCCAGGGAAGCCGGAGAGCGCTACCCCGAGGAGCGGGGAACTCTGGCAGTCACTGTAATACGTAGACGCGGTCCCGAGGAGCGGGAGGCATGGACAGTCTTGTTCAGGCTGCAGGCTCAACCTCGAGGAGCAGGGAAGTCACACTGTAGAACTCACGGATAGCTGAGGTGTCCCAGAGGTAGTCCTGAGGAACTGGAGGCCCTGCAAGTTAGAACACAGGAGATGCAGAGCCAGCTTGAGGAGCGGGGTAGGCAGGAAAGCGAGTCCCCGATGTGTGCACTGGCCTGTCAGGAGCGGGTATCAGACAGGGTCCAAGTCCAAGGCACGAAGGGCAGTCTCCAGAACACGCAGGCGGTAGTCGAATACAAACGGAACTTGTTGCCAAGTCGGCTAGCTGAGGGCGAAGGTAGAGTTTAAGTACACCAGTCTGATGATGTCATCAACCAGAGACGCCCCCGAGGTTCCCGCCGAAGAGGCTTCAAAGGAGGGCCCGGTGGTGTGTGCGCACGCCTAGGAAGGTCTGAAGTCGAGGAAAATGGCGGCGGTGTCCAGGCCGCCATGAGGAGTCCTGGGAATGCGGCTATGAAGGTTAGCCCGAGCCGCGAGCAGCCCCGGGGAGGGGAGGAGAGCAGTGCAGGAAGTGAGTACACGTGGTTGCAGCTGTCTGAGACCGATGGGCATAACATATGGAAATCAGTCCCAAGAGTAGCACATAATCCAATGAGAGAGATTAATTAATAATTCCCCTTGAAACAAGGGAGAACAGGTATAACCCTCATCTACTACCTTATCACCTACCAAAAATTCACTTTACTCTGTTCAAAAATATATATGAATCAATCTGACAGCACATAAAGTATTTACATGAGAATTTTAGGAAAAAAGAGGTTCTCAACTAAAGAACCCATGGACATAGTAAGAAAAATTGTCTGCTTTTTTCTGGGTAGTCTTCACAAACTGTCCTTATCCTCATTTTTAGAAATAATAAATCCTTAAGCCAGTCCATATCTGTTGCGACCGTCGTTGCCCGATGTGTCCACTCCGCCCACCTTACCGCATTGGCGACTCCCTCCGGGGTTGATGGAAAGCTGGCTGCCGCAGCGTCTCTCTGTCGTCCTCGTCCGGCGTCCCCAGACCGGCCCGACGCTGCAATCCGCCATGTTGACCTGATGCCTAGGGGCGCGCGCGCGGCGCAGCCCCGTCTCAAGTACCAGAAGTGGCGCGAACCTCAGGGGCGTCCCCCTGAGATGACATCATCCGCTTCAGATATTTAAAGGTCTCTATATTGCTAACAACTCGAGTTAGCAAGAAATGGCAAAGGACTCTGTCTTTCCAAGCTACTTTGCCTCTTCGGACTTACCAGGGGTACCCACTCCTCGGGGGCCTCACTCTCTCTCTCTCTTACTTTGTAGGTTGCAGTCTGGAACCGGTACTCACTCCTCGAGGGCCCTCGTTCCCGGACTTCTTCGGAATTCACTTCTGCCTGGAAGTCATCGCTGCCTACTACATCTGTGAGTTACCAACGCACTCTCAGAGCTTTCCCTGGAACCAGGTACTCGCTCCTCAAGGGCCTACTTCATTCCAGCTCCTGGGCTTCTATGAGACATTGTGTGAGTGTTACCATCAGGTTCTGTCCATGAACTCTGCATACCCTGCCTACTCACTATATTTCAGTTTCTCTACAGCTCAGCCTCCAGGGATCGCTGTTCCAGTACCTGAGGGACTACAGCCCAGCCGGACATTCCAGTTCACTACTGCCACCTCTGGTGGTTCAGTATACTGTCTAATAAAAGAACTAATGTGTGTCTGTCTCCTAACTCTGAGCCTGACCGGTGGTCCCTCTTGGGATCTTCCCCTGGGGGCGTGGTCATCTGCTACCAGTCCAAGGATCCACCCACAACTCTCCTAAACAATAACACTATCAAAAAAATTCATGTTGTGAGCATTGAAATTATATAATCAGAGGATTCCAAAAAATTTGAAAAATTCATACTTGTATCTGAAATTAGGGACAATGCATCCAAGGATTCTTCTGGATTCCTCCTTGTAAATGGTGGCAAGTAGTATAAACGGGAGACTGGAGGCATCGTCGAGCACAGTGCAGTAGTTTCCAGGGGAACGTCACTGGGAAGAATTGCTTCCATCTCCCCCTGATGACAGCATTTCACTGAGCCCGGTCTCAAGAGATTCCCCAATGCAGCCAGATGGAGACTTCCAGCTCAACATGGTCCCCAGCCAGTTCGCCAATGGATAACAGCTCCCGATTTGTATTTATTTATTTATTTATTTGTATTTTATATACCAACATTCAACTTAAGTCATCACATTGGTTTACATATAACAAATTAAAAAAGCAAAGTTTACATTGTGATGAATAGTAGAGAGTAGATAGATAAAAAATAGAGGGAGAATTAATTAAAGAGGAGGAGAAATAAATAAAGTATGATTTGCAAACATTAAATATAGTGGTGATGATGATGATGATGATGATGATCCTTCTTATTATGATGGGTATGCTTTCTCAATTAGCCATGTTTTTAATTTTTTTTTAAAGTTTGTGATGATGGCTCAATTCTTAGTTCAGTGGGGAGGGTGTTCCATAAAAGAGGCCTGGTCAATGAGAAAGCACGTTCTCTTGTTGAGTTGAGGCGGGTTAATTTTGGGGAGATAGTTGCAAGGAGTCCAGTATTAGTGGAGCGCAGATTTCTCTTTGGGACTTTGAAATGATGTATCGTAACCATCCATTTTGTCTCGTTGTTGTATAATGCCTTATGAATAAGAGATAAAGTTTTATACTGAATTCTAAATGTAATTGGGAGCCAATGCAGTTCTTTGAGAACTGGGGTGATATGATATGATCTTTTGCTGTTGCTGATTGATCTTGCTGCAGCATTTTGGAGAAGTTGAAGAGGTTTGATTGTGGAAGCGGGTAAGCCAATGAGAATTGTATTGCAATAATCTAGTTTGGAGAATAAGAAGGATTGTAATGCTGTATGATAATCTTGATGGTGAAGGAGAGGTTTGATCCTTTTTAGCACTTGAAGTTTATAGAATCCCTCTTTTATTATGTTGTTAATGTGTTCCTTAAAGTTTAGTTCAGAGTCTAAATTAATTCCTAGGTCTCTTACATTGAGTATAATTTTTTTGTCAGTTATGTAATTGTTAAGATGGAGGTCAAATACAGGTGAGGATTTGTTGCATATATAGAGAATTTCTGTTTTATTGTGGTTTAGAGTGAGAGCCATTTGTACTAATAAGTGTTGGATTGTAGTGAGGTGACTGTTCCAAAGGTTTAGTGTACTGGTTAGGTTATCATTAAATGGGATAAGAATTTGAACATCATCAGCATAAATGTAATGAGATAATTCAAGATCTGAGAGTAGTTTACATAGAGGTAGTAGATAAATGTTGAAAAGTGTAGATGGTAGTGAAGATCCTTGAGGAACTCCATGCGGAAGTGATATTGGTCTAGATTCTTTGTAATTAGTTCTTACTATGTATGACCTGTTGGATAGGTATGAAGAGAACCAATTGATGGTGATGCCACATAGACCAATTTCCTTTAATCTTTTCTTTTCTTGTGGTTTATGGTATCAAATGCTGCCGATACATCAAGGAGTATGAGGATGAATTTTTGGCCATTATCTAGTCCTCTTAAGATTTCATTGGAGAGAGATATTAAAAGAGTTTCTATGCTAAGAGTGTTTCTAAATCCATGCTGTGCAGGGAAAAGTATGTTATGTTTTTCTAAATGTTCTGAAAGTTGATTGACAATTTTTTCAAGTATTTTAGCTATGAAAGGGAGATTGGAAATAGGTCTGTAGTTGGTGATGTCAGATTGATCCAAGTGAGATTTCTTGGGCATTGGCTTAATCACAGCACATTTCAATTTGTCAGGGAAAATGCCTTCATTTAATGAAATACTTATTATGTTTGCAATTGGCCTAGCGATGATGTTGGAGGTTAGTTTGAGTATTTTTATTGAGATGGCATCAATTGGATGTGATGCAGGATTCATTTTTTTGGATGATATTTTGAACTTCAGTAGAAGATGTAGTATCAAAAAGTGACCATTTTGAATTGGGTATGTTTGGAAGGGATGTAGTATCTTCATTAATTGTTGGTATGTTCATGATGAGATTGAGTATTTTGTCTCTGAAGAAAGTGACGAAATCATCAGATGTAATTAAGAACATAAGAACATAAGAAAATGCCATACTGGGTCAGACCAAGGGTCCATCAAGCCCAGCATCCTGTTTCCAACAGTGGCCAATCCAGGCCATAAGAACCTGGCAAGTACCCAAAAACTAAGTCTATTCCATGTAACCATTGCTAATGGCAGTGGCTATTCTCTAAGTGAACTTAATAGCAGGTAATGGACTTCTCTTCCAAGAACGTATCCAATCCTTTTTTAAACACAGCTGCTGGTCTTTAGATAAAGGGGGTTTGTTATGTTGAGTAAGTTCTTTGATGTAAGTGAAGAGTTCTCTGGAATTAAATTGATAATTGTGTATTCTTTCAGCATAGAAATCTTTTTTGGCTTTGTTGATATCTGTTTTGTAAATGTAGAGAATGATTTTGTATCTATCCTTTAGTTGATCTGTTGGTTTTTTTCTCCATTTTTTCTCAGTTGATCTAAGTATTTTCTTGATTTTTTTTTAGTTCTTAAGTGTTCTTAAGGGAAGTACCTATAACTCGAGAAAGGATAAAAGTGATAAAATCGAATTTTACCATAATTTTGGAAAAAGACAAAAAGAGGAAAAAGGGATAAAATACACAAAAAAACACGACCAATGATTAAAGATGGCTCTATAAACAGTATAGTAAATGGGTGGCAATGCTCAAGAATACTGAAGAGCAGTATGAAGGTCGTTCATGAAAAATAAGAGTGTTTTCAGACATTGGAGTCCTATAAAGTTATATTTAATAAGCATGATTTTTTGACGTCCTCCTGAATATTAATTGAATCTGACTGAACCATATTAGATTGTATTTTTTCAAGTTCAGTAAACTTTGATTCCAAAGCATTTAACTTAGTCCCGCACTGAGAGAGAAAATTCTCATTAGCAAAAACTTTTATATTTGTTTCCACAAACACTTTTGTAAGGTTGAGAATAGATGTTTCTGGTGATTTAATAGCCTGCCAAAGAACTTCTAACGTTATTACAGGGGGTTTAGTGAATTCCAAGTTGGGGAGAATTGCCTTCCACTCTGCACCAGCTCTGCTCCTTATTCCACCCTCGAGCTGTGCTTTCGGGGTCGAAGATCTACTCACAGAATCAGGAATGGCCTTCTCCATGATCTCTCCAACTGAGCTCACTCCTCCTGCTGCTCCCATAGTAGGCCTACGCGCCTCAGCGCTTGTACCTTCCATAGGCCCCCATGCTTGCATCAGCTCGGTAACTCTTCTTCCTGAGCAGATGGTTTCCAAGCTCAATTCCAGGAGGTGAAGGTGTTTTAGGTCTCCCCTAAGGTCAGTGATATTTCCTCTATCTGGGGAGACGGCGTTTGCTCCGCGTCATCTCTGCCAGCGATCTCATCCAGGGGCCGCGTTGGTGAAAAGAAGCCCTCTATCCGCATCTGCAGGCCTCCCAAAATCGGGGAGCTGTCACCAGCCCACCGCAGCTTGGCCTTGCGCTTCATATGCGGCATCAAAAGAGAATCAGGAAATATAAAATAAGGAAATAGAAGGCAACCATGTCAGAGGAGTTCTTCTTAGCGTTCCTCACTGTCGGCCATCTTGGCTCCTTCCCCCTCCCCCCCGGGCATTTTTTTAAATATTTATTTTGTTTCTGTTAAGAAACAGAGATAAAATAAACATTTAACAATACCAAAAGTAGAGAAAAAAACAGCCAAAAATGAAAAAAAAAGACTAAACGAAATTATTCAGGTTTCACATCTTTAATGGCCAGTGCTTCATTCTAAATCTTTGTTCTAAAGCATATGGGGACCCACTTAACATGTGTACCCTAGAGGAGAAGGATCTCTGAGGGAGCGATAGCGATTGGAAAGCTGAGTAGTTTGTGTGGATGGGAAGACTAGATAGGCCATAGGTGTTTTTTTTCCTGCTGTCACATTTTTATGTTTCCTATGCCAGTCCTTTGATCCTGGAAATCTATTACCTGCAATGTTTTTTCACTTGGAGTCCAATATTTTACATTTTTATTTAGACACATATTGGCTGAGTATCAGATTGACCTGTTTTGCCTTTTTTTCAGCATATAAAGCATTGACGTGCAGGCAGCAGTAACGTGAATAAAAGATTTGAACTGAGTTCTGCAGGCAGCTTCTGCTACACGATCGCACAGCTCCATTGTGAACGGGTCAGCAACCCGCGACATGCATGCTGCATCTTCCTCCCGGCATGCCGTTCCCCCCCTGGATTCCAGCATTATGAATGCTTTCGAAATTTGTGGGCCAGCTGTATGCATTTCACAAAGCAGGAGATTAGCACAGTGCCAGCACGAGAGAGTGAGTGGCATGCCACAGTTGAGTGCCATGCTAGGTGGTGTGCCAAGGATGAGAGACATGCCAGGTAAATGAGTTAGGGTTTTCATGGGCAACTCTCCCCCCTAGTCCAGACAGCAAGTTCAATTCTACGCATGCTAAAACCGCTAAGGGAGATGTGTGATTTTTGGCATGCTGCTCAAAAAGCATTGCCAACCCTGATATAGGTTACGGATAAAGTGAGACATGTTCTATATTGTGAACCCTTTACACTGCAATTTGCAGTTACTGTTTTCATTATCCAACTTCTCACTTTATGCATATACATTGATCTTTTATCAACACAGATTACACCAAGATAGATTTCACCACTCTTTAGCTGAGCTTTATTCAGCAATTAACCCAGTGCATCCTGAGTCCTTGTTGTCCCATTTCTCGCTATGAAGCCAGAAGCACAGTTAACAGAATGCAGTGAACAGTCAAAAATTAGGACTGTCCAAATGTACATGGAGACATGCAAACACAGGAACTAGCATGTAAGCTATAACAACTTAAATGTGGAGTTTTATGGAAAGGTACAGTAATAAATGCTGCCTTTCAAGATGTTATTTTATGTCTGAAATTTGGAAAGCTGTATACAATGATACTGTTAGTCTTGAATTATCCATTATTAACCGCACATAGTTCTGCCTGTTGTGAAGAAAAATAAGCATTATGAATAATAAAATCAGGCTCTGCCATGGTCCCTATCTTTATATTTATGCATTATTAGTAAAAATAGTATCAGCTAAATTATTTCTGTACTGTCAGATTTATTCTTCCTCCTCCTGTTGTTTTCCATATCTTGGAATTCTTCTCATAAAATCATGCTGGAAACAAAAGAATTTTTATTAAAAAAAAACAAACAGGTTTTGGAGAGCTGGCCAACTTCAAGCAAGAAGAAATGTTAGAGGTTGGTTTGTTTTATGTGTTTTTGTTTTTTTGTTTTGTTTTTTTTCAAGATTCAACCAAACACAGATAATGAGATTTTTGCACAAAGGTCTAATCCAAATCATTGTGCTGAGCAAACCTACATAATTATAATGATGCACGGAACAAAATTAAAATGTCTCCGTCAAGGACTAGAAATGAGACAGTGAGGAATAATCAGGCCCAAGTGCTGCTCTCTGTTTTGTCTTTTTTTTTTTTTTTCCTTCTGGGGAATTATGTCTGCATTAAGCAGGAATGATGTGAACTTAAGTAATCAAAGAGTGCAGTGCCAGCAGTACTAGTAGCAGCGTCATGCTTATGAGCTCTAACAGGACGCAATAGATGTCTGCAAGTGCCCGCTTGGCGTAGTTGCTTTTAACGGATCCTGGTTTCAGTAGCTGCTCTCTGCCGCAGTGATGGATGTCCACATTGATTACAGAGTCGTGTCAGTCAGGCAAGGTACTTAATTTAATATATGTACCACTGACAGCAGCATTTCAACCTGGCTGACCTTAAAACCTTGGTGAAAATGTTCCTCATGGGCATACAGCCCTGTGCAGGAGAAACTGGCATTTTTCACATACAAGGTCATGTTCTGTATTATTTGGGGGCTGATGTGCAGGCTGAAGACGTTTTCCATCTCCAGAAGTGCTGAGGCCTGCTGTTGGACCCTGCGCCCACAGAGTTTCTCCCTCTTACATCCAACAAGGGGTTAGAAAGCAGCTGGAAGCAGGGCACCTCCGACACTTATCCACACTGCAGGAAAAAATAACTTTAGTTTTTTTAACAACCTATTTTCTCCTTAATCTCTGGAGTCGGAGATTTAGTTCAGTAAGACTGAAACAATCATTTATTTTTTTTAACTAGATCTCGATTTCAAGCTTTCTTACTTGCCATTGTAATCCTTCATTTACTTTACTTCCCATAGAATTGTCATATTATAAGGATCAAGTCACATTAGAAGGATACCCCCCAGTGTATCATGATCCACAGTTTATTCAGAGTTGGTATCTATGAACTAAGGGGAGCAATAAACAATGTACTCACATTGGTACAAACTCTGCAGGTAGTTTTACCTGTGGGGTTTGCACCAATAATCAAAGCAAAAATACCATATTTAACAGTACCCCATACACTTTGTGGGACTTTGTGGCATCCCATCGTCCATTTAAGGGACTTATTTTATTTATTTATTTTTTTATTTATTTATTTAGGAGTTTTTTATATACCGATGAACATTGGGAACATCTCATCGGTTCACATAAAACAAAATTCAGCAACAAGCGCTTTACAGTGTAACAATAAACTGTTATAAAAGAAAGGAATAATTTTCAACAAGAAGAAGGTCAAAGAGAGTAACGTATAGGGCTTAACAGAGTCATTATTTACACAGTTTACAGAAAGTCACTTTTACAAAGGAGGCGGATTGACTGAATAGACGGGAGGGCAGGGGGGAGTAGGTGGGGGTGGTGTGTTGCTCAGTGAAAGATTTTTTGAATAGGTAGGTTTTCAGGTCTTGTTTGAATTTTTTAGGGCATGCTTCTTTTCGCAGTGAAGGGGGGAGTTTGTTCCAGAGGACGGGGGCAGCTAGTAAGAGTGTCCAAGCTTTGGTGGAGCTAAGCTTGCATTCTTTGGGCGAAGGGATATTCAGTGTTGCTTGGTGTTGCTGTCTTGTAGGTCTGATGGTGTTGTGAAAAGTCAGGTATTCATTAAACCAATGCATAGTTTGGTTGTGGAGGGTTTTGTGGACTAGAGTGAGGGTTTTGTATGTTATCCTAGCAGTGACTGGAAGCCAGTGAAGATGTTGGAGTACAGGGGTGATGTGGTCACGTTTGTGTGTGTTAGGATCTGGGCGGCAGCGTTTTGGAGAAGATGGAGGGGTTGCAGCTTTATTTTGGGTAGTCCGAGTAAGAGGGCATTGCAGTAGTCAATTTTTGAAAGAATGAAGGCCTGAAGAATAGTGCGGAAGTCATTGAGATGCAAGAGGGGTTTCAGCTTTTTGAGCAAATTAAGTTTGAAGTAACAAGCTTTGATTGTATTATTAATGAATCTTTTGAGGGTGAAGTGGTTGTCAATGGTAATGCCGAGGCTGCGCACCTGTTGAATGGATGCAGTGGCGGAGAGGGGGAAGTTAGGTTGAAGGGGAAGAGGAAGAGGAATATTAAGCGGAGCAATGTGGAGAAGCTCTGTTTTGGAAGAGTTGAGTGCAAGGAAATTGTTTGTCAGAAGAGTGGCTTGTAGAGTGGAGTTCCAGGTCTCAATGGTTTTGTGAAGTGTGTCATGTATAGGTAGGAGAATTTGCACATCGTCAGCATAGATGAAGTGCTGTAGGTTAAGTTTAGACAGAAGATTACAGAGGGGAAGGAGATAGATGTTAAACAGTGTGGAAGAGAGGGAGGAGCCTTGTGGGACCCCTTGGGATAGGGGTATAGGATTGGATATGTGGTTGCCTATTTGGACACTGTATTGTCTGTCCTGTAGGTAAGATTGAAACCATTGGAGAGCAGTGCCTGTGATGCCAATTTCACTAAGGCATTCTAATAGTATTTTGTGGTTGACTGTATCAAAGGCAGAGGAAATGTCAAGGAGAATCAGAATATGTGAGAGACCTTTGTCGAGGCTTTTAAGGATGTAGTCAGAGAGGGAGAGAAGTAGGGTCTCAGTACTGTGATGTCACCGGAAGCTGTATTGAGACTGTGATAAAATGTTGTTTTCGTCAAGATATTCAGTAAGTTGACGATTGATTGACTTTTCTAATATTTTGGCTATTAGGGGAAGGTTAGATATGGGGCGGAAGTTGGCAAGGTCAGAGGGATCATGTGTGGGGTTTTTTAGAGTCGGTTTAATGATGGCGTGTTTGAAATTTTTGGGAACGATACCTAGTGTAATAGATCTGTTGATAATGTTGGAGATCGGCTTGGCAATAACAACAGTGATGGAGAGGAGTGATTTTGTGGGGAGGGTGTCAAATGGGTGTGAACATGGTCTCATTTTCTTGATGATCGAGTTAACTTCCAATGATGAAGTGGTATCAAGTGTGTGTAGCTAAGAATTAGTATGGTCGAGGAGGCAATTGGTGGATGCCTGGGTGGGAGGGAAGCGAGACAAAATGTTGACAATTTTACTGTGGAAGTATGTGGCTAGGTTATCACATTTGTCTTGTTCGTCTGTGTCTGAGGGTGTGAAATTAGGTGTGGGTTTTTTTAGATTGTTTACTAATTCAAAGAGGGCATGCGGGTTGAATTGGATGTTGTGGATTCTGCGTGAGTAGAAGTCTCTTTTGGTTTGTTCTATAGTTGTTCTGTATGCTTGGAGGAAGGATCTGAAAGTGGTTAGCTGTGCAGGGGTAGGACTTTTTCGCCAGTTTATTTCTAATTTTCTGAGGTTGTGCTTAAAATTTTTAGTTCCGAGGTATCCATAAACATCAAAAGGAGCGGAAACTGCTCTCCACAAACAATATGTAAATCACCACGGAGAGACAGAAGAATTAAATCAGTCCCAGAGCATCCAAATTTTTAAATATGCAGTATTTTATTCATCAAATCGGCAACTCCATTGCTCAAAGATGCGGAATTAACTTAACACCGGGTCCCCCGACACGGACCCGTGTTTCGCCAAACGCGGCTGCGTCGGGGGGGAACAGTGAATTCTTTATGGCATTCAAACTAAAATAGAAGAAAAACTATTAAAGTATTCAGCGTAGAGACTGATAACAAAGGTGGATCCTATATTATCAAAACAATGAATACAGTATCACATCGATAAATATTTTTATGAACTCTATAAAAAGAGAGCAAACAGTGCTAATGCTATAGGATTTTAACCTAAATCAAATTCGAGTACAAATTCAAGTAAAGGCACCAAGCGGACATGAAAATCAAAACTTAGGAATATATGCGAGTAACTATCCTAGAAATGATAGCGGGTTTTAAAATACATCATATATATTTTTAAACTAGTGAAAACTCAATATAATAAATCAAATTTTATCTATTTTAACCTGTTCAAATTTATATGATTTAGAAATATCTAACAACCATAAAAATCTAATCGCATGTCAAGAACTATGGCGGGTTACCTTTAAAGTTAGACTTTTAGACGGCGTTTTCGGCAAGGAGAGCCCAGAACGCCGACACTACTCAATATTTAAAGTGTCAGGATTGGCGCCAAAACCACTAACCAATCACAAGTAAGTTACCAAGGTAACGCCCAGCCATTCAGAATCCAGCACGGCAGCAATCTGTCAAAGAAAGTATTGCCACTCGATTTCGTTATTGAGTCCCGCAGGGGTGAGACTATTTAGTTTAAAAATCCATTTTTGTTCCCTGCGTGCTAGTATATCAGAGAAACAACCTCCTCGTGATGGTGGCAAAACTACATCGAGAACATAAAATTTAATATCTGATTCGGTGTGTCCCATAGACGTCCAATGTGTGACTAGGGGAGCTGTTTCTCTACTGTTTTTTATATTCGAACGGTGTTCAATGATGCGAGTTCGAATGGGGCGGGATGTCTTGCCCACATACAATTTTTCACACGGACATATAATTATATAAATCACACCCTTGGTTTGACATGTTGAAGTGAAATTCAAATTATGTCTAACGTGTGATATAGGATGTTCAAAAACAGTTAAATTGGACGTTAAAGGACACACTGAACAGTGTCCGCATGGACCATGACCTAAATTTTGAGTTATTTCAGTTGTGGTGGACTCCAACAGTTGAGAATGTACCAAAACATCCTTAAGGTTGCGACCCCGACGAAATGAAAACCTAATTGGAACATCAAAAATCATTTCGTCGGGGTCGCAACCTTAAGGATGTTTTGGTACATTCTCAACTGTTGGAGTCCACCACAACTGAAATAACTCAAAATTTAGGTCATGGTCCATGCGGACACTGTTCAGTGTGTCCTTTAACGTCCAATTTAACTGTTTTTGAACATCCTATATCACACGTTAGACATAATTTGAATTTCACTTCAACATGTCAAACCAAGGGTGTGATTTATATAATTATATGTCCGTGTGAAAAATTGTATGTGGGCAAGACATCCCGCCCCATTCGAACTCGCATCATTGAACACCGTTCGAATATAAAAAACAGTAGAGAAACAGCTCCCCTAGTCACACATTGGACGTCTATGGGACACACCGAATCAGATATTAAATTTTATGTTCTCGATGTAGTTTTGCCACCATCACGAGGAGGTTGTTTCTCTGATATACTAGCACGCAGGGAACAAAAATGGATTTTTAAACTAAATAGTCTCACCCCTGCGGGACTCAATAACGAAATCGAGTGGCAATACTTTCTTTGACAGATTGCTGCCATGCTGGATTCTGAATGGCTGGGCGTTACCTTGGTAACTTACTTGTGATTGGTTAGTGGTTTTGGCGCCAATCCTGACACTTTAAATATTGAGTAGTGTCGGCGTTCTGGGCTCTCCTTGCCGAAAACGCCGTCTAAAAGTCTAACTTTAAAGGTAACCCGCCATAGTTCTTGACATGCGATTAGATTTTTATGGTTGTTAGATATTTCTAAATCATATAAATTTGAACAGGTTAAAATAGATAAAATTTGATTTATTATATTAAGTTCGAGTTTTCACTAGTTTAAAAATATATATGATGTATTTTAAAACCCGCTATCATTTCTAGGATAGTTACTCGCATGTATTCCTAAGTTTTGATTTTCGTGTCCGCTTGGTGCCTTTACTTGAATTTGTACTCGAATTTGATTTAGGTTAAAATCCTATAGCATTAGCACTGTTTGCTCTCTTTTTATAGAGTTCATAAAAATATTTATCGATGTGATACTGTATTCATTGTTTTGATAATATAGGATCCACCTTTGTTATCAGTCTCTACGCTAAATACTTTAATAGTTTTTCTTCTATTTTAGTTTGAATGCCATAAAGAATTCACTGTTCCCCCCCGACGCAGCCGCGTTTGGCGAAACACGGGTCCGTGTCGGGGGACCCGGTGTTAAGTTAATTCCGCATCTTTGAGCAATGGAGTTGCCGATTTGATGAATAAAAATACTGCATATTTAAAAATTTGGATGCTCTGGGACTGATTTAATTCTTCTGTCTCTCCGATAGTTCCGAGGTATACCATGGCTGTTTTTTAGTTTTCGCTGGATCAATCGTGCAAGATTGCATGGGGCAAAGTTTATTTGCTATGGAGTCGGTACAGTGGCTCCAGGAGTTAAGGGCAGTGTCAGCGTTAGTTAGGTCAAGTTTGTTAAGTTCTGTAGAGAGGGCTGTTATAAGTTCTTCCTGGTTGCAATTACGTCTAAAGTGAATGGTTTTTTTGGTGGATTGTGAGGGAGTAGCGGTGTTATTTATAGTGCAGATGACGTCAATGTGGTGGTGATCGGACCAGGGGAATGGAGGGCAAGTGGGTGAGTTGGCTTGGATTCTGGTATTGGTGAAAATGAGGTCAAGTGTGTGACCTGCTCGGTGAGTGGGGCTAGATATGAGCTGTTTGAATCCTAGTGCATCTAGTGCAGAAAGTATGGCATCACATGAGGATGAAATGGGCTTGGCATCAACATGGATGTTAAAATCTCCTAAAATGATAGCAGGTGAATGTCAATTTATGTATTTTGAGATGTGTTCAATTAGGAGGGAAGGGTTCTTTTCGAGGAGCCCCGGGGGGGGGGGGGAAGGGTAGGCCAGGCAGACTTGAAGGTTAGGAGCAGTGAATATGCTGATTTCCAGTCTGTGAGGAGGGGGGATGGGTTTGTATGAGAGTTTTAAGGCCTTTTTAGCTGCAAGGAGGAGACCGCCTCCTTTTTTTGGGGGTCTGGGTATAGAGAACTGGGAGTTGATTGATGAGGGTGGTGTCGGTGACCTTCAGCCATGTTTCGGTCACGGCTAGTATATCTGGCCCGTCGTCAGTAAGTATGTCATTTATTAAAGATGTTTTTTTGGAGATAGATTGGGCATTTAGGAGGAGGATGAGGAAGGTAGAGAGTCCGATTATTTGCGTAAGGGGAGAGGTCATGATGGGAAGGAGGTTTCTGTGTTGCTTTCTTGGGAATTTGGGGATGGGGGGTGGTTTGTCAGGGGATAGTGTTTGATGGTAGGGATGAGGAAGGTGGGCATATTTGTTGTTGCCTGGTAGGGGTTGGCGGGGTTGAGGAAGGAAGGAGGGTACGGGGCCGGGCGGAGAGTAGCCAATAGGTTAGATGGGGCAAAATTGTCCCTCTTTAGAAAGGTGGGAGGGCGTGTAGAAGGTGACTGGAAGAGGAGGCGAGGGGTATGAAAGAGGGAAGTAGGGGTTGCTCCCAGGAAGAGTTCTGGGAGGTGAGGGATGAGATAGGGAAGGAAGAGTCAGCCAGAAGAAGGGGTAAAGGTGTAGGTGATCCCAGGAAGTCGTTGTTGGAGGAGGGAAGGGATATTTTCTAGAGAGTAATTTCTAGCATGGGCAGGATTGCAATGGCTTGTGGTGGGAAAGGCAGTTGCAGGCGGATAGTGTGGGAAAGGGTTGGAGGGAGCTAAGGAGGGATGCACGAAGGGGCGCACTAAGGGGCAGGCCCCTTAGGTCACGCTCTTTCGTGCTGTGACGCCCGGCGCGCGGCGTTGCAGAGGTAAGCCCCGATTTAAGGGTCAGCAAAGGCCAGCCTCCAAGGCATCAGCTGGACGCAGCTTCCAGGCCTGGTTGGAGGCTTGGGGGCACAGGGAGAGTTAGGGACGGCCCTTAACGTCGGCGCTGGCGCGGTCTTTGTATCTTTACTCTTGACTTAGTCAAACACAGTAATGTGTAGTCAGGGCCTTCTAGGATTCACTGAATCTCCGAGGGAGCTAGCCTGACGCATGCTCTACATGGAGAACTTCCCATCTCAGCAAACTGTAACCAGATCTGGAGTTCCTGGGAGTAGGGAGTCCTGATCTCAATCTCTTGGATTCAGAGTGAAGTACCACACCTGGAAACTCCAGGTCTGGGACTATACTGGTACAGCCCTATAGATTAACATTAGCCCCAGAAATGAGTTAACTTTGTTTCACCTCTGACCCAGGAATTATATTTCCAAGCCTAAAAAATTAGGATTAAGCATTAGGTTACCCAAATCCAGGATCCCATGCCTGAGACCCTCTGCCCTGGAACCCCTAGAAGCACAAAGCCAGAGACACAGAATTCTTGTATATGCAACCAGCTATCTTTATATTAGCACTTTGAAGCAGGCACTTATAGTAGAACAATTTTCACCATCGTGTGGCGCTCGTATGTACAACTGTCTATCACTGTCACCTCATGCTTCTTCAGATTTGCAGAAGATCTGGGAGAACAGCTAGCAACAGAACTACTGACGACATAAGCTGCATGACAGTAATGTGACAGGAGAATAGTAGACCATATGCGCCGAATAAGAGAAAGGCGAAGTGCCTTCTCCAAAGAGCTTACATAATAATAGACAGCAGCACATACAATTCTGCATCCCTTTATTTATGTATCACTGAAGTGTTTTCATAGTTGAATTTTTTTATTGAGGTTCAGCTTTTTAGAAGAATTTGGGGTTGTAGTGTTATGCCTACCAGTGGCGTAGCCAGAACTGAATTTTTTTGGGGAACCCAAGGTTAATGGGTGGGCAGTAGACATACAGATCTAGGCCCTACTAGTTGTACTCTTATTGATAAATAATGTTTTAGCATGCACCCTGCAGTGGATTTTTGAGTACTCTGCAACAGCCACCATGCATGAGTGACATTTTAAAATATTTTAAATCTATTACTTCAAGCACTTACCAACATTAAAAATGTCTTATTAATCTATATTCATTTATTTTATATGTATTGAGGTTTATAAATACACAATATTGTGTAAAAAGTAAACAAAGAACTCTTCAGAAACATTAGATCCAATCATGTAAAAAGCAAATATCAATATATTCTTTTATGTATCCTCTTTCCAAAAATGTATAAAACTACAATAAAATTACTGTAAAGTTACTCCTACTCTTGTTTCTTTCCTCCCCCAGTTCTAGCAACCCTGTTTTATTGTATCTTTTGTTCCTTTCCACTTGTTAAATGCTTAAGGTTATTTACACCCCCTGTTACATGTAAACCGGCATGATATGATTGTATCATGAATGCCGGAATAGAAAAGCTCTAAATAAAATAAATAAAATAAATAAACAGCAATAATCATAATAATCATAAAAATATTTGCAACAGCTGCAGAACAGAACTAGGACATGCAAAAAAAATTCAAATTCCGGTGTCACCTTACTGACAGCAAAACAAATTCCCTTCACTGCCAAACACTTTGTGAAGTAACACAAACCCAGCAAAAATAAATAAATAACTAGAACCTTAGGGGCAGATTTTAGAATGTATGCCCGATTTTATAACATGCACACACAGCCGCGCACATATTATAAAATCAGGGGTCGGCGCGCGCAAGGGGGTGCACACTAGTGCAAATTGCACACGCCGAGCCCTCGGGGAGCCCCACTGGCTTTCCCCATTCCCTCCGAGGCTGCTCCCCCAGCCCTAAAGCACCCTCCCCCCCACCGTACCTTTGTTTTGGAAGTTACGCCTGCGATCTGGAGAGTATCCCAGTGGATGACTGGTGAGTGCTTCTGAAGCCAGGGCAAGCCGAAGATGATAGGGTGAATGGATCTCTCCAGTATGAGAAACAAGATCTCATCAACGTGCGCACGTAGACACACACACATACACACACACACACCCAAGCAGGCTACCATTCACATCCACCCAAGCAGGCTATTATTCACATGAACACAACATAGACAAACACAAAACACAGGCAGGCTCCCCTTCGGTAACAAATGGGGGAGCCTGTTCTGCTGTTGCTCCTTCTTGGTCTGCCCATGGTATTCAAAACTCGCTCAGCTAGCACTCCTCTATGTTGATCTTGTGATGCACGAGATCAACATAGAGTACTTACTGGCCACACAGGTTTTGAATGTGCAGGGCTGACACACGTGGTGGAGCAGGAGAACGCTGCCCATGATGCTACCGGTCTTCCAATCCTACTCCTCTTCTCAGCATTGCGGCCCTTTTCCTCTTCTCGGCCACGGTGGGATGGGGTCCACTTTTGGCCTTACAAGCCTCTTCTCTCAGTAGCCTCAGGGACCTCTTCCTCCTCTCGCCTAGCATGTCCACTGTGGCCCTGTGACAGGGCTTCTCTTCTTGGGCCACTGGGCAATGCTGATTGGGTAGGCCTCAGCCCAAATCACTGGTGCCGACATAAGAACATAAGAATTAGGGATGTGAATCGTTTTTTGACGATTTAAAATATCGTCCGATATATTTTAAATCGTCAAAAATCGTTAGGGCCACGATACAATACCAATTCCCCCGATTTATCGTTAAAAAATTGTAAATCGGGGGAAGGGGGAGGGCAGGAAAACCGGCACACTAAAACCCCCTAAAACCCACCCCCCCACCCTTTAAATTAAATCCCCCACCCTCCCGAACCCCCCCAAATGCTTTAAATTACCTGGGGATCCAGCGGTGGTCCAGAACGGCGGCGGTCCGGAACGGCCCCCTCAATTGAATCCTGTTGTCTTCAGCCGGCGCCATTTTGCAAAATGGCCACCGCAAAATGGCGGCGGCCATAGACAAAAACGATTCGACGCAGGAGGTCGTTCCGGACCCCCGCTGGACTTTTGGCAAGTCTTGTGGGGGTCAGGAGGCCCCCCAAGCTGGCCAAAAGTTCCTGGGAGTCCAGCGGGGTTCAGGAAGCGATTTCTTGCCACGAATCGTTTTCCGTACGGAAAATGGCACCGGCAGGAGATCGACTGCAGGAGGTCGTTCAGCGGGGGTTCCGGACCGCCGTTCTGGACCACCACTGGATCCCCAAGTAATTTAAAGCATTTGGGGGGGTTCGGGAGGATGGGGGACAATTTAAAGGGTCGGGGGTGGGTTTTAGGTGGTTTTAGTGTGCCGGCTCACGATTTTAACGATTTTCACGATAGTTTACACTCCCAAACGGCAACAATACGATTCCCTCCCCCTCCCAGCCAAAATCGATCGTTAAGACGATCGAGGACATGATTCACATCTCTAAAGAATTGCTGTGCTGGATCAGACCAAGGTCTATCGAGCCCAGTATCCTGTCTCTGACAGTGGCCAATCCAGGTTGAAATTGCCTGGCAGATCCCAGAAGGTCACTTGGGAACAGTGATCATAACATGATCAAATTTAAACTAATAACTGGAAGGTGGATAATAAGTAAATCTGCAGCTCTAACACTAAACTTTCAAAAGGGAAACTTTGATAAAATGAGGAAAATAGTTAGAAAAAACTGAAAGGTGCAGCTGCAAAGGTTAAAAGTGTTCAATAGGCATGGACATTGTTTAAAAATACAATCCTAGAGGCGCAGTCCATATGTATTCCACACATTAAGAAAGGTGGAAGGATGGCAAAACGATTACCATCATAGTTAAAAGGTGAGGTGAAAGAAGCTATTTTAGCCAAAAAAAACATCCTTCAAAAATTGGAAGAAGGATCCTTCTGAAGAAAATAGGATAAAACATAAGCATTGTCAAGTTAAGTGTAAAACATTGATAAGACAGGCGAAGAGAGAATTTGAAATGAAGTTGGCCATAGAGGCAAAATCTCATAATAAAAACTTTAAAAAATATATCCGAAGCAAGAATTCTGTGAGGGAGTCGGTTGGACCATTAGATGACCGAGGGGTTAAAGGGACTCTTAGGGAAGATAAGGCCATTGCAGAAAGACTAAATGAATTATTTGCTTCCATGTTCACTAATGAAGATGTTGGGGGGATATCAGTTCCAGAGATGGTTTTCATGAGTGATGAGTCAGACGAAATGAATGAAATCACTGTGAACCTGGAAGATGCAGTAGACCAGATTAACAAACTAAAGAGTAACAAATCACCTGGATTGGATGGTATGCATCCTAGGCTACTGAAGGAACTCAAAAATAAAATTTCTGATCTATTAGTTAAAATTTGTAACTTATCATTAAAATCATCCATTGTACCTGAAGAATAGAGGGTGGCCAATATAACCCCAATATTTAAAAAAGGCTCCAGGGGCGATCCAGTGAACCTGACTTCAGTGCCGGGAAAAATAGTGGAAACTATTCTCAAGATAAAAATCGTAGAGCATATAGAAAGACATGGTTTAATGAAACAGAGTCAACATGGATTTAGCCAAGGGAAGTCTTGCCTAACAAATCTGCTTTATTTTTTTGAAGGGGTTAATAAACGTGGATAAAGGTGAACCAGTAGATGTTGTGTATTTGGATTTTAAGAAGGCATTTGGCAAAGTCCCTCATGAGAGGCTTCTAAGAAAACTAAAAAGTCATGGGATAGGAGGCGATGTCATTTCGTGGATTACAAACTGGTTAAAAGACAGGAAACAGAGTAGGATTAAATGGTCAATTTTCTCAGTGGAAAAGGGTAAATAGTGGAGTGCCTCAGGGATCTGTATTTGGACCGGTGCTTTTCAATATACCGTATATATATATAAATGATCTGGAAAGGAATACGAAGAGTGAGGTTATCAAATTTGCGGATGACACAAAATTGTTCAGAGTAGTTAAATCACAAGCGGATTGTGATACATTACAGGAGGACCTTGCAAGACTGGAAGATTGGGCACCCAAATGGCACATGAAATTTAATGTGGACAAGTGCAAGGTGTTGCACATAGCGAAAAATAACCCTTGCTGTAGTTACACAATTTTAGATTCCATATTTGAAGCTACCACCCAGGAAAAAGATCTAGGCATCATAGTGGATAATACTTTAAAAGTGTCAGCTCAGTGTGCTGCAGCAGACAAAAAAGCAAATAGAATGTTAGGAATTATTAGTAAGGGGATGGTTAATAAAACAGAAAATGTCATAATGACTCTATATCGCTCCATGGTGAAACCACACGTTGAATTCTGTGTACAATTCTGATCGCCACATCTCAAAAAAGATATAGTTGTGATGGAGAAGGTACAGAGAAGGGCAACCAAAATGATAAAGGGGATGGAACAGCTCCCCTATGAGGAAAGGCTGAAGAGGTTAGGGCTGTTCAGCTTGGAGAAGAGATGGCTGAAGGATATGATAGAGGTCTTTAAGATCATGAGAGGTCTTTAACGAGTAGATGTGAATCGGTTATTTACACTTTCGAATAATAGAAGGACTAGGGGGCATTCCATGAAGTTAGCAAGTAGCATATTTAAGACTAATCAGAGAAAAAAAATTTTCAATGCCCAATAAAGCTCTGGAATTTGTTGCCAGAGGATGTGTTCAGTGCAGTTAGTATAGCTGGGTTCAAAATAGGTTTGGATAAGTTCTTGGAGGAGAAGTCCATTAACAGCTACTAATCAAGTTTACTTAGGGAATAGCCACTGCTATTAATTGCATCAGTAATATGGGATCTTCTTAGTGTTTGGGTAATTGCCAGGTTCTTGTGACCTGGTTTGGCCTCTGTTGGAAACAGGATGCTGGGCTTGAGGGACCCTTGGTCTGACCCAGCATGGCAATTTCTTATGTTCTTATGTTAATTTGATTAAAATATTTATGAGTGCACATTTTGTTATCTTCATTGAATGAGCTATGTTTAGGAAATAGTGGAATATAAGAAAGTATAAATAAATTAATCACATAAATTCCTGTTTTTCACTCCCAGGGATAGCAATAACTTTCATTAGTCTACCTGGCAAATAATAATCTTGTGGTTTTTGTAATTTGTATTTTAATGGGGGTTTATTATTTTATGGTTGTGTATGGCTTTTTAATGTATGGTAATTTATTTTAGATTTGTGCACTGCTCAGGCCAGATCTAGTATCTGATGAGGAGAATAAAATAATTAAAAAAAAAATAAATAAATAAATAAACAAATAAATAAACAAATAAATAAATATTACTTCAAAGTGTAAAATAACTAGAGATGTGAATCGTTTTTTAACGATTTAAATTATCGTCAGATAATCTTTAAATCGTCATTAATCGGTAAGGGACTCGATACAATAGGAATTCCACCGATTTATCGTGAAAACAGGAAGTTAGTGCGCACTAACAAAAAAACAGGAAGTTAGTGCGCACTAATAGAAAATGATACAATTTGACACTTTTCAGGTCACGTTAAGGTCAGTTAAGTCAGTTAGGAATGAATATGTATTCCTATTGGCTGGCTGCCCTCTTATTTATTGATGTTACCAAGGTTTCCACTGAGGTGATGTTTTAATATATGGGGGATGGGTGGAAACAGTTGGTAGCTTGACAAAAAAAGTAATGTGATCACTGATCAGTCAATGTGACTAGAACTTGTGCCCTATCCCTGATACAGGGAGTGTTGTGATCTTCCTGCAGACAGTGCCCTATCCTGGTTACCGGGGGTGTTGTGATCTTCCTGCACGCAGTGCCCTATCCCTGATACCGGGAGTGTTGTGATCTTCCTGCATGCAGTGCCCTATCCCTGATAACAGGGATGTTGTGATCTTCCTGCACTCAGTGCCCTATCCCTGATACCGGGAGTGTTGTGATATTCCTGCACGCAGTGCCCTATCCCTGATACCGGGAGTGTTGTGATCTTCCTGCACGCAGTGCCCTATCCCTGATACCGGTGGTATTGTGATCTTCCTGCACGCAGTGCCCTATCCCTGATACCGGGAGTGTTGTGATCCTCCTGCATGCAGTGTCCTATCCCTGATAGCGGGAGTGTTGTGATCTTCCTGCACGCAGTGCCCTATCCCTGATACCGGGAGTGTTGTGATCTTCCTGCACGCAGTGCCCTATCCCTGATACCGGTGGTATTGTGATCTTCCTGCACGCAGTGCCCTATCCCTGATACCGGGAGTGTTGTGATCTTCCTCTCTGCACTGCCCTGTGCAGGATCTCGAGAGCTGTGATCTAACTTGCAATGCCCTATCCCTGATACCGGGAGTGTTGTGATCCTCCTGCATGCAGTGCCCTATCCCTGATACCGGGAGTGTTGTGATCTTCCTGCACGCAGTGCCCTATCCCTGATACCGGGAGTGTTGTGATCCTCCTGCATGCAGTGCCCTATCCCTGATACCGGGAGGGTTGTGATCTTCCTGCACGCAGTGCCCTATCCCTGATACTGGGATGTGTGCAGGAAGATCACAACACCCCCGGTAACTGGGATAGGGCACTGTTTGCAGAAAGATCACAACACTCCCGGTATCAGGGATAGGGCACTGCATACAGGAAGATCACAACACTCCCGGTATCAGGGATAGGGCACTGCGTGCAGGAAGATCACAACACTCCTGGTATCAGGGATAGGTATCAGGGATAGGGCACTGTGTGCAGGAAGATCACAACACTCCCGGTATCAGGGATAGGGCACTATGTGCAGGAAGATCACAACAACCCCGGTAACCAGGATAGGGCACTGTGTGCAGGAAGATCACAACACTCCCTGTATCAGGGATAGGGCACTGCATGCAGGAGGATTACAACACCCCCGGTATCAGGGATAGGGCACTGCGTGCAGGAAGATCACAACACCCCCGGTAACCGGGATAGGGCACTGTGTGCAGGAAGATCACAGCACTCCCGGTATCAGGGATAGGGCACAAGTTCTAGTCACATTGACTGATCACATTACTTTTTTTGTCAAGCTACCAACCATTTCCATTTCCCATCCCCCATATATTAAACCATTACGTCAGTGGAAACCTTGGTAACATGAATAAATAGAGGGCAGCCAATAGGAATACATATTCATTCCTAAACTGACCTTAACTGACCTGAAAAGTGTCAAATTGTATCATTTTCTGTTAGTGCGCACTAACCGAAAAACCAATTTTTTTACAAAAAAACACCATGCCGATCAGATCCCCCCCCCCCCCCCCCAGCTGAAATCGATCGTTAAAACGATTGGGCACACGATTCACATCCCTAAAAATAACCAGCTTTTTTTACATGCTCCACCCCACTCATGATTTTATAAACTTCTTTCTTGTCCCCTATCAGCCATCTCTTTTCCAAGCTGAAAAGCCCTAACCTGCATAGCCCCTCATTATAGGAGAGATGTTCCATCCCCTTCATCATTTTTGTCACCTTCCACTGTACCTTTTGTAGTTCCATTATGTTTTTCTTGAGTTGAGGGCAACCAAAACTTCATACAAGGTGAGGTCACTCCATGGCTCAATACAGAGATAATATGATATTTTCTGTTTTATTCCCCATTCCTTTTTGGATCATTCCTAACTTTCTGTTTGTTTTTTTGTCTGCTGTCACAGATTGAGCCAAGGATTTCAATGTATTATCCACAAGGACTCCAGGGTCCTTTTCAGGGTAGTGATTCCCTATATAGAACCCAGCATCGTGTACCTGCAGCTGGGATTAGTTTTCCCTACACTTTTCCACATTAAATTTCATTTGCCATTCCGTTACTCAGTCTCCTAGCCTCACAAAGTCCTTCTGCAGTTCCCCACAATCCGCTGCTGTTTTTAATTTTGTCAAACAAGAGATATAAGAACCCCTATATAAAGCAGAAATTTTAGAATTAAACAATAGATTAGAAATTCTGCTAGTGTGGCTCTTATGATATCATATATCAGAGGTGTAAATGACCATCATATATTTCTGTTGTGTCAATGGCTATTTCAGTAAAGCCTATTTTGGCACAGAGACCTGGTATTTATGGTGCAACTGGCTTTTTGGTAGAGCCTTAGAGCACAATATCCAGATTAATCATCGGTCATTCCATACCGCTGTCCTTATAGTGGCTATGAATAACTGTAGTTATGAATATCATGAGATAGTGCACGTGTAAATCCGGCCGGATTTACATGCGCAGGGCATTTAAAATCCGGCCCTAAGTGTTTTTAAATTCATTTATTATATAGGCAACTCCTAAACACAATCCCAGTTAACAGTTTTTTGCCAATGTCCCCCAGCACGGACCCCGTGTTTCGCCCGAAGGCTGCGTCGGGAGGGATGGCACAATGAATTTTAAACACTCTTCAGCTAGAATGCATCAAGAAATATGGAGATGTTTGAAAACCATAAATGTCAGATCAAGGCCAGCTTTAGGGCAAATGGCACCCTGGGCAAAAATCATTAATACTACCCATTTCCCCCAAATGATTCCCATGCCCCAATTATTAGTGTGTATTAGTGGGGGTGGGGTACCCACAAGCTTTTCGTACAATCAAGAAGCACACTCAAGCTTTTCATACAACTGAGCAGCAGGGCAGTGTCCCTCCTCCTCCAGTATATGGCCCAGCATCCACCTCTGATTCTTACACCCCTCCAGCAACCTTTCTCCTGTCTCTTAACCCCCATCCTCAGCATCCTTTTCTCTGTCCCTTAAACCCTTATCCCTCCTCTCCCCAGCCCCTTTACCCCCTATCCCCAGCATCTGGTCCCAAGCCTCTTAACCTCCCTATCCCCAGCATCCTCTCCCCAGCCCCTTAACTCCCTATCCCCAGCAACCTCTCCACTGTCTCTTAACTCTCTCCATCCTCAGTATCTGCCTCCTGCCGTTGCATCCTCCCTCCCTCCCTCTCAGTATCCTTCCCCTTGTTTCCTTCCACTTCACCTTGCTGCTACCACTGTATCTGCCTCCTTCTACTGCCTTCTACCCAGGCAAAACACCTATTTAGAGGCAGAGTTGCTGCCACCATTCCTCCTAGTTTGTGCCAGCTCTGCAAGCTTTTTCAAAACTCATGGCCTGGCACCTTCTGCATGCTGATCTGTCAATGCACACGATCAACATACAGGAACAGCGGTGACACCAGCTTCTGCTGCTTCTCTGGTCAGCACCAGATCTAGGCCTGTGCAGCTTGAAGTTTGGCTTACTTGTGGAAACTTGCTCAGCTGTGCATGTATGCATGCACCACAGTGAATAGTGAAGGTAGAGAACCTGTGTTTTCAGCACCCGATGCTGCACAGCGACCCTGCTCTCCTTACCCAAAAACTGACCCTGTGTCCGATAGATATTTTCAGAGAACTAAGCCTCCCAAAAAATATCTCAGTAGCTTTCTATGGCAAACCTTTAGAAGCTATTTGAACTGTTAGAATACTATCTCCCCTCCCCCCCCCCCCCCCCCCCCCCCACCCCCGTCCACTTCCAGATCTTTGAGAAAGAGCAACACAGGCAGAGAGGAACAGGGATGTAAAATAACTGAAGCAACTAGTCAAAGACTATTTAGAAGTAACCAGGCATTATGTACCCACGGACTTTTTACCTGCTTTACAGGTGCTACAAAACTGCCATTGTAAAAAAGGCATTGGGGCTTTAAACTGAAATCCCCCCAATCTCCGCTGTCCTATACATTTGTCTTAACTATATTGTAAACGCCATCTGTTTTGTGTCTTTGTACAATGCTAAGTATGTCTAATAGCTTTCATAAGCATCAGTCATTCACTCACAGAATAGACTGCACTGGAGGTAATTTAGAGAAACAGGAACTTTTACTATTTAAAGACCGGGTGACTATTAATATTGGACACCGAAGGTCAGTGCTATCGCTGTTCAGTGCCATATTAAACATCCTCACCATAAGAGACGCTCATCTTTCAACTACACGAGAAAGAGCATTTTCCATTGCTTCCCCCAAAATTTGGAACACCCTACCTAAAACCCTGAGAACCCAGCACAACCTGAAAACATTTAAAAAAGACCTAAAAACATTTTTATTCCGCAAATTCTATTCTAACTATCAGACATCTGATCATCCCAGCTCTCAACCGAACTCGCATACATAATCCTCTTTCTTCCTGCTCTCCTGATGTACCCCCTTACCCTCCCTTTTCAACCCTCCCTGCTCTCTGACTTGATACGTTAAATTTTATGAAAATGTTCTCCTCACTCTACTGTTATTCATCTACTAAGAAAAATGTATATTGTTCACAAAGCTCTACTGTGCCCAACTACTATGATAATTGCATTTTGTTGTATGATAATTGCATATTTTGTAAACCGTTATGATGGCTCTACCGAATAGCGGTATATAAAACTCTACAAATAAATAAATAAATATTGTCAGGACTATCCATTCCTCTGATCTGATATCCTCAATTCCTGCAATGAGCAATCAAGATCCCATGGCACATGCAGAGTTAGAGAAATACAAAGCATTCCCATGGCTCATTGCAGCTCCAAGATTGTGGGGGTTTCCTCTACAACCCTCACTAGCTATCTATCCCACCAGAATGGAGACACTCCAGGTCTGCCACAGTTCCAGTTGGTCAAACATTTTTTTGATGATCCAAGGCCCTTCGTCTACTTTCCCAGCATTTTTATTGGCCCAAGTTAAATTCTGATGTAACCCAGTTCCCCGGGCAAAACTAGTGGTGGTTTTACTCCAGTTGGTGGCAATCCCTGCTTGACCATGAATGGTGAGAAGCCTTGATTCTATCGCTGATCTCCCTCCTTTGGAGGGCAACACAGTGCTTGATCCTTGTGGTGGTGGATCATTTTACCAAGATGAGTCACTTTATCACTTATCTACATCTTACCATGGCCAAGGAAACTGCCAGAGACCTCTTCCAGCAAATCCTGCAGCTCCATGGACCCTGATCATTTCACCTCAGACCATGGGGCCCAGTTTGTCTTTTGTTTCGTGAAGATAATTTGCATGTTGTTAGATATCAAACTGTACGTCTCTACCGCAGCTTTAAATATCGAAAACTAGGGATGTGAATCCTTTTTTAACGATTTAAATTATCGTCCGATATTTTTAATATCGTCATTAATCATTAAAAAGTGCGATACCATAGAAATTTCCCTGATTTATCGTAAAAAAATTGTTAATCGGGTTAGTGCACACTAACAGGAGTTAACAGGAAGTTAGTGCGCACTAACAGAAAATGATACAATTTGACACTTTTCAGGTCAGTTAAGAATGAATATGTATTCCTATTGGCTGCCCTCTTATTTATTGATGTTACCAATGTTCCCACTGAGGTTATGGTTTAATATATGGGGGGTGGGAAATGGAAATGGTTGGTAGCTTGACAAAGGGAAGGGAAAGGGGGAGATGAAGGGCCAAGCAGTCCCACTCCCTGGTCTCTGAAGGACATATCTCTTCAGAAAATCAGAGCTGCTGAATGCAGGGGCTGTCTCCCCCTTCACATACCTCTTCCCCCCCCCCCCCACCCCATTCACTGTGCTCAAGTTTGCAGCAGTTCCTGTGTTAAACCATACTTTTTTTTCACTAGAGTAGAATAAAATAAATTGAAGTACTTTGTGTATTAAACTAAAGAAACTTTACATAACATGAAATTAAGTACTTCTTTATATTCTGCTTTAGTAAACAAAACATTTAATAAAGAACCTTGCAACCTGAGCTTCAAAACATTAACATACTATAGAAAAACTAAACAAAAAACTTTATTGTTAATTTATTATATTTACAGTGGTTAAATTTAAAGAGCAGGCTGAGGCTAGACTGGCTACTGGCTAGTGGCTACTGCTGGCACTGTCACTGCTGCAGCCTGCTGGCACTTTCTTTCTCTTTCTGGCTAGTGTGTGTTATATCTGGTAGCAAAATGGCTTCGGGGGACAGCACCAAGCATGCGCGGCTTAGTGTGCACCTCTAGCTAACGAACATTTCCTCAAATGTTACTTTTAAACCATTAAGTAACAATTTTTTGATAGTGCGCACTAACCTGCGTTAGTGCGCACTATTCAGAAAAACGATTTTTTTTTTTACAAAAAAAAATCATGCCGATCCGATTTTTTTCTCCCCCCAGCCGATCCAGATCATTAAAACAATCAGGCACACGATTCACATCCCTATCCAAAACTATATATATAGTTCCCTTCCCCAAATGAAACCAGCCCAAGGAACACTTACAATACCACTCAAGTAAATGATTGCACATACTTTTACCTGTACAGAGATTGGAAAATACTCTAACTACTCATTTCCTTAGATAAACAGTGTTTTATCAACAGAAATGGCTTTCATTACTACTGTCCCTATTAGTCAAGAATCTAAAGAGTCCATACGTTCATTATGTCCTTGGTGGATGCAGGGAGTTGAAGAGAGATTTTAATCCTGTGTTACCATCCACTTGGATGATTCCAGACACCACTGTGCAGATGATATAGAAGGGTTTAGCTAGGATGAGTGTTATTCCAAGTATGTCTTTGTATGTGCATGAGTGTTTCAGAACAGCAAGCAGCACATTTTGGGATCTTGCTGGAGTTGCAGAATGGAAGCTGCTCAATTTAACCCAACTTCCTGGTAGAGGAATTGCGCAGCTCCAAAGGAGGAAGAAACACACTCTGTTGTGAATATTTCAGATCTGAGATATCTTTGCTGCAGTGCCATTGAGATTTAGCATTTTAAATGAGAGAGAAATGATGAAGTGCATTCCCTGAACACTAGGAGAGGAGAGTTCAGAGTAAAAATCATACTGGGAAAATTACCATCTGCATAAATGTCATTGAGGAGCTGTGATAGAACATCTATATATAATTTGAAGACTTAAATCCCTTGTCAACCTGTGATTTGGAAAGTTGTGTTCTATGTTAGTGCAAAAAATAAAGGGAACAATTATTAAAGTCTCCATGTTGCTTGCAGACCAGCAGAGTGTTCTTTTGAAAATTTGGGGAAAATAGTGCCGTAAAAACTTTTCTACCCACAGACTTTGCTCCTGCTGTACAGCCAGTGCAAAGCTGGCACTATAAAGCATACATAAGGATTTGCAAATGAAAGCTCCAAAGTCTGTGTTTTCCTTTATGTTTGTCCTAACTATATTGCAAGCTCCATCTGAAAGGACTGCTTCTTATGTATATTTGTACAGTGCTGAGAACAACTAATAGCTGTCATAGGCATCAGCCACTGATTAACAGAAGAGACTGGAGGTGATTCATGAAACACAAACTTGTACTATTAATAGATATGTACACCACAGAAGTTGGCTCAGCCAGCTTCACCCAGTACAACTACTAACCTGCTTCCTTTCTCCCAGCAGCCCCTAGTGATACACTATACACTTATAGTATAACTATCATAGCATCTTCCCTTTTTTGAGAACTCCTTAAAATTAGTTAAACAATACCTTTTAAAACAATGGTTAACATGGTATTGTTCGTAGTCTTTCATATTTGAGTAAATAGTCATCTCTAATAGCTTTTCTAGGCTTCACTTTGTGACCTGAGCAGTTGGCATTGGACACAGTTCACTGCGGTATTTTATTTATCACACTTATATGACACCTATTCCAAAAATACATTTGTTCATTGCTGCTCAATGTCAGAGCCACCTTCTCCCTATCTACTATCCCTGATTCATGAAATGAGGAACTAAGATCCCATAGTGCATGCAGAGTTGGAGAAATACGAATCATCCAAAAGCTGATTGAAGCTCCAAGAGCTTGGATGTTGGCTTTACACCCACCACTGGCTATACATGCCTCCAGGACCACCAGTTTGGAGACATTTGGTCAGTCATTTTGGACAATGCATGACCCTTTGCCTACTTTCCAGGCATTTCTGATACCCCAAGTTGAACTCTGATGCGACCGAGTATCTGTTTATGGGAAAATTGTATCCAGACAAAGATTCTCCCAGCAAGGTCAGTGGGCCTATTCCAATTGGTGGAAACTCCTGCTAGACCATGGATGGCAATAATTCTTGATTTATTTATTTAGTTATTTGTGTTCATAATTTATAGCCCGCACAATTCATAGATATTGACAAGTTACATAGTACACACATTATTATTATTATTATATTATTAATCTCCCACCTTCTGAGGGCAATGTGGTGATCCTTATAGTACTGGATCAGTTGATCAAGATAGCTCACTTTATCACTTGTCTACAGCAAGGAAACCACCTGAGACCTATTCCAGCAAGTCTTGCAGTTCCATGAGTTCCCTGACTGCATTACTTCAGACCGTAGGGCTCAGTTTGTCTCTCATTTCTGGAAGATAATGTGAAAGTTGTTAGATATTAAACTGTGTGCCTCTACTGCAAATCACCTACAAATTGACAGGCATATTGAAAGGGACAACCAGATACTCATGCAATATCTTTGATGCCTTTTAAATTACTTCCAAAATGAATGGATCAAGCTGCTACCATAATCTGAATAGCAATGCTGAACACTCCTCTACTTTCTAGAACCTTTTCTTTGCATATTATAGGTTTTACTCTCATTTCTACCTTTCTATGCCTTTGATTATGGTATTATATTGATATATTTATTCTTGGTTTGTTATTAGTTTATGTCTTCCAGGTCCACCCTCTTCCAGTGGAGGTCCTGGAAGATAGGTTCCTGGTGTTAACCCCTCTCTCTGTCTCACAGCTCCGGGGTGTCAGGTTTCTTCCAACAGGGGGAAGATTATTCCTCCAAGGCACAAGGTGTGGGGGTGACTTTTTTTCTCTCCTGGGGAGATCTCTCTTACTGTAGGAGGGAAGGATTTGAGTGCCAACAAAATAAGTTGGACAAAACCTTTACTGCAACAATTCTTCCATAGCCAGTTGTGGCTAGAGATGTGAATCGGAACCGCAATCGGTTCGGATTCTGGTTCCGATTCATATGTGGGTTTTTTTTCATCGGGCCTGCGCCCGAGCCGATAAACAAAAAACCCACCCCAACCCTTTAAAACTAATACCTTCGCTTCCCCCACCCTCCCGACCCCCCAAAAACATTTTACAGGTACTTGGTGGTCCAGTGGGGGTCCCTGGAGCGATCTCCCGCTCCCGGGCCGTCAGCTGCCACTAATCAAAATGGCGCCGATGGCCCTTTGCCCGTACCATGTGACAGAGTATCCTTGCCATTGGCCAGACCCTGGCACATGGTAGGAGCAATGGATGGCCCACGCCATCTTGTGCTCCTACCATGTGACAGGGGCTGTCCAATGGCACCGGTAGCCCCTGTGACATAGTAAGGGCAAAGGCTATCGGCGCCATTTTGATTACTGGCAGCCGATGGCCCAAGTGCAGGAGATCGCTCCCGGACCCCCACTGGACCACCAGAGGCTTTTGACAAGTCTTGGGGGACCCTCCTGACCCCCACAAGACTTGCCAAAAGTCCAGCGGAGGTCCAGGAGCGACCTCCTGCACTCAGACTGTCGGCTGTCAGTATTCAAAATGGCGCCGATAGCCTTTGCCCTTACTATGTCACAGGGGCTACTGGTGCCATTGGTCAGCCCCTGTCACATGGTAGGAGCACAAGATGGCACGGGCCATCCAGTGCTCCTACCATGTGACAGGATCCGGCCAATGGCACGGATACCCTGTCACATGGTAAGGGCAAAGGGCCATCGGCGCCATTTTGATTAGTTGCAGCCGACGGCCTGGGAGCGGGAGATCGCTCCAGGGACCTCCACTGGACCACCAGGTACCTGTAAAATGTTTTTGGGGGGGTCGGGAGGGTGGGGGAAGCTAAGGGATTAGTTTTAAAGGGTCAGGGTGGGTTTAGGAGTTATTTTTGTGTGCCGTTTTTCCCGCCCTCCCCCCAAATAATAAGAGAACCCCCCACGATCAATATCGTGGGGTTTTCCTATCGTTTTGGGGGAGCCCTCGATTTCTGACGATTTTGAAAATATCGTCCGATATTTTCAATCGTCCGAAGCCGATTCATATCCCTAGTTGTGGCACTATACATACCATGTATTGGCACAGCAGTTTGTTATTACATTTCTCCAACTCTCCTTATCTGTGTAAGTGTTTCTCAGTAGATAAACCAAGAAAAACTGACCCTTTCAGGACATGGAAAGTAAGCTTTCCTAGATGGTTAATGGTATCCTAGGTACAGGCAGAAATCCTCTTCCAAAATACTAGCATACAAAACAGGACTTCCACATTGTACATCTCCCAATTGTATCTCTTTGCCCCAGGGTGAAGACTCTGGGTTTCCCAAATTGTTAAAATATGTCCTACTCACAGTTCTCTTTCTCCAGATGACACATGGGATCTTTCAGATGAAAGGCCCAAGCAATTTCCCCACTCTAGGGCAGGAAGGACTGCAGAAAAAATCTTTCTTCCAGATCCACATAATCAAAGTCCTCACACAAATTTTCAAAAACTGGAACTCTTGCAACAGGACACTTCCCTGAGGAGGGAAGAGTCTTCCCTATCCTGGCCACCCCAGAAAAGGAACTTCCCTTCTCAGACCAAGAATGAGTAGTCTTTATTGTTATTGATACTATGTGTTACGTGTGCCAGCCGAGGCAGACCTGCGGCCCAGCCTCCTCACCTCTCTCAAATGAATCCAGTGCCTGGTTCCTCATCCCTGGCGGCAGTGGGCCGCCAGCTCCATCCTTGGGCTGCCCCCCGGTGCCCCTGGCTCAGCTGCAGATCCATGTGCTCCACGTCAGGCCTCTCCGCGTGGCCCGCAGAGAGACGCCGTCCAGCGCTGCGTCCCTCCTTAGGCGTGCGCGCGCGCATCAGTGAGTCATGAAGGGCCTGCGGTGGGAACTTGGCCGCGGCCCTGTATGATGACATCAGCAGAGCGCCGGTACTTAAGGCTGGGCTCCGCTCCTAAGGATTGCCTTTGCAACAGGTCTCCATGCTGGTCGTGTACTGCTTGCCTCCTAGTGATCTTCCTTTGTTCCTGGTTCCTGATCCTTGCTGACTCCTGTTCCAGTTCTCCTTGTTTCTGTGTTCCTGATTCCTAACCTACCCTTGGACTGCTTCTCAGACATGACCTCTGCATTGCCTGACTACTCTATTGATTCTCTCCAAGCCCGGACCTCTGCATTGCCTGACCACACCCATGACTCTCTCCAAGCCTGGCCCTCTGCATTGCTTGACTACGCCATTGACTCTCTCCAAGCCCAGACCTCTGCATCGCCTGACTATGCCATTGACTCTCTCCAAGCCCGGACCTCTGCATCGCCTGACTATGCCATTGACTCTCTCCAAGCCCAGACCTCTGCATCGCCTGATCACGCCGTTGACTCTCTCCAAGCCCGGACCTCTGCATTGCCTGACTATGCCGTTGACTCTCTCCAAGCCCGGACCTCTGCATTGCCTGACCATGTCATTGACTCTCTCCAAGCCTGGACCTCAGCCTTGGCTTGCTACTGATTCCTGATTGCCATGGGCCCTGAGTCCAGCTTGCCCCATGATGCTTCTTTAGTCTATGTCCTGGACTTGGCCTATTCAGGCTTCGACCTGTTCTTGCTCGGGCACCCCCTGTCTGACTTTGGTTCTATTGACTCCCGGGTCTCTGGGACTCCACCTCGTCCAGTACAGACTTCCTCATTCTACTGTTGTTGCCTCTGGATCCTTCCATTGATGACAACATATGGAGGCCCGCGGGGAATGAGGGCTGGTATTGGTGAGGGCTGGTATTGGTGAAGCACCAGCCAGCCTCCGACCTTCAGCCCACTCCGCCTGCCGATGGTGGGGACCCGTAGGATCCCTCCTACGGATAGTGTCAACCCCACCTCGGCCCAAGGGTCCACCTCCGGCGCAACAGGTTGTAAAGGCCATGGACTCGGCAGAGCCGCATGACCTCCAGGCTATACCTGGCCTGGCTTCAAAGGTAGAAAAACACCAACAGTTTCTCGAGGCACTGGCATCCTCCCTTGAGCGTCTGCATGCCCAGTTTGATGCCCTGTCTGGTAACTCAGTTCCAGTACCGGCTTCCTCTCACCAACAGCTGTCTCCCTCTACTCCTCGAGCCATGTTGGCTCTACCAGCTCTGCCTCATTTCAACAGTGACTCCAAGCTCTGCAGAGGGTTAATCAACCAATGCTACATGAAGTTCACTCTGCAGCCCTCCATCTTTCAAGATAAACTTACGAAAGTCACCTTTATCTTGTCTCATCTAGAAGGGAAGGCGTTGGCTTGGGCTTCGCCCTTATGGGAGCAATCGGATTCGCTCCTACAGGAACTGTCTTGATTCGTGGCCATGTTCCGATGGACATTTGACGATCCCGGGTGGCATGCCATGGCAAGCACTAATTTGTTACACCTCCGACAAGGCCAAAGAAGCATATTTGATTATAAGATTAAATTTCGGACCTTAGCTACAGAACTCTTTTGGCAGGAAGACTGCCTACAAGCTATCTACCTGGATGGACTTTCTCCGCAGCTGAAGGATGAATTGGAAGTTCGGGAGCTCCCTTCCTCACTTGAGGATCTCATCGATCTAACTGGCTGAATTGATCATTGTCTCCATGAGCACCACTGGGATAATCAGATGCCCAAGAATCCCTCTCGGGTTTAATCCCACTCGCCACTAGCCCTGCCTCCAGTAGGATCTCCATCGTAGCTAAGACGGAAGAACCCATGCAGTTGGGCTGTGGGTGGCTGTCCCTGGAAGAGCGCCTCCGGTGGAGACAAATACTGTACTGCGGAGCACCTGGCCATCACCTACAGGCCTGCCCAGTCCGTCCAGAAAACTACCTGGCCTAAGTTCAGTTGGGCGCAATGTCACCGGCCCCTCAATTGTCCTTGCCAGTCACCCTGAGTTGGAACTTTTGGTCCTTTCCAGTTCTTGCTCTGGTGGACTCCGGAGCAGGAGGGAATTTTATCCTCAAGGATCTAGTTCAACTTCTGGGTATAAATACCCATCCTTTGGAGACCTCCTTGTGCATTGCTTCAATTTATGGAGAACGATTACCTGGTCGAATTTCCATGACCACTGAGCCAGTTCAACTTCTTACTGGCGCACTTCATACAGAAGAAATTGAATTATTGGTGTTAGAGAAATCTATCCACCCAGTAGTCTTAGGACTACCCTGGCTCCAACGTCATTCCCTCCAATTTGATTGGGGGTCACTCCAGCTGGTGGAATGGGGTTCCACCTGCCATCAGACTTGTCTACAAAGGGTGGTCCCACCTCCTGTGATCTCTTTGGCGACAACCTCCTCAAGAATACCAGTATACCAGCTCCCTATGCAGACTTTAAAGATGTTTTTTCAAAGCAAAAGGTGGACCTTCTACCACCTCTTTGGAGATTTGACTGTCCTATCGACCTTCTGCCTGGGACCACGCCTCCCCAAGGGAGTACTTATCCTCTGTCCTTTCCTGAGACCAAGGCCATGACATGGTATATCCAAGAAAACCTTGCTAATGGATTCATTCGTCCTTCGACATCTCCTGCCGGTGCAGGATTTTTCTTCGTTACGAAGAAAGACGGATCCCTAAGACCGTGTATCGATTTCCATGGCTTAAATGCTATTACCCTCAAAGACAAATATTCATTGCCTTTAATCTCTGAGTTATTTTCACCAAATTGGATTTACGTGGAGCTTACAACTTAGTGCTTATCCGCCCCGATGACATCTGGAAAACAGTTTTCAACACCAGAGATGAGCATTACGAATATCTGGTGATGCCCTTTGGCCTCTGTAATGCTCCACAGTGTTTCAACAAATGATTAATGAAATCTTCAGAGATCTATTATATGTGAAGATTGTGGCATATCTTGATGACATCCTTGTCTTTTCCAAGGATCTGGCTACACACTGCACTGATGTCCACACGGTTCTTCAACGTGCGCATGTTATAAAACCATGCATCCATGTGCGCATATGTATTTTTTAAAAATCTACCCCTAAGAATATTAATAGTACATTCTTTGCTTGAGTCAAGATATTAATGTATGTATGAGAGCATGGTTGTTGGTATTAAGAAGGGAATGGTTAACAAAACGGAAAATGTCATAATTCCTCTGTATCGCTCCATGGTGAGTGCACCTTGAATACTGAGTACAATTTTGGTCGCCGCATCTCAAAAAAGATATAGTTGCAATGGAAAAGGTACAGAGAAGGACAACCAAAATGATAAGGTGATGGAACAACTCCCTTAGGAGGAAAGGCTGAATAGGTTAGGGCTGTTCACCATGGAGAAGAGACGGCTGAGGGGGGATATGATAGAGGTCTTTAAAATCATAAGAGGTCTTGGAGTAGATGTGAAATAGAAGGAATAGGGGGCTCTCCATGAAGTTAGCAAGTAACAAGTTTAAGACAAATTGGATAAAATTCTTTTTCACTCAACGCACAGTTAAGCTCTGGAATTTGTTGCCAGAGGATGTGATTAGTGCAATTAGTGTAGCTGGGTTCAAAAAAGGTTTGGATAACTTCTTGGAGGAGAAGTCCATTAACTGATATTAATAAAGTTGACTTAGGGAATGGCCTCTGCTATTACTGGCATCAATAGCATGGGATCTTCTTGGTGTTTGGGTACTTGCCAGGTTCTTGTGGCCTGGTTTGGCCTCTGTTGGAAACAGGATGCTAGGCTTGATGGACCCTTGGTCTGACCCAGCATGGCAATTTCTTATGTTCTTATGCTCTTATTTACAAGTGTTTTATGATATCTCCTTTTGGGCAGTTGTTTAAATAATTTAAGATTATCTATATAAATAAAAATGTTAAATAGTTTGTACGTCGTCGCTAATCTCGCCAACCGCTTAACCGAATACGTTCAAATTTGCACACAACATTCACTTCCCATACGGGAAGGATCTTATACACTTACATTACATATAGGTCACACCTGTGACAGGTAATACAATTTAAAAATTGCTTACACAAAACAGCGACATCTGGTGGCCGTCAGCGCAAGCGCAACCTCTTACACCTTTCACACACACTCACACACCACACCCCACCCCCACACAGAGCTATTGTCTTTCATTCACACTCCCTCATAACACACAGAAATCACACCCCCCCCCCCCACCCACATGCCTGCCAATGTCACGTACTTCACCCACCCTCCCAAAACACACCAAAACACAAATTCCTGGCTGCTACATTGGGAAGCCACGCATTTCACACACCCTCCGAATTTAAATTAAAGTACCCTCTTCCACCCACCCACACACTGCACTCCGATCACACACTACACCTGATACAAGTCCATGCTTCTCCGCCGGCACCACAGGAACGGTCCGGGACACATCGCATTCAGTAGGGCCGTCGGATGCCAGCAACAAAAAATGGCGCCGGCGGACCTTGCCCTTACTATGCTATACGGAGACAACAATGACGTCGGTACACCATGTGACATAGTAAGGGCAACAGCCCGTCGGCGCCATATCCTCAGCGGACATTTGCCCTTACTAGGTCAGGAATCCTGACGCACCACTTTCGCCGGTGAAGTTTTGCGACATGGCAGCCGGCGGAACAAACCCTAGCACACACCCTCGCCACCGGCTGGCAGTTTACACAGGTAGCCGGGGAGGAGCACGGTGGGGGACCGTTCTTATTTTCCGCCGTGCGTTTTTCACAGGGGGGGGGGGGGGCACTGTTTCTCCACATCTCCCGAGAGGGGGGCTGTAGCGTGGGTTGCTCTATTTCGCCAGGTTGGGGGGGGGGGGGGGGCCAGGAAGGCGTGCTTGCATATTTAAACTATTCTTTGCTGGTGCTGTTCATTTGGGGTAAAAAAAAAATCAAAAAACACAAACTGTAACCTTTACTGCTCTGTTCTGTTTTTTCAACTTAACCAGGCTCAGCTACTTCACCAATTGCTTTCAGATTTGGACACAACCTTGCTTTCACTTTCGGCAAGGTTCTTCTCTATCTAGATTACATAGATGTCACACGGTTACAGAAAAAAACATGTTTTTACATGTGTGTGGGGAAAACAGCGACATCTGTTGGACAGACATGTAACACACGCTATCTACCTTGGGAAATGAAGCTGCTGTACTGCGCATGCGCGGGCAGGAGTGCACGTCGGGCACAGCGGGACCAACATGGCGCTGGGAGGAGCAGCAGCGGCGGGCCGTCGGCAATATCGGGCATGGTGGTGTCGGCTGGCCGAAATTCGACACCTGGGAGGAGCTGCGGCGGTGATCTGGTACGGCTCACGTGCACGACAGGGAGGGATCCTCGCTGACCTCGCGCCTTCGGGAGCGGGCCACGCAGAACCACACAAGAGGGAGAGGGACGGGGGGGGGGGGGGCAGCTGGGAGGGCATTGTGAGCCGGAGGGGATCAGAATCAGGGAAGGAGATTGAGAGAGGGTGCGGTGTCACTGACAAAAGGGTAGGGAGTAGGTGGGGAGAGGTGACAGTGAGGGGAGGGTGAATAAAGGGGGCAGTGAGTGTCAGTGGAGAGACTCAGAGGGGAGAGGTGAGTGTGAGGGGAGAGAGCTGGAGTGGGGACAGGGGAGGAAAGAGGGGGGGGGGGGTGAGTGACCAAGGGGGAGGACGATGTGTGACTGAGGTATATGAGCAAGGGGAAGGGGGAGGGGGGGAAAAGAACCTGACTCTGCCACTGCAACGCGTGGCCGGGCACAGCTAGTTGTGAATAAAGTGTTATTAAAGAGATTTATTACTGAGTATAGTATTGTAAATTGACAGAGTTGGTACTGTTCTTATTAGTCTATATTTTGGGCCCTTTTTCTATAGAACAGGTTGGTGTGGTCTTGTTGTCTGTTTTATATACTGTGAGGCCCGACACTTGGAGTAGGCCAAAACTTCAAACAACTCCAAACCAAATCCGCACTACCACAGAGATGTATGATACAACCTGTTTTTATACCGGCAGAGGGGACTGCCCATTCCAGCAGCTTCAGCGGAAGCAATGTTTTTGAAAATGTTGCCCTCTTCCCTCCACAGCCCAACATAAGATTTTTGGAACTAGGCCATATACTGGTGATTCCAAGGGGTCACCACACATAATTTCCTATTTCTTTTACCACACTTGGGACTTCTAAGAAAAGTGTGCAATAAATAAACAAAACTTAGAACTCGTAACTAGTAAAATGCTACCCTCGCCCCACACTGGGTAGAAGGATTCAGGACATCAAAAGCAGAACTAAAATCAACAGATAAGGAACATAGACTCACTTGACAAATACTAGGGGTGTACAGCCCCCATAATTTCTTTATAGGTTTTACTTTTTTATTTTTGTTTTTATTCTTTCTAAGTATCTCATCATTTAATGTTTATTTTGTTTTGGTTCCTTTGCCAAACCAAAATAATAAACAAAACAGGGTTTAGCTGGATCTCCCCATCCCCCCCCCCCCCCCCCCCAACATCTCTCCCACCCTGCCCCCATAAAGTTGCCAAGCCTGGAAGCCACCTCGGCCCCCACTTACCCCGCTTGTGGGGTTCTGGTCATTAAAAGGGGCAGGAGGGATGCCCACTCGCCTCCTGCTCCTGCACTGATCTCAGGGACGGCCAGTGCCATTCTGTTGTATAGTGCAAGGTGATGCACATAGGGAAAAATAACCCATGCTATAGTTACACGATGTTAGGTTCCATATAAGGAGCTACTACCCAGGAAAAAGATCTAGACATCATAGTGGATAACACATTGAAATCGTCGGTTCAGTGTGCTATGGCAGTCAAAAAAGCAAACAGAATGTGGGGAATTATTAGAAAGGGAATGGTGAATAAAACGGAAAATGACATAATGCCTTGGTATCGCTCCATGGTGAGTCCACACCTTGAATACTGTGTACAATTCTAGTCACAGCATCTCAAAAAAGATATAGTTGCGATGGAGGAGGTACAGAGAAAGGCTACCAAAATGATAAGGGGAATGGAACAGCTCCCCTATGAGGAAAGACTAAAGAGGTTAGGACTTTTCAGCTTGGAGAAGAGATGGCTGAGGGGGGATATGATAGAGTTGTTTAAAATCATGAGAGGTCTAGAACGGGTAAATGTGAATCAGTTATTTACTCTTTCAGATAATAGAAAGACTAGGGGGCACTCCATGAAGTTAGCATGTGGCACATTTAAAACTAATCGGAGAAAGTTCTTTTTTACTCAACGCACAATTAAACTCTGGAATTTGTTGCCAGGGAATGTGGTTAATGCAGTTATTGTAGCTGGGTTCAAAAAAGGATTGGATAAGTTCTTGGGAAGAGATGTCCATTACTTGCTATTAAGTTGACTTAGAAAATAGCCACTGCTAATACCAGCAACAGTAACATGGGATAGACTTAGTTTGTGGGAACTTGCCAGGTTCTTATGGCCTGCATTGGCCACTGTTGGAGACAGGATGCTGAGCTTGATTGACCCTTGGTCTGACCCAGTATGGCATGTTCTTATGTTCTTAGCTGTGTTTTTGCGTGGCCATACAACAAATTGGCGCTGCCCAGCCTTGAATGTTAGACTCATGTCAAAGCCATTTCACAGAATAGCTAATTATCTTTAAGTGTTCCTTGATATCAGGTGCAGGTTTGCCAACCGGCTCCAGATTTTCAGGACAGGTTGATCCAGTCCTGGTTTTACTCTCCTGCACGCAGGTACTTATAGTCTTGATTTTCTGAGGGAATGCAATAGGTAAATCAGAATAAGTCCCAGCATGCAATGGGGTAAAACCAGGACTGGATCAACCTGTCCTGAAAATCTGGAGCCGATTGGCAATTCTAATCAGGTAGTAAAATTCTTCTATGCACATTGATAATCTGTTGATAATTTCCTGTGTTCAAAACTTGATATTTAAGTATTCCATTTGCATCCAGTCTTACAAAGAAATAATGGTGGCTCATCTTTATCTCTAATTTTTTTCTTTTAACAAGATCTAGTTTGGAGTTTTATGGGCCAACGGGTTGACTGGTACCTTGACGTCTCTCTTCCTAACTAATGCCAGCAGGATGGCTCATTGTTGACTGGGTTCTGTGATGTTCTGAGCCCCATATGACATACTGAGTGAATCTTAACTGGTATACTGCAAAGGATTCTGGGCCTTCTTCATAGGCAGAAGAGATTCTGCTTCCCAACTGAAAGCTTCTCCATCTCCATACCTGGGAACTTTAGAGTTGTGGTCACTCTGAGACTGCCGTTGATTAGCAGAGGGTGGGTGGAGGGGGAAGGAATGGAATAATATGTATCAGCTTTCTGTCTTCCACCGCTCTCACCCAACCACTTTCTTTTCCTTCCACCCATCACCATCACCTGTCCCCCCTCCCGAGATGACCCAGCATACTTCCCCTTCATCTGACCCTCAGCCCACCACTCTCTTTGCTCCCTCCCCCTATAAGTCTCAGCTCCATGATTTGTGCATCCTCACTCTGCCCTTAGCTGAGTGATTCCCAAATCCTGGAATCACAGCTGCAGACTGAGTTTTGTCTGTGTTGCAGCCCCCTCTCCAGTTTCTCCCCACATGCTGCTTGTACTGCAGTGTCTGCTCCAGACTCTCCCCACTTCTTCTGTTCTCTGCAGACTTACTGAGGAAGGCGAGTGACTGGGCTGTATGCAGAGAGAGAGGCCCTGAGGTTTCTAGTGTTTCCCCTGAGACCCTGCAACTGATGCAAATTCCCTGAGTCTCAGGCTGAAATCCTGAGGGTTCACAGGTATGTCCATCGCTCCTTCATCTGGCCTATCCACCCTCACAATATAGCATGTTCTGGAGTGAACGAGTGGGCTGATGCTGAATCCAAAGGAGAGGATAGCTTCGGATGACATGCTTAAGAAAGATCTTTATTTCCTTTTAATCACACAGCGGTTAGAGCCAAGACAAGAAGCAGGACTCTGTCTCCTCCCACCCCAGTCATGTGACATCCCTTCCCCATCCCTTTGTCACAATTTGTGTCTTCCTTAAAAGGGAGACAACAGATACCAGCTGGAGTTCATGTGCTGTGGAAAAGCAGCACAGAACTGTCAGACAACTGCAAAATGATAGAGGAGCAATCATTCTTCCGCCAGGTCTTCTTCTGAGGAATTGCATTAAGGCACAATCTCCTCTTCAGGCTTTTTCCTGCTGCAGGCTTTTGTCCCTGTTACGTATGCAGCAGGGAACGTTCAGGTTCTATGCCAGACACTTTTGGTTCTTCTTTCTGTCTTTTATCTTTTCTGGCTATGTAGCTTTCACCTAGGTAGGTGCTGGTATGTATAATAAAAGCTGGTTAATATCCGCCTCCTCCAACTAATATTCTACACTAACTAAAAAAAATTAAGGATGGGCGTGTGAAAGGAACTTGCTCTGATTTCCCTTTCAGCCAATGTATCCTCCCTTACTTTTCTTGTACTTCTAGCACACTCTTTTCCCCATTCAGTAAGTGTTTTTGTGAGGATGCTGACTGAATTTTATAATACAGAGTTCTAGGAAAGATTACACACAATACTTTAGATATAGCATGCACTTAGCATGCGCTTTCACACCTTCAAGTCCTGGAACATTGATTGCTACGCTTAGCAATTGCCTGTAATTACTTGCAAAAGGTTTCAGGGAGGATAGTTGCTATTCAAGATATGTAACACTGATAGACACATAAGAAACGTTTTTATCACATATTCAATATACAGAGATATAATGCAATGAGTCATGACATAAAATGCTTCAGCCTTAGACCAATGTAATAGTTTAACTTCTAGACGAATTTAATTGAGCAATGCAATTACTGTGAGGGTAATCTACTTTAAACAGAACAGTATGAATATACTCGGCTTTGACACCTTGATCCACTGCTTTTAAACTAAACATCTTTGGTTCAATTTTCAAGGGGTGCAGGAGCCTAACCTTGGGAACGAGGCATCTAAATCAGCCCCTTTGAAAAGTGACGGATTTATCACTTTAACTTAAGCTCCTGCAGTGTTTTCACTAGGCCCTTAAATTTAGGTACCTAAAAGGTAGGCGGCGGCCATGGAGGCAGAGTTAAGTCAGGGGGAAAAAGGTTAGGTGTATATATAGCACTGATTTTCAGCATCAATCACCAAAGTTTGGCACCTACATCTAGGCATATGAATTGCAGGCTTTGATTTAGGTCCCTAAATGTTAGGTGCCCAACTTTGGGAGAATTTAAAGTTCAAAAATTAGGTGACTAAATTCAGCTGAAAATCCTCCAAAATGTATGCACCTAGGTGAAGCATTGAGCGGTTTTAAAATTTACTCTTTTCTAACTAATTTTATCTGATTAACTGATCTTATATTTTTGCACTGTTGTTTTGATTCTAATACACACACACGCACACATATCTGTATAGAAATACATACGTATGTTCAGATGAGAAAGCCCATCAGAAATGATGGGCTAAAATCACAATTCACTTATTGATCCTCATGAACACCATGATAAAGGTCCCTGGATCCTACTCCACAAAAGCACTGTTGGGCCTCAGTCATCTGCATCAGGAACCCTGCCCCAATTCCCTACTTAGGTAAATTCTCTACTTAGGTCTTGTGATGCTCAATGGCTCTGGTTGAGCCGTGGTGCTGCTGTACCCTAGCATGCGTTCCAGTTCATGGGCAGAGCCAGAGGGCGAAACAACCAAACCAATACGAACAAACTGCACAAAGAGAAACTGCCTTTTAAGTAGAATTTCATAACTTGTATGACTGCATTGAGTAACATTAGTCTAAATTTGATCTCGCTGTGCAATCCTGAGCAAGTTTCTCTGTGTTCTTACCGACCCAACTTACATCCTGCCAGAGGCAAATTCCCGATGACAACCGGCCCGGGGATTCCCCACCCAGGCCGGCCCAGGAGATACCATGTGGTCTGCCGAGCGCGGCTCTGTCACGACCGTGCTCGGCAGACCACGTGACTAGAGCAACCGGCCCACCGGGGGATGCCCGATCCCCCAATAGGCCAACCCGCCCCTGCATCCTGCCATGCCTGGCCCTCCACTCCAGGGGAACTCGCGGCTCTGGCCAACCATTGTTGCCATGCTGTTCCTGTCCTCCTTGCTGCACATGGCGGCTGGGATGCCGCTGACCCATGCTCCGACTTCAGGCCTTCCTAGGCACTCATGCGTGCCATCTGTTCTCTATTGAAAGGGACAATGGCGGATACCCCTGGGCCGTCCCCGACTGATGACATCATTACCTTGGGATATTTAAGCACCTCCTTTGGCCTAGACAAACTGACTTGGCAACGAGTTCCTTCACCTCACTGGTGCTTGTTCCTGTCTCTCCGGACCCATGGTTCCTGCCTTAGATCTCTACCTGCTGATCTGGACTCTGTCTCGGGTACCCACTCCTCAGGGGCCTGCTTGCACTTCCTTTTGGGAGACCTGGTCTCCAGGCTTCCCCGCTCCTCTGGGAAGCTTCTGCGCTCCTCACCAGAGATCCTGTCGGCTCGCTTCCCACTCCTCGGGGTTGCCTCAGCACTACCTTTCAGAGATCCTATCTCTACGCTTCCCCGCTCCTCAGGGCAGCCTCTACCTTACCACTCCGGAGATTTTGATTCTACGCTTCCCCGCTCTTTGGGACAGCCTCTATGTCACTTCACTAGAGACTTTGACTCTACACTTCCCTGCTCTTCGGGGCAGCCTCTACATCATGTCATCAGAGACTTTGACTCTACGATTCCCCGCTCCTCGGGTCAGCCTCTACATCATTACACCAGTGGCATTACTCCACGCTTCCCCGCTCCTCGGGGCAGTCTACGTCACTACATCAGAGACTTGACTCTGTGCTTCCCCACTCCTCGGGGCAGCCCCTATATAATCACACCAGAGACTCTGATGCTACGCTGTCCCGCCCCTCGGGACAGTCTCTGAATTACTCCTCCAGAGATCCTGTCTCCGTGCTTCCCGCTCCTCGGGGCCTGCCTAGCGCACCTCTGCATTGGGCCTCCCTGGTACATCGTATCTTCAGTCCTGCCTAAGTACTGCGATCATGTGGCAGTGATGCAAGACGTCCTCTCCTTACTGAACTATAGTCGTGTCCCTGCTGCAGCTGGACCTCGCCTCCCGATGGTGAGGACCTGGGGGGCCCTACCCCTCAGGTAACATCAACCTTCACCTCGGGCCAAGCGTCCACGAAACCCACGAATCCTAACACTGTCAAAGCTATTCATGTTACTGCATATGTGTGCATAAGTGTATGTATAGAGATTTATTTTAGTATTTTATGAACTGCTTAGGGGGAGATGTACAGTTTATACAATAACTAGTATTTATGCTCTGAAAGTGTGTGCATATATTTTAGAACCTGTATATATTTCCACTGTAATGGAAGCACTGTACTCACTTTTCCTATCTATTTTACAAACATACATGCATATATCTTAAGTGAGTAAAAACATAGAACATATATGCATAAAACTAGTTATTTTATAACCATGCTCACATTCTTACACATGTATTTGAAATCACCATTTCAATACCGCTACCAGTTCACCCAGTCTGTCTCCAGTTCACCTAGAGTGTCTAGCACTTCATCCTGAACTCCCACCAGTTCATCTGTTCCTCCCATCCAAAAATTGCAGACAACAGATAAGTCCAATATCAATTGTGCTTTTTAATTAGCAGGTATAAAACTGAAAGAATAAGTCAGAGGATTTATAAATATCTCTTATAAAATAGCAACTTCTGCGCATATTAGGGATGTGCATTCATTTAAATGAATGAGTATCCTGAAATTAATTGGGACCAATTGTTGCTTTCAGGGGACCCAAAAACAAATGAAGAGGGACCTCTGAATTAAACAAATCCTATCCATTTCATTTGTTTTGAAATGAATGATTTTTATGAGCCATTAAAATCAATGGCCTCATAGAAATCAATGGAAGAGCAACTGATGTGCAGTTAGGAATTGCTACAAAGTATAAATCAGCCAGCCAGCAGACATGGATAGCAGGGACAAGTTGACAAGGAGAAAACAGAGACATCATCACAGTGAAGCATTTTTCCAAGCCAAACTATCACTATGAACCAGTTCCAGTGACACTAATTTTGAAGACTGGGTGTCTGAGAATTGCTGTGCATTCCTTTTAAGGCATTATCTATGAAGGACACTTTTTAGAACTTTCTTTGAGTTTATAGTTAAATTTCCCCAAACAACTTTTTGGTTGCTGCCCATTTTAGGCTGTATCTGTGCCAGTCCATAGAGAAAGTCAGCCAGGAGTGTTTTGTCCACAGAGCAAAACTGTGAAAAAAAAGACAGAAGAAACACATTTCTCTTCTACCATGGACTTGCTGCCTCATATCCTCAAGCCTAGCTGCCATGCCACCATAAGGGTCTTGCTGCCTCATGCCAACCTGCCATAATGTGGTTGGTGCTCTCTTTTGGAGACTTGGAATGTTCATCCCACCCATATTAGCTTTCTTCATGGTTTGTTATACTGGGGTGTTTTGTCCTCAGAAGAGAAATTTGAAAAAGGACAAAAAAAGACACAGGTTTCACTACCATGGCATGGCACCTGTTCTATAGCTTTCCTTTTCTCCAATCCCCTCCACAATCTCAACCTGGTTCTCAAACCTTGTTTGATGGTTGATTATACTGGGATGGTTTGTCCAAAAGAGCCCTCATTCAAAAGGAAGAAATACAAGCATGAGAAAAAAAAGATGCTTAAGAGAAACCATTTAGTGAATGACATAACAGTTAGAAACCAAAAACTAAGTAATGGAACAGCCAGAGTTCAGTTACAGAATATGGAAAAAAGATTCTAAAAAATAAAAAAAAACCCTCACAATTTAATATAAAAGCTAACCACACTCATTTGTGAAACTATTTTCATGTTATGAATGTAATATCAGTTTCATTTGGAAAGCCCATTTTACAAAAAATAAAAATTCCATCCAGTACACATCCATAGCTCAAACCTCTGGTTTTGGCCTCTGTTGGAAACAGGATGCTGGGCTTGATGGACCCTTGGTCTGACCCAGCATGGCAGTTTCTTATGTTCTTAAATACATTACAACATCCATAAATTGAATTAAATGCCACTCCATGGACAAAAGATAATTTATTAAATTAAGGGCAACTCTAGATTGTCCAGAAAAACATATTGCTTCAGTTTAGGACAAATTCAAAAGGAGATTAGCATGTATCCAAGAATTTATAATATATAAGCTAATATAGATGGTAAATTGTCCATTACTAGAAAAAAAATAACTGAATATCTTCTGTGTAAACTTAAATTAAATTTTAAGATCATCCAATAAAAAACAAAGAGGTTGTAGATAAATATAAAAAAGTGCATCTAAAAGCACTATTCCTTGTGTAGAAGAGTTTTAAAATAAATAAATAAATAAAAATTACAAATTAAACCATCTGGATTGTGCCCTCCATTGCCTCAATTACAAAAAGAATACATAAAGTTTAAACAAGACCTTAAAACCTGGCTTTTTAAAGGAGCTTATGATAAGTGAGGATTAAATGGCAATTATGAATAGAAAACAGCTTCACAAACCCCCCCAATCGCTCCCCCCTGTCTCTCCCCTGCCTCACCACCCTGAATCCACCCGAGCCTCACCCGTCAACCCACCCATACCCCCACCCTCCCTCCCCTTACCCTTTCCCTATACCCCCTTACCCTCCCACCGTGCTCCACTGTAACCCAGTTAAAACTTACAACCTATATGTCGAAATCAAGACTCCGTTATTACCTGCTGTAACTGCTGTAAATAAGCTAATACTTTATATATATGTGTTTAATTGTTTAATAAGTTATCTATATAATCCACCATAACTGCTGTAATTAAGCTTTAATATATATCATTATATAATCTATTTATTCCTCATTAACCGCTGTAAAAAATCAACCTTGTTCTAACCTCATTAAGCAACCTATCCTGTAAATACTGATATGTTCCTTGTACCTTTCTCAGCTGCTGTCTTTCCTCCTTTACCTCTCTCCCCCCTCTTCCCCCCCCCCCTCTTTTCGCTCCTGCTCCACTCCCCCACTCCCTGTTTTTTGTAATTTCCTCCTTTCTCAAGTTTATTGTAAACCGGCGTGATGTGCTTGCACGAACACTGGTATATTAAAAGCTGTTAAATAAATAAATAAATAAATAAATGTTTATTTATTGCCTTTTTTATACTGACGTTCGTTCACACATCACATCGGTTTACAACAATATAAAAGCATAGGAATAACATAAAATACATTGCATCTTAAAAATTCAAAAATAATTAACTAATATGTGCAGTAAAAAACTTAAACTTAACAATAAGAACATCCATTTTAGATATTTAATTGGATGTATCTTACTTTTAGTTTTTAATTTGTATTTTGTTTTTATTTCGTATTTATTGTATTGTAAACCGCTAAGATTGTATATTTTTACAGATTGATGGTATAGAAAACTGACAAATAAATAAATAGGTACAAACGTAAGGGCTCATTTACTAAACTGTGGTATTTTTCCCAGAGGAAAATGATGGCAACCTGCCTGTCCCAGAGTGTACAGGGCATGCCACTAATATGTGCAGTGAAAAACTTAAACTTAACAATAAGAACATCCATTTTAGATATTTAATTGGATGTATCTTACTTTTAGTTTTTAATTTGTATTTTGTTTTTATTTCGTATTTATTGTATTGTAAACCGCTAAGATTGTATATTTTTACAGACTGATGGTATAGAAAACTGACAAATAAATAAATAAATAGGTACAAACTTAAGGGCTCATTTACTAAACTGTGGTATTTTTCCCAGAGGAAAATGATGGCAACCTGCCTGTCCCAGAGTGTACAGGGCATGCCAGGCACCCACTACACCAACAGGGCTAAAATTGAAAGTTGGGGGGTCTGGTGGGGTTGGGGGTCCCGGTTTCCGGGGCCCAGATTTTGTACTTGATGGGAAGGGGTTAGAGGGTAGGAGGCAGGGCCTGACTAGGATCTTTAAAATGTATTTAACTTTTTTTTTTCCTACCACAGGGGCAGTATAGAGAAGGGAATCTCTGGATATGCCCAGGTTTTTTCAGGGAGGGAATGGGATTACTCAGGGCTGAATAACCCCGAGAGCATCAGGATGTGCATTAAGGTCCCAATGATCCCAGGATTAGCTCTTGAGTTGTAGTTAACTTCAAATCAAATAACACAGCTTGCAATTACTGAGGCATGCCTCATTATTTGATTTGCATTGTTTAGGATATTAACAAGCTGATTAGCATGCATTTGAAAGACCTTGCATTATCCCTGCATTAGGGCATTTACCATGTGGTCAATAGCCTAAAGTGGCTTTGAGAATGGACCCCTTAGATTGTACGCGCTGTGGGATTAGAGAAATACCTGCAGTATCTGAATGTAATCCACTTTGAGTGCCAAAAGATGGAATATAAATCAAAAGAAAGAAAGAAAGGGATTGGTGTAATCATCTGCATTAACAGCAGCCATTAACATGAATAAATGTGGTGTTTATGCATTAATGACCAATGTTAATGAGATGCAAATGAGGGACATGTTACCACAGACTGTAAAGTACATGCATCGATGTGGGCAGTAACACAAAAACTTAACTATACCTCTCTGAGGTACAGTTACAATTTTGGCTTTCATGCATCTGCGTTACATTTTGCACATTGTAACATGTGGGCCCTTTCACTATGCTGATAAGTAATGAGTTTCTTTGCTTCACTGGCATAGATTTAGCCATTAACATTAATGCAAGCTAGTTTGTGCACATAAACAGTGCTATTATTATTGCATGCTAACATTTGCAGTAGAAACAGGAGTGACTTGCACATAAATATTAACACACTTTAGTACATTGGTCACTTTATGATCTATTCAAGATTACAGGGACTATCAGGGACTGAAGCAGGATTTGAAGCCAGGTCTGCTGGTAATCAGCTCATTATTTTAACCATTAGGTCCTGAGCCATTAACAACCATATTGTTTTCATTTATTGATGCTTGTTTGAAGGTAGAGACAGAGTAAGAGATGAATAGCAAATAAATTTGTGTTGCCAAATATTTGATGAGAAGAGGTGAGAGGTATAACCAGTTCACATAAGTAGATACTGTGAAAAAAAAAAGGGTATCTAAGTTACATATTCTTATTCTGGCAGTGCAATCCTATGGTAAGATCACAGATCTGAGAAGCCAAGTGGTTACGTTTCCACTTCACCACTGCTGCCACCAACAAAACCACTACCACTGTGGGGTAATTTTTGAAAAATACTCAGTGCCCATATGTTGCCCAGCTTGCAACAATCTGGGCTTACGTCTTCCTCGAAAGCTCTCTCCACTCTGGATTTGTGATGCACGATTTGCCTTCTGACAGGGAGCAGGGTAAGTTGGCACTGCCATCTGTGCGTTCAACGTCGGCCCCTGCTGCACGGCATCCGTGCATTCAAACACTGCTCCTGCCACTCAGTGTGCAAGAGGTGCCATGCCGCCATCTGCCCGGTTTATTTAAAGACGTCAATTTAGAAGAACAAAAGCAAGCAGTTGCCTGGGCTGGAGCAAGAATATTGGGTGCCTTAGGCACTCCTTCAGTCAGGCATTCCTACCCCCCTACTTACGTACAGACTGTACTGCCAGTGGCAGGGGGTACAGCACAGCACTCCCTTCTTTGGCGCATTTGGTCTGGCACGGCACCCTTCCAGGCTTCTTGCTGGCAGGACTTTGCCACCCCCCCCCCCCCCCCCCCCCCTCAATTTTAGCGCTCTGTGTGACTGCCTAGTTGGTCCAATGGAAGTACCAATCCCGGCGGTGTTTCCATTACATCTCCCACAGCTCCCTGTTAAATGTAAACAAACTGGTAAGCCTTTGCCTCTTTTTCAATCTCAAAGTGGGCTTTTTTTAAAAAAAAAAAACAGATATACCAGCCACTGCGTAAGCCCTTGTTTCTCTCACTCGCTCCTTTTTAATTTCCATCATTTCTGAGACTGTTTCAACAGTGAAAGCCTATGTCGGCCTCCTGTGAAAAATATCTCTGTGAAAAAGCTCTCTCTGAAAAGCCAGCACCTGGAAGCATTCTGTGAATTTCCAGCATTTCCTGAAATAATTCCCGATTTCTCTGTGTGAAATACCAACCCTTGTGAAGGCCCATGTTTTCTAGCCAGTTTCCCTCCTGTGAACAAGCCAGTCCAGTCTCTCTGTCTGTGAAATGCCAACACCTGTGAAAAGTCTCCTGTGAAAGCCCCGAGTCTGCCGCCTGCAAAACATTCTCCTGTGAATATCCAGCCAGGCCAGACTCTCTCTCTCTCTGAAATGCCAGCACCTGTGAAAGCCTTTGTCCTCTGAAAAGCAGAGATCCATGGAGAATGAGATTAACTCTTCTTGTAAGAAACGTTAAGGCAAGGGCAATGGAAGCCAAACTGGGAATGATTGAAAGCCCTGGATCAGGTGAGACCACCACTGAAATCCGTAGAGCACTGGAAATCCCCAGAACTGCTGTGACCATCTTAAAAGGCAAGCTGCAAATTCAGGAACGCATTCTGCTCCTACGCAATCACAAGTTATAACAGAGCAAAGCGCTGGCCCGATTGCACAGGGCGGGAAACTGCTAATTGTTTGGCTGGAGGATCAAAATCAGTGCTGCTCTCCAGTAAGTCCTGGCAAGGATGCTTGAGCATTCCCAGGTATTGAGCACACCCTTTCGCTGTGTCCGGGGAGGAGGAGGAATTTGGGCTGCGTTTACAGTTTAGCACCCCCAGTCATTTTGAAAAATGGGCTCCTAGGAGTCTAGAAAAAAATTTGGGAAAAGGCAAGAAGTCTTTAAACTGATCTAAAGAAAAATCAAGGAGAGATTTTTATTACGAGGCCTTTTAGTGCAAATCGGGGATGGTTTATGTGTTTTAAATCAAGGTTGATGCTGAAGTTGTCAATGCAGATAAGGAGACAGCTCATGTTTTTCCCATACAAAAATCATTGATGAAGATGGCTTCTGTGTACAAGTTATAAATGTTGATGAAATTGGACTTTATTGGAAAAAGAATGCCATCCAGAACCTACATTGCCAAAAGGAAAAAGTTGTGCCGGCTTATAAGGTTGCCAAAGACAGTTTGCTTGATTCCAATGCTTCAACTGACTCTGAACTTAAGTTGTTGCTTATCTACCATTCTGAAAACCTCAGAGCTTTAAAAGGATATTCAAAGGTATTTCTCCCAGTAATATGGATAATATGGGATAATAAAAAACAGTTTTGAGGACTGGTTTAATTATCATTTTGTGCAGCATCAGAGATTATTGCATCAAAAGCAATCTTGTATTTAAAGCATTATTAATCTTTGACACTACCCAAGGTCATCCTATCATCCTTAAAGACATGCATCCTTACAACAAAGTGGTCTTTCTGCCATCTAACACCTTGTTGTTGCAGCTCATGGGCCAGGAAGTTATAGCATCCTTCAAGACCTACTATCTTAGACATATTTTAACAGGCTATCAAGGCAAGTCAAAGAGAAGATGGACTGAGTCTGAAAGAATTCTGGAAGGGCTCAGCATTTACCGTGCAGTTAGGAACAGTGGGGCGGCATGGAATGAACTCAAACAATAAAATGTAAATGGTGTTTGGAGGGTATCCACTGTGATGCTCAAACTCAGAAAATAGTCCCAGAGGCCATACCTCACATTTTATTTAAATGGACACTGCCGTAATTACATTCAATTTGTTTTCTAAGATTTCCTATGCTGGGGGAAAGTATCCTTTCAAGGCCCTCACATTGCTCTTTACTTTTCCCATAGTTAAGTCTCTTGCTCACAGCACTGATAATCTCAGCATTAAAGAATACTAAAGGCATTACTCAATAAAACACATGAGAGTTGTTTGATGGTCTCCAACATTTCTCTTCCTGATAAGTTGCAATGATGAGTTTTAAAGTCTTTACAGCTGTGTACTTCACTTTTAAGATGATGCAAAATTATTTTAGTAAGTTTGTGACTTCTCAAAGTCTTTCTTAATGTCAGATGTTTCTCCAAAATTACTTAATTCCTTCAGATGCATGATATCTTCCCTCCCATGGTAGTTGAAGTATCAAAATATACTTTTAAAGTGTTTAGTCTTTTATCTCCTCCTCCTCTTGTAGTATCAAGGGTGATACCTATTTCTCCTCTTTCTCCTCATCCATAGTAGACATTCATGAGCCATTATTGTGCTCCATACCTCACCTCTCTCTTTCTTTCTCTCAGGATATCTGGAAGTCATCATCTTATTGGATTCTTATGACCTCAGATTCCACTTGCAAGAAGGAAACCTCTTCTTCTTGTTAGAAGAGAAAACTCAAAAGAGTTTAGTTGGGGGCGCCGTTGCACGCAGACAAAGATAGACGCATGCTAGTTTAGGTCCGCCAACCCGAAGCCTTAAAACTGTAAATAAACCCCCAAAAACACTTCCATGAGTTGCCCAAAATTGTTCAGCAAACTCTTACAATCTGAGAGCATTCGTACTTAGCCTTTTTCCCCCTCTCCTCCCTCTTTCTTTTTTATTGAAGTGGAAAACTTTAGCAGGCCGCAACAATGACCACGTGCCACACTCGTAGCACATTGGAATGGCTTATAACTGATTTTTCCAAAGAAATGCCCGAAACTACTTCTGGATTGGAAGCCGGGGACTGAGAAGATGGGACGGAAAACTCGCATAGTGACCAAACGATGATGACATAAATACTTCAGGAGCTGCGGGAACTCTGAGCCACCATGACCCAGGACTTAAGCGCCATGCGGGCATCCATAGAAGATCTCAAGGAGAAGACAGAGAAAGCGGGCACTAGAATAGAAGAGTTAGAAAACCAGGTCTCTGCCGTCGAAGACTTGGAATCTACTGCAGCTAACTCATTATTAGCCCTAAAGAAACAAATGGAAGACAAAATCACAGTCCCAGAAGACCGGTCTCACCGATGTAACCTCCGAGTTTTGTGGATACCAGAATGATCTGAAGGCCGCGACCCATGGTGGTTTATGGAGAAGGTTTTACAAGAATTGTTCTCCCCAGTCAGTGATAGCCCGGACCTAGTTATCAATCGTGTACACAGAATGTCAAGTTGAGGCCCGCAGACTCCTAACCGCCCTATGGCCCTCATTATTAAAATGCACTACTACCAGGCTACAGAGTGGATCGTCCGGAAAGCTCATGAAATGGGTCCCCTTAAATAGTGGGACCATCCTATTCCCATCTACCCCGACTACAGTAGCAACACTCAGAATCAGAGGGCTGAATTGTTAGGGTTAGTGGACCCTTGGGCCGGTCAGGACAAGGGCTGGAAGCTGTGGAAGCCCTCAGCTACAGGTCCCAACCGGGAGGCGGCTCGGAGGACCGGGGTAGGCTCGAACGCTGGAACTGGATGGAGTCCTATGCGACCAAGGACCCGAAGATGATGCGGGGGCTGAACAGCGTTGGGCCCTGAAGCAGAGATCTCTTCACCCTGGAGACCGGCGCCCCCCCCCCCGAGAGGAGCTCGTAGGAGCCCGGCCGCTGGGACTTTTGGAGATTTGCCCTGGAAGCCGGAGTCCCCCCAGGAGGAGCCTGTAGGGACCCAGCCGCTGGGACTTAGGAGAATCTTCGGGCCAGTGGAGAGGTGAAGAACCAAGACGGAATCCAGGAGGGCAAGCACTTGGATACGAGGATGGAGCCGCGTCGGCCAGAGATCAGAAGTGGTACCAAAGCCAGAGGACAATTCCAGAAGCGGAGTCAGGGACGGAGCCAGGTCAAGCCAGAGATCAGAAGTCGTACCAAAGCCGAAGGACAGATCCAGAAGCGGAGTCAGGAACGGAGCCGGGTCAAGACGGAAAGAATGCACAGCAGGCAAGCCGGGTTGGAGCAAAGCTGGAACCAGGAAGCAGCAACTGAAGACAGGAACCCTGTGAACCTCGTTGCAAGGCCAGGAAAGCTGTTGCTGCAGGGCTTAAATAGCCCTGCAGCGTCTGACGTCACCAGCTGGCTCCCTGCATTTCCCGCGCTGGCCCCTTTAAGGGCAGAGGCTTGCCACGCGCGTGCGGCTAGGGGGCGGGGCCAGCCGCGGGAGAACGCCGGCAGCCATCTCGGCGTGGGAGCGCCGCGCCAGGGGCCTGCACGGCCCGAACGCGGCCCGAGGAAGCCCTGAACTGAGCCGAGGCAGGCGGGGGACCGCGCCGGGGTAAGCGGCGGTCCTGGGGACGGCCCGGGATCGCAACATGAATTTTCTGGTGTCAAGAGACTGCTTCATGACAAGCATTTGAAATTTCATTTGTTTTACCCAGCTCGGCTCACAGTATAGGTGAATGGCTCCTGGAAAATGTTTGAATCACCAGAGTCAGCTTTGGCATTTCTAGAATCCATGGATGACGGGACGAGGGATCCGTGCTTGTTCACATCCACTGATGAGGCGAGACCTAAACCGCAGCGGCAAATCCCATGAAGCATGGGGTAAACACTGTGGATCCATAAAGTCTAGAGGATGTGAATGAAGAGAAGAGGCACAGGGGAGGCTTGCTTGTGGGAATGACGGCTACTACCTGGAGATTAATATCCTTATTCAATAAACATTCAAACAGTTAATGCGACTCCAACATTGCTCTATGCTTCAACAGCAAGAGGAAATGTGGAAAAAGGATTTGCATCCACAAAAAGCAGGGGAGTAGCTTGCTTGTTACGGCAGTTACTACCCCAAACCAAATAAGCCTACTTCACTTGGAATACATATCCAGCATAGCTCTCTGCTTCAACGGCAGGGGGGAATGAAGTAAAGATGATTTATATTCAGACAACAACCAACAAGGAATGAATTACATAGTCTGGGTAAATAAATAAGCATGGGTGTAGCTTGCTTGTTATGGCGGTTACTACCCCAAATCAATTAAGCCTGATACTTCACTTGGAATACATATCCAGCGCAGCTCACTGCTTCAACGGCAGGGGGAATGAAGTAAAGAGGATTTATATTCAGACAACCAACAAGGACTGAATTGCAGGGTAAACAAGAGTGGGAGTAGCTTTCTTATTACGGCGTTACTACCCCAAACCAATTAGCTAGATACTTCACTTAGATGCAGCTCTAGCACTGCTGTCTGTATCGTTGGTGGGGGTGGAAGGGAATTGGAACCAAAAAATTACAAATAAGGGCCCTGACCTCAGCGGTCAGAGTAACAGATAAGTATGAAAAAATAGGTATGAAAGCTTGCTGGGCAGACTGGATGGGCCGTTTGGTCTTCTTCTGCCGTCACTTCTATGTTCTATGTTTCTATGTTTCTATGTACCAACAGGCCTCAGTCCGCGTTCGGCTAGTAGTAGCAGAGGCAGCCCTAGCTGTAATTGGCTGATTTACAGGATCCGGCAGAATGGCCCTCCTTGCATGTGAGTTCCAGACTGCTCGACACTGAACCTAGCAACAACCGACAACTGGAGACGGAGCAGGAAAGGGATAGCTGTCCCAGCACTACTGTCTTGGAAGAAAATGGGACAGCAGACTGAGACTTTTCGGGCGGATAAGCTGTAACTTAGCGCTGTCACATAGTGGCCTAGATATCCCACTTTACTTTTGGTATGACTCTGAGTTATTCTTTCTGTCTTCAGGTCCATTCTACATATCCTTTATTAAGTGGAACTTCTGGGGTAGAGGCTCCCTTGGATCTGTAGGGGGTTCATACTTGTTCCTTCTCTCCTTCCCTCCCTGAGTCTTTGTTGGGGAAAGGGAGAGAGGGGGAAGATAGTGGTCAGTTAAGTGTGTGGTTTTTCGGGCTTAGGCGGAGGGCTTCCTGTGTCATGCATCCATCCGGGGTTTACTTGGTTTGGGATAGGTGGGTAGTAGATGGGGCGGAGGGGGAAGGGAGGGGAGCTTAATTTTATTTTTTCCTTACCACATGCGTTCAGATTCTTGATACCTTGTACAACCTGGCGGACTTAGGCTTCCGACTCCTGTATATCTCCCTAAATTGTGCATTGGAATTAACCAGCTGGACCCTAGACAGTTTGGATGGTCTTGCTCATCTACCCCGATGGGATTTTCCCACTTTTCAGGTCCGGGGTCATTCCACTTGGACACTACTCATGGCTCTGCAACTAAAGGGAGCTACCCGCTTCTTGGCACAAAAGACTGGGACTTTTTGGAGTGTGTGGGCACTTGGGGGGTGTTTCTTTTTGAGAAGGTTGGGGTTGGAGATTATTGTAGAGCAGTCTGTTTTTATGAGCATACAGTTTTGTGTCCTACAATGGTTTTTTCCTATAGTCTAATGCTAACATGAACAATAACCTCATTACATTAAATATTAGAGGACTAGGTACCCCTATCAAATGCAAACGGGTTTTAGACTACCTACGGAAAAGGAAAGTGCACATTGCACTTTTACAACAGATGCATCTGACCGACAAAGAGCATGCTAAACATCAAAGAGAGAGGGTCGGTCAGGAATTTTATTCCTCCTACAACACTAAAAGTAGAGGGGTTTGTGTTCTAATCCATAAGAGCCTCCCATTAAAGGTTTCTAAATCCTTGACTGACCCTAAAAGCCACTTTGTAGCATTGGAATGTACACTGCATGGGAAAGGGTTCACACTGGTTAATGTTTATGGATCCAATATAGGTCAAACTGACTTCTATGGGAGGTTGTCTTCAACTATTGAAGCATTTACGTTCCTGCCTTTGGTGATGGGCAGAGACTGGAATGCTTGTTTAGATCCGTACCAGGATAGATCTAATAGGGGTCCTTCTACTCCTGGTCCTACTGATGCACTGAAGAAATTGCTGTCTCACTTAAATGTAATCGATGCATGGTGGACCCAATACCACTCTGGAAAAGATTATATTTACTACTCTCCACGACATAGTTCCTATAGTAGGATTGACTTTATTCTCCTTCTTTGTTTTCACAATTGAGACCCCTTGACATTTTGAGGTGCCACCTCTCTGACCACAGTCCGGTGTTGCTACCATTGTTACCCCTCACGGATACTCCGATACTCAAGTCTTGATGCCTTAACTCTTCTTTGTTAAGCAATGACACTTTCTGCCAGATGGTCAGAGAAGTAATCAAAGAATTCCAAGAGATTCACCAAGGTACTGAGCAGTCCCCTGTGATCATTTGGGAAACACTTAAATCTATTCTAAGGGGCAGGATTATTAGTTTTGCATCTCACCAGAAAAAGACTAGACAGTGAGGAGAACAGTCCCTAGAAAGAATGATAAAAAATCTTGAATCCCAACACAAAATTACTTGTTCCCCTAAAGTGTATGCTCAATTACAACATGTAAGAGAAGACCTCCAAATGTTGCAGGTTGAGAACGTTGAACAGGGATTTCAGTTTTCTCGACAGCGTTTCTATGAATACGGGAACAAGACAGGTGCCCTATTAGCTAGAGCAATCTGTAAACGAAGGGCCAAGACGGTTATAGGGAATATTCGCAACTCGATGGGTGAGGTGGTGTATCATCCACAAGCTATTAACGAGGTCTTTAAGACCTTTTACCAAATCCTGTATAGTCCTACCGGACAGTGAAACAGTACTGACCTCGATAAATATCTAACTGATATTGCATTCCCCTCTCTTACGGATAATCAATGGGACAGATTGAAAGCCCCACTCACCAATGGAGAACTCTATGCAGCCATCATGGGAATACCTAATGGCAAATGCCCAGGTCCTGATGGCTTCTATATCGACTTTTATTAAAAATTTCAATTTGAATTGATGGCGACCCTGAAAAATACTTTCAAATATTTACAGAAATGTCCTCATACGCCGCACCATATGTCTGATGCAGTTATAGTCCTGATACACAAACCTGACAAAGATGCATTGGACCCAGGCTCTTACCGCCCAATATCGCTTCTAAACTCAGATGTTAAGATTCTAGCCAAGATACTGCAATTACGACTGGAAAAAATGATGCCAACTTTTGTCAGAGATGACCAAACTGGCTTCATTAAGAGGTACTTCTCAACCATAAATACTAGACGGCTTTTTAACATTATAGCCTTAGCAAAAAATGCTAATACCCCGGCCTAGTGATAGTGCTGGATGCTGAGAAGGCATTTGACCACCTGCAATGGGGGGCTCCCGTTCAAGGTCCTTGAAAAGGCTGGGCTCCCAGCGGAGTTTCAAACATTAGTAAATATTCTATACTCTCATCCCCGAGCTGTGGTCCACACTGACAGCTACAGTTCTAGCTTTTTTCCCATCTCTAGTGGAACTAGGCAGGGATGCCCTCTATCCCCCCTGCTGTTTAACCTAGCCATTGAGGTTCTGGCAATCAGGGTCCGGAATGACCCTGGAGTGTCAGGGTTTTGGTGTGATGGGACTAAACACATTATAGTCCTATATTCAGACAATGTTTTGTTTTTTCTTACTAGCCCTAAACAATTGGGGCCTTCCCTTTTAGAGATCCTATCATTATATGGTAGACACTCTAGATATAAAATTAATCTCTCTAAATTGGAGGTGTTCCCACTTAGCCCACTTTCATTTGATGGAATACTCAAATGTTTTTCCTCTTTTAAACGAGCCCGAGCTGGTTTTAAGTACTTAGGAATATGGATCCCCCGCCAGACAACTGACTTACATAGGTTCAACTATGCTCCAGTAGTCACAAAGATACGACAGGACTTGGAAAGATGGGATGACCATTTTCTCTCTTGGGTGGGCAGAATTAATGTCCTTCAAATGAATATTCTACCACGACTGATGTATATTTTTCAGCATGTACCATGTTATTTACCTGAAAGTTTCTTTACTAGGCTCAATGGAGCTATGTCAAAGGTTTGTCTGGCATGCAAATCCCACCTACATTAAGTTACATGCACTGTGGAGGCCCAAGGCAGCAGGGGGAATGGCCCTGCTGCACCTACAAAGCTACTACTGGGCATGCAGACTCAGAGGGGCTATGGTGTGGCTCCACCGGGAACACACTGGCTCCTGGTATCTGTTAGAGCGACAACTAATGGGGGATGTAGACATCTGCCTTGCTATTGCATCAGCCCATATCCAATACTATTAGGCATATGGGGAGAGCCAGCCCTCCTATTCTGCATACCCTGCAGCTCTGGAAAGTGCTGTGCAAAAAGCTACACTGGCCCCTTCAGGGTATCTGCACTTACCCCCTCGTGAGGGAACCGGAGCGTGATAACAGCTATGTTGTATACAGACCCCTCTAAATGGTGGAAATTGGGCTTAAAATTTGAGGGTCAACTATGGGAAGATGACAGTACGCAATTTAGATCTTTTCAGGACCTTCAAGATGAATATGATATTGAGGATAGCTCTGTTGCTTTCTATGACCAACTACTGGTACAACTTTGTCATATACAGGAAAAGGGATGGCAACCAGTGCTCCCAGACCCTGTCATATGGGTGCTTATCCAAGACACCCTGCCATGCAAAGGCATTGCTCTTTTTTACAAGGCATTATTGGAGGTAAATTAGGATATACAAGACCACCCTTCCCGCATTATTCAACAATGGAATAGGGATCTCCACCTAGAACTGAATAGCCAGCACTGGAAACTCATCTGGGAAAAAGCTCATAAGATTTCTTTATGTGCTAGGCAAGTGCAAATAATGGTGAAGCTTCTCCACAGAGCTTATAGGTATCCTCTCTTTTATACTAAATTCTCCCCTACCTCCACCGGCCACTGCTGGCATGGGAGTGGCCTCCCCGGTTCATACCTCCATGCTTGGTGGTCCTGCAAATTCATTGGGGCTTTTTGGAAATCCGTCTCTCGGGTTTGTCTACAAATACTGGGAAAGGAAATAGCTTTGACTCCCGAAATATGTCTGTTAGGCCTATGGCGAAAACATACTCTCATTTCTTCGCAGAAGCAATTGGCAGACCACCTAATTCATGCCGGCCCTTTTACAATTCCTCTTGGAAACTGCCTCCCACTTTGGAAGTTTGGCAGTGCCAGATGCATGGAATAGCTGTTGTGGAGAGGCTCACCTACACCCTTAAATGAAACTTGTCTTTATACGACAAAATATGGTTACCTTATTGGGAATATAGGAGGAACTTACCTGTCTAGTGGAAATGTCCTCATTACCCTCATTTAACATAATGTACTGCCTAGTAGGATTCTACCACACTCTCATAAGACATCTGTTATGCTCATACAAAGGTATTTTGTCTTCTTCTCCAAGGGGAAAGGTCAGGAAGGGTTTCTCTGTTTAGTATACTATATATCGACATGTCATTTTGTTTTTTCCTTGTTTATGCCATGTTTAAAAAAAAACCTTTAAATAGTATCAAAAAAGAGTTTAGTTGAGTCCATAAAATTTGGAACTCCAAACTTAAATATGTTAAAGGTGGAATGAGAGGGTGGAAAGAAACTCTCATCCAAAACAAAAGTCTCCATGGAGCTTAAAGTTAAGATTTAGAAAACTGAGAGCATAGCTTAGGACATGCTGCTGCCTCCTTGAATGCAAAAAAGGATTCACGAGATCAAAATGGTGATCCCTCTGGAAAAACACTGAGGGCACTACCATTGCTAGCTGCCACATGGGGGAGCTGCAAACCCAACAAACACTAATCTGTCTCTCCCCATACCTAAATGGTATATTCCTGTTAGTTGGGGACTAACAGGATCCCTATAGGAGAAAATTATGTCCTGAAATTGTATCTCATTTCATTTGCCATACAGAGACTGTTGAAAATGTAACCCAAAATGCAGATGAATTGGGAACACTCAGATGTTGAACCAGAGGATGTCTGCAAGCTGCTGGCATCACATTCAGAAGAATTAACTAATGAGGACCTCACTGAATTGGAAAAACAAAAAGTGGCAGTTGAAAGAGAAGATGCACTCACTGTTGAAGAGAACTGGACTCCTAAAATTTTGACCATTTAAGTGCTAGCAGATGCTTTTCATCCCCTGTTTGAGGAAAATGATCCCAGTGTTGGAATATAGTGCAACTGTCAACAGGAGCGTCTCTGGCATTTACAGCTGCTATAGAGAACTTTACAAAGAAATAAAATAGAACAGCATTCTTCAAGGAAGCAGACCAAGAAATCAGCAGCCACCAACATAAGACTATGGCAGACAAATAGATCTTATATTTTTGTGCTTTTTATTTATTTTTGCTTAAAAATTCCATCTTTTTTGTTGAAAGTGGTGTCACAACCTTGGTGTTTGAACTAACCCCTATGTATGTCACTGTTTCCTATGGGAAAATCAGTTTCAACTTAAGTTGAGGACTTCCTGTATTAGGTCCCTAAATTATAAATACCTAAATTGATCAATATTTTCATCCTAAGATTTTGACTGAAAATTCACCTAAATTTAGAATCTTAAAACTTAGGAGCATACATTTAGACCTGCAATACATTTGCCTAGATTTAAGTACCTAAGGGAGTAATTTACTGGTTTTCTCCCAGTTTGTGTCTGGGAAAAGCACTTAGAGGTGAATTTTAAGACCTGCACACGTGTGCACGTGTGCACACTTGCCAGCTTGCGCACATGGATACAGCAATTTTATAACATACGCGCGTGTATACGCGCGTATGTTATAAAATTGGCTATACATGTGTACATGTGCACACAACTTTACACTGACGCACGCATGTGCATGCAAATGCCACCTTAATTGCGTAAGTGGGGGCATTTTAGTAGATATGCGCGCCAATGCAATTACCTGTTTCCCCAGTTCATTCCCAGTTCACCCCAGTAAAGAAGAGGACGTCCTAAAACCCCTAGTTAGTTTGCTTTCCTATTACCCTATTAGCCCCAACCCTTAAAACCCCGCTGACTAACCCAGTTTTTGTTATTTTATTACTTACATGCCATGCACAGCAGAAGTAAAGTTGCGAGGCAAGTGACCCTGGTCGGGCTTGTGCACGTAATTACTTACGTACGACTTCATGCTACAGACTCGGCTTGCCCATTCCCTTCCAGACCCCACCCATGACCTGCCCCTTTATTGAACATTTGATTTGCGTATGTACCAGGAGATACGTTTTTTTTTAAAATACACATGGCGCGCGCCATACCGAGTCCGGTGTCTATCTCCTGGCTTTGGTGTACGTAGCACTTTTAAAATCCACTAGTTAGAAATAGGGCCCTAAGTTAGGTGCCTAGTGTTGAAAATCCTATTTTCCTCCATAACCTCCCACTTTTTAGGGCTCTAAATTTAGGTGCCTAGTCTCACTAGGCATCTAATGTTAGGACCATAAACCTAGTCATTTTTCAAAGGGGCCAATTTAGGTGCCTTACACCATAAGCGCCCCCTTTTTTTAATGCGCCCCCCAACCACCTCTCCCGGGGACCCAATGTTATATTCAAATAATCTAGGATGCTAAAAAGGATGTGCTAGAGAAAAAAGTGCCTAGGAGAAATGGCTGGTTGCCCATGTCTGGTCTGCCCTAAACTCCCTCCCACCAAGGTCTGGCCTCCAATTGGTCCTTTTCACTGACATATGTTAGTGAAAAGGACCAATCCCCTTTCAGGACAACTTTCTGTAAGGGGTTTGGTCCTTTCACTGACATATGTTAGTGAAAAGGACCAATCCCCTTTCAGGACAACTTTCTGTAAGGGGTTTGGTCCTTTCACTGACATATGACAGCGAAGGGACCAATCGGTAATAAGTGAAGGAGTGAATAAATTGATATTAAAGTGTCGAGCACTTTGAATACAAGTATTTGCATGAAAGCATGTATTAAGATTATACCAATGCATAAAACCAAAAAGGAAACATTGGATTTGAGAACCTGATCTGATTACCTCACCTGATGTTTCAATAATGTGCACATTATAAACTTTTTGAGAAGGGACTTTGTTGCCATTATTTTTCTTGCATAGTACTGTGTATGCAGACAATGCTTAATACAGAGTAATAATAATAGAATAAATATTTTTACTACAATCATTGTTACAAAACTGAGTCCGCATTGTCCTATTTTTCCATCCGGTGTTAGCACAAGAGTAAAATATGAGGATTTTCGCACATTCCCTGCTAGACAGTAATAAAATTCACTGCATTGACCTTTCATTATTTGCTGCTGTTTGATTTACTGAGTCTTTAGCACTGTTTCCCTCTTTACAACCTCAGAGACCTGAAAGAACAATTTCAGCTGGATGGCCAGGCAAAATACAGGATACTGACGTGACCAGAGTCAATGTTTAGACATCCATTCAGGGCTTTATAGTCTTTCACAGGCTGCATGATGGGCACTGGGATGTCTCATTCCCATGATGAGGGATTACAGGAAGCATAGAAAGTAACCCATTGGTAATCCATTTCCTGGCAAAGATGGTGGGATGTGGCACAGACGTTATGCATCCTAATTCCAGGTTTAAAGACGAGCCGGGCAGTGGAAATAGAAATCTTACCCTATGTTTGGAGAGGATTTTTGTGTGTGTGTGTCAATGGAAAGGAAGCCAGATTACCACTTCTTTTATCATACATTTCTCGGGTTACACACTGTTGCTGTACACGTGGACTGTGTCAGTGAGGTGCTAGTTGAAGATGAGCCACACTCGGCAGCACAGTTACCACCTTGCACTGACTTGGTAGTGGCAGAAGCAGCTATGTAAAAGGAGCTTTATAGGAAAAAAAACAAACAAACAAACCCCACACTTTCTGATTGGAGCGGGTGAGAATAGTTTTGGTATTGGAACTGGGTAAGCAAGAGAGGAAAGCCACTTGTACAACTGGAAGTCTCATACAAGCTGAGCTGAGGTGATTGCTCAGTGTAGAATCCTTGATTTGAAGTCGGGGGGGGGGGGGGGGGGGGGGAAGCTGTAAATTAATATTGCAAAGAAACTCGGCCAGAAAGACTTCTTCCTCACTGTGGAGCACAATAGTGAGAGGGCAGCCATTACACCGCAGGAGGAAATAAACCCCTCTTTAATCACATTCTCCTTTTATTCCATGCTATCCTTTATTCTATTTTGCCTTCCTCCCCTGTGCTTGTATCCTTTAATTACACTCTCCAAGTGAATTAATTTAGCAGAAAGCACACTGCTCTTTCAATGAGAAATATAGGTATCCTCCATCCCCTGAGGATGTATATAGCAGACCTAAAAAGAAGGAAGAATTAAGTGATAATGAATGCTCCCTCCCGTTTTTACATTCCCCCCCCCCCCATTTCTCCTTCTTCCATGGAACGAAAGGTTTCCTTTATAGATGCCTATCTTGTCCCTACTGGGGTGGGCTCTGCTCGTCTTCCCACGGGGCATCTGCAGCGCAAGCGGAACTCGATTACTCTAGCAAAAAGTGAATCTTGCATAGACAACACTTAAGCAGTAATAGCCCAGGCCTAAGGCATTTACTGGAGATTAATAAGCAGCTGGGAGCATGAATAACTCAAGGGGTAGCTCACGGCACTTAACCTCATCCAGTCATCAATTCCTCCATAAAATTCCTTGGCACAACTCATTATTACTCTTTATAAATGCTCTCAAAATTATGGAGGATTGGGTTTTTTTTGTTTTTTTGTTTTTATTTGCTGGCAAATAAAAACTGCTCTTTAAGTAATGACCTGTTTGGGAGGGATGTAATAATTTACTTAAAGCAACATTATCATCCAGGGGATAACTGGCAATTAAAGGTTTTGAAAGCTCTTCTTACTTAATCACTCTTGTCAGTCATCCCTCATCAGAAGCTCACACACGCTCCACACCAATACATGAAAAGTATTAACTTTTCAAGAACAAACTGACAATTGGACTCCAAGAAGAAAGCGTTTTAAAGCCGGGGGCTGGGGCCATGATTACGGATGCATGTCTTTTATTCTCCACCAGATATAAGTAAAAAAAAAAAAATTTAGAAGAACTAAATTATTATCCAACGTCTCGGGGAAAATCCGTTTTCCCACTTATTGACTCTGTTGGCTCCCCCTCCTGCGCTTCTTTCTTTTTCTGCTGCTTCTGAAGGAGAGCATACAAACGTCTGGTTAAGGGTGAAAGAAAAAAAAATGACTCCCACATCCCTCCCAGACACATCGGCAGGAGAAAAATAGGGAGGAAGTCAGCACCACCAACAACTATGGACCGTTAACAGGGAGCATCTCTTCCCCTCCAGAGCAAAAGCAAAGGGAATTCGGGCAGCGATAGCGCCCTGCCTAAATAAAAGGATACAGTTCAAAAAGCTCTGATGGAGAAGTGGGTACGAAAGAGAACTATAGGAGGCAGCTGACTGGCTGCCCTGCTCATATCTCAGTTCCTGCAGAATTTGCAGATCCATCTGAATTCTCAATGTAGCCCCTGTTCCGGTGGTTGGGACTTCAGGACCAGGGGCTACAACGGGACGGGGGTCTGGGGCCGACTGCTTCTCTCCCTCGCTCTCTCTCTCTCTCTCTTTCTTAGTCCATAGGCCCTGGGTGTGGAGTTCTTACTGACAGGTGAGGAGGGGGGAACATTCCTCTTCCTGGGTCCAAGGTGTGGGGGGGGGGGGGGGTTGACTCTCAGATTCTCTATCCTGGGGAGATCACGTTCATAGGGAGGGATGTGAGTGCCAACAAAATACTCTGGATGCTTGGGTTGGGTATCCAAACAAAACTGCACAATAACAATTCTTCAGTAGCACATAGTGGCACTTTACACATCAGTTCTTGGCACAAACAGCTCGTAATCACAATTCTCCAGCTCTCTTGATCTGTGCAAGAGACTCTCAGCAGTTGGGCCAGGGAAAGAACTCACCCCTCCAGACAGAGAAAGGTAACCTATTTATGGGCAGAAAATCCCCTTCCAAAAAATTACTGGCAGACAGAAAAACAGGGAGCCCCTATATTCAGTAACTGGTTAGTGGACAAGTTATCCAGCTAAAGTTGGCCGGATAACTTGTCCCAAATATTCAGGGAGATACTAGCTTAAAGTTTTCTATCTACGGATAACTTTAACCCTAACCAGCCAATGTTTGAATATGGCCAGTTAGGCCTAAAGTTATCCAGTCTTCTGTGGCTTTATAACCTGCCACGTAACCAGAAATCTTCAAAACATGTCCAGTTAAGTGGCAATCCTTTAAAAAAAAAACAAAGCACAAGCACCGGCCTCCTGGCCTGATTTGCACCCTCCACTACAAAAGTCCAACAACCCGCTTCCCCCTTTCTGCTGGCCAGTGCCCCCTTAACCCCCTGAAATTTAAAAATAAATCAGATATTGGCAGCGGCTGGGCTCGGCCCTCCAGCCCTCCCCCTCCCTCACTACTAACCAAACCACCAAGTACTGCCCTGCTCATCCCCACAAAACCCCCTCCACGCAGCCACCCTCACCCTGCAGTCTTCTCACCCATCCAATACCTGAACTGGGGCCTCTTTCTTAAAGCCACATATAACCTTGACACGTCCCGGAATGCCCCGGCACCTCTCTTTTTTCATCCAGCTGAATTGTATCCAGTTTAACGGAATATGGAAAAACTTGCCATTTACATAGATAACTTGTGAGTTGCCCATCTAAATGGCTTTTGAATATTGACCTCAGGGTCTCAGTCTCTGCAGAACTCCCACATGTACTTCATCTCCCCAGGGTGAAGACTCTGGATGGGGGGCATCCAAGTATAACAAAAAGATCTTACTCACAGTTCTCTTTCTCCACATAACTTACAGGATCTGTTGACTGAAAGGTCAAGGCAGCAGGGAACAAACAACTCCTCTGGCTTTTCCCCACTTCAAGGCAGGAAGGGTGGCAACAAAATGTTTCCCCAAAACACAAGGCAAATATTTACAAAAAGGCAAAATTAAAATGAAGCTCTCCTGAAGCAAGTCATCCCTGATCCATCCACACTTTGTGTGATGGAGAACAATAGAACCTCCTCTACTCTTGGCCTTCCCAAGAAAAAGGACGCCCTGAAAGTCCTTTGATCCAGACCAAGTACCAGATATCTCACAGAAAAACTCTCAAAATAGGTCAAAGCAAACCTTAAACAATCCTAGGACACCCTCACTGGACATGTTATGTACCAGCATGGCAATTGTCCCTTTCCTATTAAGTGAAAGATCCAGACCATGAATAATAGGTAGAAAATGTATGTATTTATTTATTTATTTAAAAACTTTTCTATACCGTCGCTAAGTTATATACCATTGCAACGGTTTACAAATAGGCACATAGTCTAAGGTAAGTAAATGTAGGATATCGTACATTCTAACAGGTGCCAATAAAGTTTATTATATTAGTTTGCGTATGGTGCATAAGGCTTTGTATTTTATCCTGTATTCGATGGGTAACCAATGTAAGTCTGCTAGAGTTTCGGTTATATGGTCCCTCCTCTTTTTTCCCGTTAGTATTCTGGCTGCAGTATTTTGAAGTATCTGGAGTGGTCTTATCGATGTGCTTGGGAGTCCTAGTAAGAGTGCGTTGTAGTAGTCAGTGCTAGAAAAGATAAGTGCAATACTGTTCTGAAGTGGGCAGGTGTGAGTAATGGTTTCAATCTTCTGAGGACCATAAGTTTTGCGTAGCCTTCTCTTACTTTTATAGATATGTGTTGCTTCAGGTTGATTTCTGGGTCCATTATTACTCCCAGATTCCTTACTTTTTCGGCTAGCTCAATTTTTTTGGTTATTTCTTAGGGTTATCGGTGTTTGAATGATTTTAGTATGTTTTCTCTCAAGGTGAAGGAATTCAGTTTTGTCAATGTTGATAACCAGTTCCATCTGGTTTAGTAGTTGTTTAATTATGTCTAGGTACATGTTAGCTAGACTTAATGTTTTTTCAATTGTGTCGTCTATTGGTAGAATTAATTGAATGTTGTCTGCGTAAATATAATGTATTATCCCTAGGCCTGCCAGCAGATGACATAAGGGTAGCATATATATGTTAAACAGGGTAGCAGACAGCGCTGAACCCTGTGGTACTCCTGTTTCAAGTTTAAATTTTTCTGATAATATGTTTTTTATCTGGACTTGAAAGAACCTGTTGTTTAGGTAGGATCTGAACCAGTTTATTGTTTTGTCACATAATCCAATTTCTTCAAGTCTTTTTAGTAGTATTTTGTGGTTTACTGTATCAAAGGCTGCAGATAAGTCGAGCATTATAAGGATGTAATGTTTACTGTTATCAAAACCTCTTAGTATGTTGTTTGTTAGTGAGAGAAACATAGAAACATATAGAAACATAGAAATGACGGCAGAAGAAGACCAAATGGCCCATCCAGTCTGCCCAGCAAGCTTCACACATTTTTTTCTCTCATACTTATCTGTTTCTCTTAGCTCTTGGTTCTATTTCCCTTCCACCCCCACCTTTAATGTAGAGAGCAGTGATGGAGCTGCATCCAAGTGAAATATCTAGCTTGATTAGTTAAGGGTAGTAGCCGCCGCAATAAGCAAGCTACACCCATGCTTATTTGTTTTACCCAGACTATGTTATACAACCCTTATTGGTTGTTTTTCTTCTCCCATGCTGTTGAAGCAGAGAGCCATGCTGGATATGCATCGAAAGTGAAGTATCAGGCACATTTGGTTTGGGGTAGTAACCGCCGTAACAAGCCAGCTACTCCCCGCTTTGTGAGTGCGAACCCTCTTTTCTTCTCCCCTGCCGTTGTCTCAGTGCTGTAGTGTTTTCGGAAGCTGTGTTGTGAAGGGTACAGTATGTTATTATTGTCTAGGTGTTCAGCTATCTGTTTCTGTACTGTTTTCTCTATTAATTTAGCTAATAATGGGAGGTTTGAGACTGGGCGGTAGTTAATGAGGATTAATGGGTCACTGTTTTTCTTTATGATGATTGGCTTAATGATTGCCCCTTTTAGTGTATCTGGCATTAATCCTTCAGTTAGGGATAGGTTTATGATATTAGTTAGTGTTGGGGTTACTACATTGGTAATCTTTTTTTATCTCAGTTGTTGGTATTGTATCGATTTTGTGTGGAGCAGGGTTTATATTTTTTATCCTTGATTCAACTTCTTGTTCTGATATTTCTATAAATGAGGGCCATATGTTAACATCTCTTTTTTGCATTATGATTGCTTGTTTGCTGTTTTTTGGGAGTTTGTTTCTTAGGTTTAATATTTTATCACTAAAAGATTTAGCTAATTCATTGCATTTTGATTCAGGAAGACTTTGAGGTGATTCTTATTTGTCATTTGTGAGATTCGTTACTATGGAGAATAAGGTTCTTGGGTTATTGGCAAACTTTTCTATTTTATTGGAATAGTATTCTTTTTTAGTATTAAGGATCAGTTGTTTGTAGAAAGCTAGATGTTTCCTGAATTTGGTTAGGTTTTCAGTTGTTTTGTGTTTTCTCCAGTTTTTTTCAAATTTTCTGAGCTTTCTTTTAGCATCTTTAATTTTTGCATTATGCCAGTGGTTATTTTGTTTTGTTTCTTTGATAGTTATTGTTTTGATGGGGTTTATTTCATCGGCTATTTTTTTAGTTGAGTCTAACCAGAGTTCCGTAGCTGAGTTACAATCATTAAGTGTTATGTCTTTTAGTTTTTCTTCTAATTTGTCCTTTAGTTCATCGTTGTTATAGGGTGGTCGATATTTAAATTCTATGGGATTATGAGTTTGTATGGTCTGAGGATTGAGAATATTAATATTGGACTGAATAAGGAGGTGGTCAGACCAAGGAATTTGTGTGTAGCTTGTTGCTAAGTGTTCTAGATAGTTGCTATTTATGAATGTTAGATCAAGTGAGTGTCCGGCTCTGAGTGTTGGTTTATCGGTTATTAGTGAAAACCCTAGTGCTGTCATGGCATCCATTAGTGTCTGTATCACAAAAAACTGCTTCACCTTCGTGTAACACCTAATCACACCACTCACAAAACACTAGGTTTGTATTGGAAGAATCTACCATATTCAGGTAGAACAGACCATTCAACCAGACCTCATACACAATATCCAGTGCTTCAATGCACGGAACTGATACCACATATTTTGAATAAACTTATGTGTGGAGTGGTTCTAATCATTGGTCATTGGTTGTTAGGTTCAATTTCTTATTTTTCATTTTTTACTTTTTTTTCCTCTTTTGATTTTTGCATTTGTGGAAAGTACTTATCTTAAAAGACGTTTTTGTTTATACGAAGTACTTATCTTAAACAATGTTTGCAGCTGATGTCTTTAAACTTAGGACCGGAACACCGGAGAAAAAGAAACAACTACGCCCGACGCGGCTCACGTTTCTTGTCTTGCTTCTTCAGGGGCTCTTAATAAGTTGTATCAGTTATAACGACTCATGTTTCCCGACTTCCACAGTCTGCAAAGGAGGAACAGCTGTTTTGCAGACTGTGGAAGTCGGGAAACATGAGTCGTTATAACTGATACAACTTATTAAGAGCCCCTGAAGAAGCAAGACAAGAAACGTGAGCCGCGTCGGGCGTAGTTGTTTCTTTTTCTCCGGTGTTCCGGTCCTAAGTTTAAAGACATCAGCTGCAAACATTGTTTAAGATAAGTACTTCGTATAAACAAAAACGTCTTTTAAGATAAGTACTTTACACAAATGCAAAAATCAAAAGAGGAAAAAAAAGTAAAAAATGAAAAATAAGAAATTGAACCTAACAACCAATGACCAATGATTAGAACCACTCCACACATAAGTTTATTCAAAATATGTGGTATCAGTTCCGTGCATTGAAGCACTGGATATTGTGTATGAGGTCTGGTTGAATGGTCTGTTCTACCTGAATATGGTAGATTCTTCCAATACAAACCTAGTGTTATCCATTAGTGTCTGGCATGTGTTAGAAAGGAGTTGGATGTCCATGTGTAGATTAAAGTCACCTAACACTATGGTAGGTTTAGAGGTGTTTAGATGTGTTGTCAGAAACTCGATTTTTGGTGACATATTTAGCTCTAGTAAACTGGGAGGGCAGTATATAAGGCATATTTGTATATTGTTAGTGTTGAAGATGGCAATTTCATGGTTAGGTGGAGGTATTATTGGAATTAGTTTATATTTAAAAGCTTTTTCGATTAGTAGTAGGCCGTCTCCACGTTTATTTATCCTTGGGATTGAGAATACCTCATAATTTTATTTTAAGACTACATCAGATTTTTTTAACCATGATTCAGTAATTGCAACGAAGTTGGGTTTATTGTCATACAGTAGGTCGGAGATGATTGGGAATTTTTTAGTGATTGATTGAGCACTAACTAAGATGAATGTTAACATTAGTAAGTTATTTAGTGTTAGGGTGTTTGATTTTGTGGTTCTTATTATCTGTACCAGGTTGTTTTCTTTGATTGCTAATTCAAAATGCCATCTCTAGCAATGCCGCAAGCTTCTTTCATACCAGCAGAGGGCTAGCCATTCCAGTAAACTCTTTGGAGATGCTGTTCTGAAAATGGTTCACCCTCCCGGGCCTTTACTGCATATCTCCTGCTCCTACCCCCAATTTTAAAAGCCCTACGTGCGCCAAAGCCAGGAGATGTGCGTGTTTCTTGGGCCGGCACGTGGATTTAAAAAATTGCCCAAGTATGCGCTTATCTCCTGGTACACACACAAATCAAAAAGTTTAAAAAGGGGTGTGGCATGGGCGGAGTATGGGCAGACAGGCATTCCAAGAAGGTCACTCGAAATGTGCGTGAAAGTATTTATGCACACAAGCCCAAACCAGGGTCCCCTACCGTGTAACTTTATTTCTGCTATGGATGACATGTAAGTTTTAAAATAAAAAAGTCAGTGCTGGTCTGTGGGGTTTGAAGGGTCGGGGCTAATAGGGTAAAAGGGAGGAAGATTAATTAGTGGGGGTTAGGAAGTCAGGAGCCTTTACCTGGGCGAACTGGCAATGGTCTGTGGAAACTGGTAATTGCATCAGCAGGCGTATCTAATAAAATCCCTCCACTTATGCGGTAGAGCCGGCATTTGCACGCACAACCAGGCATTCATACAAAATTGCATGCACACGTACAAAAGTACAGTCAATTTTATATGATGAGCATATACACATGCATATGTTGTAAATTGGCTGCATCCATTCACGTCAGCCACCATATACGCATACATGTACGCCTTTGAGGCTGTTTAAAAGTTATTGTCCCCAGGTTTAGGAACTAGGACCATATAGTGGCGATTCCAAAGGGTAGCCAAACAACAAAATGGAAATTTTCTGCATGCAAAACATGCACAAACATCTGATTTGAAGATCACATCGGAATCTATAATTTCCTGCTAAAAACACAAATTAAAATGCTTTGGAGTCTTGCTGGACTAGGAACCAACCATGCTTCCACTCCAAGCAACAGTTGTGGGCTATCTCTTTCAACTACATCACTTAAAAAGACTGTGTCCTCTCATTGACAAGACAAATCTAATCTCAGTAGTACATGCCATGGCAACCACATGGCTTGATTACTGTCTAAAAGATAAGGCCATCCACAAACTCCAGTTAATACAAAACTCTGCTTCACAACTGATAAAAGGATGCAAACTGAAAGATCATATCTCATTTGTCCTACAAAACCTACACTGGCTACCAGTTCCCTCCAGAACCAATTTAAAACAACCTGACACTAATTTTCAAGGCTCTAAGAAGAGACAGACCTATTTACTTGAGAGAAAGGCTGTCCTTATACATTAGAGATGTGAATCGTGTCCTCGATCGTCTTAACGATCGATTTCGTCTGGGAGGGGGAGGGAATCGTATTGTTGCCGTTTGGGTGGGTAAAGTATCGTGAAAATCGTTAAAATCGTGAGCCGGCACACTAAAACCCACTAAAACCCACCCCGACCCTTTAAATTAAATCCCCCACCCTCCCGAACCCCCCCCCCCCCAAAATGCTTTAAATTACCTGGGGATCCAGCGGCGGTCCAGAACGGCAGCGGTCCGAAACGGCCTCCTGCTATTGAATCGTGTTGTCTTCAGCCGGCGCCATTTTGCAAAATGGCCGCCGCAAAATGGCGGCGGCCATAGACCAACACGATTCGACTGCAGGAGGTCGTTCCAGACCCCCGCTGGACTTTTGGCAAGTCTTGTGGGGGTCAGGAGGCCCCCCCAAGCTGGCCACAAGTTCCTGGGGGTCCAGCGGGGGTCTGGGAGCGATTTCCTGCCGCGAATCGTTTTCCGTATGGAAAATGGCGCCGGCAGGAGATTGACTGCAGGAGGTCGTTCATACCCCCGCTGAACGACCTCCTGCAGTCGATCTCCTGCCGGCGCCATTTTCCGTACGGAAAACGATTTGCGGCAGGAAATCGCTCCCAGACCCCCGCTGGACCCCCAGGAACTTTTGGCCAGCTTGGGGGGGCCTCCTGACCCCCACAAGACTTGCCAAAAGTCCAGCGGGGGTCTGGAATGACCTCCTGCAGTCGAATCGTGTTGGTCTATGGCCGCCGCCATTTTGCGGCGGCTATTTTGCAAAATGGCGCCGGCTGAAGACAACACGATTCAATAGCAGGAGGCCGTTTCGGACCGCCGCTCTACCCAGGGTAATTTAAGGCATTTGGGGGGGGGTTCGGGAGGGTGGGGGATTTAATTTAAAGGGTCGGGGGTGGGTTTTAGGGGGTTTTAGTGTGCCGGTTTTCCTGCCCTCCCCCTTCCCCCGATTTAGCTACGGACCGCCGCTGGACCCCAGGGTAATTTAAGGCATTTGGGGGGGTTCGGGAGGGTGGGGGATTTAATTTAAAGGGTCGGGGGTGGGTTTTAGGGGGTTTTAGTGTGCCGGTTTTCCTGCCCTCCCCCTTCCCCCGATTTACGATTTTTTTACGATAAATCGGGGGAATTGGTATTATATCGTGGCCCTAACGGTTTTTGACGATTTAAAATATATCGGACGATATTTTAAATCGTCAAAAAACGATTCACATCCCTATTATACATGCCTTCCAGAGCACTAAGATCCTCACTTGGGATCCCCATAACAACTCTGTTGACAAATTAAAAGAACAGATATCTTCTGACAATCTTTCTTGAGAGCAGAACCTGCCCTGTGGAACTCTTTCCCAGAAGAGGTCTATTGACTGCATGACTGCACTTCAGGAAGCAAATGTAACAATGGCTTTGCCTTGGTACAAGTTTGCCATTTAATTTCTGTTATGGGAAGCGTTTGCATTTTTTAACCTCCCACTAGTTTACTACCCCACTGTTGCGCAGGAGGTGGACCCTTGGACCGAGGTGGGGTTGACGCTACCCATAGGGGAGGCCCTACAGGTCCCCACCGTTGGCACGTGGAGCTGGCTGACTGACAGAGGCTGGCTGGAGCTTCGCCAATACCAGCACTCATTCCCCGCGGGTTGAGCCTTGGGTGCCGAGGCCAGCTGGAGTAAGGTGGGCCTCCGTCCGAGGTCTTTGAGAAGATGATGAGGAGGTCAGCCAGGGACCAGAAAGAGTATAACAGGAAGGTCTGTACTGGACGAGTCCCAGAGACATGGGCACCAAAAGGAAAAAGCCCGAGAAAAAGCCCGAGCAAAAGCAGGCCAAAGCCTGAAAGGCCAAGTCCAGGACTAAGACTGTAGAGGCGTCACGGAACAGGCTTAAGTCAGGGCAGGCGGAAATCAAGGAACAGTGGCAAGGCAAGGCAGAAGTCAGGTCCAGGAGATGAACAGTAGTGTGGTCAGACAAAGCAGAGGTCAGGACTAGGAGATGATCAGTAGCATAGGCAGGCAAAGCAGTGGTTGGGTCCAGGAGAAGATCAATGGCGTGGTCAGGCAAAGCAGTGGTCGGGTCAAGGAGAAGATCAATGGCGTAGTCAGGCAAAGCAGTAGTCGGGTCCATGAGAAGATCAATGGCATGGTCAGGCAAAGCAGTGGTCGGGTCCAGGAGAAGATCAGATCGTAAGAATAGCTGAGTAGAATGAAGCACAGGAACCAGGAGAAGACAAAACCAGGATCAGGAACACAGAAGGAACAGGAACCAGGAACATGAGGAAATCACCAAGGAGGCAACGAAGTACACGTCCAGCATGGAGACCTGTTGCAAAGACGACTAATAGGAGCTGAGCCCGGCCTTATATACCAGAGCCCAGTGATGTCATCATCCAGGGCCGTGGGTTGGATTCCTGCCGCAGCCCCTTTAAAAGGAACAGAGATGCGTGCACACCTAGGGAGGAGCATGGTGCGGGACGGTGGCGTCACTCTGCAGGCCACGCGGAGAAGCCCGCCGCGAAGCACAGGAGTCTGCCGTGGAGACAGGAGTGCTGGAGATGGCCCGAGGATGAAGACGGAGGCCCACAGCCATGAGGGAAGTGGAACCAGATGCTGGAGAAGGCAGAAGAGGGTAAGAGAGCTTGGCCACGGGCCTGCCGCTGCTGGCTCACGCAACACATCCTTTTTGGGGATGAGTTTAGCCTTCCTATAAAATAGGTTGGCATTTGCTGATTTTGAGGAATTGGAGAGAGTGGGAGTTGTTAAGGTAACAGGACATTTTGTAGGAGTCAGGTTTTGAGTTTTTGAGTTTACTGTTTTTTTGAGCAGGCCTCAAGGTCCACCATATAGAAGAATATTTTAAAGACTGAGAGCGAGAGCTTTTGGAAGAGGTTTTTGAAGTCTGACTGGTCTTACCCTGAAGGATACACCACTCTTCCAGGAAGGACTAAACTCTAGCTATCTGTTCCTCTATGACCAGTAGCAATTGAGAGAGATATTTTGGGCAAGAGTCTTGTTTTTCCATTCCATTTTTGTGGCTAATGATTGTGGATGAGATAGAATTCCTCCCTCCCCCCTTCATAGGGAAGGTCACAGGGACACAGATTTGCTCAAACAAGGAAGGCAAGACTATTATGGTTAAAGATACTGCTGCTCTTTTAGTTGTCATACTCATGTTTCTTTCCACAATTTTTTCCATCTTGGTCTAGATTTTATTTTTCAAGCTGCAATAAACCAGCTTTATGTTGAACATCATCAAAGGACTCTGACAGTATTTTTCCAGCCTTCAGTGAGTATCCATTGAATTACTTGAAAAAAGACATTTTTGAAAGGGAGATTTTCTTGTACTATTCCTCCTACTGCACGGAGGGCTGCGGAGTTAATCTCCTCCTTATCGGTGAACCCCTGGTCCCCAGGGCCAGACGTCTGGTGTTAGAGAAGTGTTAAGAAGTCTGGGATTGAACGTGTGGCCCTGGGACTTTGCTGTGACCCTCTGATTAGGTGGCCCCAAACCAAGAGGGGGTTGATGCCAAACCCATAACTACCTCACACAAGCCTTAGAATGATATTGACTGTGTTTAACTGCCTGGCACCATTTTATGTGCTTTGAAGATGCTGCTACACACTATTGTTTTGCTGAGATAATTTGATTTATGTTAAGTTTACTCCTTACTGTGCACCTTCTTCAGACTAGAAGTTTTAAGCTGCTAATGATCTCTGATTTTATGCTGTCATTCTAATATGTTGTACCCTGCCTTGAGTGAATTTCTTATTCAAAAAGATGGGGAATAAAAACAAATATTTGCTCTGTATTTGAGACGAGGAAAGGGTGAGAGAATTTGTCACATTCCTGCACTTTGGTCAGCATCTTCCATGTGGAAAGTTTGGATGATTATGAAAACAAACTTCTCTGGCCAGTTTCTGGAGGATTTTCCATAGACAATTGCCTTTGTCAGGTCTATAAAGACCATGTATTTTTATTTATTTAGATTTATATTCCACTTTTCGCACTTTTTTCAGCACTTCAAAATGGATTACATTCAGGTACTGTAGGTATTTCCCTATCCCCAGAGGGCTTACAATCTAAGGGAGTTATTTTCCAACGTGCGAAAAGCCATTTTCGCAAGCGATACAGCCATATTTCGTGCAATACCATCGCACAATGCGCTAACAAAGCATATCACGTTGTGTGAATGTAAATTGTAAATTAAGTATTCAAGGGGATGGAGTTGGGGCGGGACAAATGTAAAGTAGGAAGGTCTTATTGCGATCCGCAAAAAGCCTGCACTCTTTTCACGGCTCATAATGCGCCCAATAACTACACCTTTTCCCATTGCGTTAGGCTGTATTGCTGCATGTATTGCACCCTGCGGTATTATCGCGGCGTGCATCGCACATGAAAAAAATGGCAAGCAATCAACACACACCTACTAAGCCATTCTGGACCAATAAAATGGACTGTTCTTAGAAGGGCAATGTTCCCTACAACATCAGCAAAGTACCAAGTGCACTTGGCAAGCCCACTTCATGGCTGAGCAGGCCCGCCGCAGACCCCATGATGTGGGTCAAGGTCAACCACGACCTGGGTCAAGGCCCCTTACAAGACATGTGAGGGAAGTAGCAGCACTGCTGGTACCGGTTCTGCTGCGAAGTCGCTGCAGGTACAGGGAGCAGAGTTTTCTTCCACAAACTTCATTGCTGGGTATACCAGAGGACATTGTGATTACCAAGTATCGTCTCAGCTCTTGTGCTATCCTGGAATTATATAAAGACATATGAGGTGGTCTTGACCCTCTAACCAGAAGGTCCCGTGCTGTCCCCGGCCTCACCAAACTCTTGGCCGCCCTGCATTTTACTGCAAGTCGCTCCTTCCAATCCACAGTAGCTGTTGTGGTTGGGATGTCCCAAAGCACATTTTCACAATGTCTGGACCAGGTCATAGAAGCTGTAATAGACTGCATGCCTCGATACATATACTCTCCTCGCAACACTTAGGCCTGTCAGGTTAGACATAAATGCTGCCATCACACCAGGCCTGTATGCTTCATAATGCAACTTACTGTGTCCAAATGGATCGTTCTTCCAACATATTGCTCTGGCCTGACAAAGTGCTGTTTCTCCCAACCCACTGAATGGACAATATGAAGCAGCCTATATGTCGCATGCATTTCTTACTTGATTTCACTAGTTGGCCTCCTCCACTTATCTACTCTTGCAAGGGTTCATGTCATTGTCAACGGTGAATGGTGTCCATAACTGGCACCATGATGTTAGCTCTGCTCTGTTATTGAAGTCTCCCTGAGATCCTGTGGTTTAGGATCCTCATCAGAGTCTTGTCCCTCAATCATTCAGCTGTGCATGCCACTGCCTGCCTTGTTACCCATGTATGTATTTTGTAAAGGTAAGCTACATAGAACTTAATGCAGAGCACATATGTCCTTGAGCCATGACAGCATTAGGTCACGCCTAACTTCTTAGCACAGGTATCCAAGCATGAATGATAGTCAGGAAGGTGAGCATACAGATACACACCGGTAACATTAGTGTGGTTATGAGGGCCAGTCATGCTATACCTCCAAATAGCACCACACCTGCAGTAGCCAACAGAAAACATGTAGTAGCCATAATCTGGTGTAAAAACTCAAAAAAAATGGACAGCTGATGTTATATAGTGCTACAGGTTGTAGTGGTGACGTAGTAACATCTGACACAAAGATGGTGAGGTGTAATGGCTTATATCTGTCATTGGTACAGGAGACTCCGGGTATGGATGCAAGCCGTGGCTTATGACCCCCATACTCCAGCCTCACACGCCGCAACAGATGAGAATCAATGATGCTTTATCTGCCACATGCTCAGTCATAGAATGTACCTTTGGCCTTCTGAAAAGCCGCTTTCAATGTTTGGACAAGACGGGGGGAGCTTTAATGTATGCTCTCCCCAAAGCTGAATCTCTGCAGCTTTGGGAAGAGCATACATTAAAGCTCCCCCCCCCCCCCATCCAAAATAGCTGTGCTGTGTTTTCCATAATGTGGCTGTTCACCATGGAATACCTATGCCTATACATCCTGAACTCAGACCTGATCCACCATGTGTGCATGCATGACTCCAGGAGAAAACAGTCAGTGGCAGCCAGCTTCGCCAGCACCTTATACAGACACACTTTTAATGAAGGCATGGGATTCTTCTTTCCCCCAGCAGGGGAAGTATGGTGGACTATAGGTAGGAACCCCTGTACTGGGAACACCTTATCTGTGTAATGCTATTTGCAAGACTTACTGAGTGTGTTCAGTCAAAACATTCTTGTGGCCGCTCCTCTAAATTTAAGCCGACTTGGCCATGTTCTTTAAGAACAAAATAAGCAAAATAACTGGCACCATCAACAAACCCTCAATCACAGAGGAACAATTTGACACAACAACTATAACACCTTGGTCGAATTTCGATCCAATATCTAACACTGAAGCTGAGAAAATGCTAAGAAAAATAAACCCAGCTCGTCATGATCTAGATATAATCCCAACACGTTAAAGGAAATGGCACACATCATTGCCCCAACCATAGCCGCAATTATAAACAAATCACTCAAAGAAGGTAAACTTCCGTCTGAATTAAAAACTGCAACAATCAGACCAATATTAAAAAAGAAGAACCTAGATCCTGCTGATTTGAATAATTACCATCCTATCTCAAACCTTCCCTTACTTGCAAAGATGACAGAGAAAGCGACACTGATACAGCTTAACGAACACCTAGAGAACAACAAAATTCTACATCCCTCACAACATGGTTTCAGGAAAAACCGCAGCACTGAAACTCTGCTACTCAATTTATCAAACAAAATAATAAGAGGTTTCGACAACAAGCTAAGCCACTTACTAATCCTACTCAAACTCTCTGCGGCATTCGACACCGTAGACCACAAAAGCCTGATATCGACTTGCAAGCATAGGTCTTTCAAGCAAAACTCTCGACTGGTTCACATCATTCCTAAAAGATTCTTCAAAGTCACCCTTAACAACAACTCCTCGGATCCTTTCCCCCTTGAAATGGGGGTACCACAAGGGTCCGCCCTCTCAGCCACCCTCTTTAATATCTACCTACTCCCACTCTGCCATCTCATCTCAAGTCTAGGCGTAACATATTATATGTACGCCGACGACATTCCAATAACCTCCACTATCGAAGATGCACTGAGTATAACAGCCAACCACCTAGTCTCAATTAGAAACATGCTGAACCACCTAAAGTTATGCCTCAGCATGAACAAAACTGAATGTATCCTCATTGAAAAAAACAACTCAGGACAAACAACCCCTATGCCTTCCTTACAAATTGACAACATCAACATCCAACTGAAGAACACTGCAAAGGAGCTCGGTATTTGGATTGACAACAAACTAAACTACAAAATGAACATCACAACGAAAGCTAAAGAAGGCTTTCATAAACATCACATACTGAAACACCTAAAACCGCTTCTACACCAACAAGAATTCTGAACCGTTCTGCAATCTCTTATTTTCACCAGCCTCGATTACTGCAACTCACTCCTGATTGGCCTTCCAAAATCTGCCTTAAAACCACTCCAACTGTTACAGAATGCCACAGCCAGAGTACTAACCGGCAAGAAGAAATCAGACCATATCACCCCTGTTCTGAGAAGTTTTCACTGGCTTCTGGTCGAACAAAGAATCAAATTCAAAACTTTAACAATCGTACACAATGTAATTTACAAGCAGATAACACCGCCCTCAATAACATGATTCAGAAACACAAATCTCAACGCTTGACTAGAACTGCCAGCAAACTGCACCTAATCATACCCTCTCTTCCTTTAGCAAAGCTTTCCAACACTAGGAACAGGGCCTTCTCTGTCGCAGGACCGAAATTATGGAACTCCTTACCAGAGTACCTAAGCACACTTAGCGACATCAAATCTTTAAAAAAGGAACTCAAAACATGGCTATTCAGCCAAACATTCAAAGATGGTGTTGGTTAAGCTGAACGCAACTCTCCGACTCATTATCCCTCTCTGTTTTGCACGCTCTAAACTTCTTGAGAGATCACCTCTCATGACAATTCACACCATCCACAGACTCCTAGAATTGTTTTATTTGTTTAATCAAAGATTTGCCTCTATCCGCTTCCTGAGAAAGGATCCTTCCCTCAGTCCCAACTTACCCAAGCTAGAGAAATTCTAAACACACCATATGTTTGATGATGTACTCAAGTTACTACGTAATATGTTTAGCATTACCTGATTGTCCACAGTCATACCTGTTCAGTTCGCTCGTTTATAGAATGTAATAAGTTGCTCAGTTAATAAGTTACTCGTTTCTAATGTTCATCTACTGTAATAAGTTGTTAACCTGTAAACTGGAGTGAAGGCAGCTTGCTATACTTCGGTATATAAAAGATACGAAATAAATAAATAAATAAATAAATAAATGTTAGCTGATGGCCCATAACAGCATACAACTAATAGACTCTGTGGGGCGGATTTTCAGACTCCGCGAATAGGCCTACTTTTGTTTGCGCTCCAGGCGCAAACAAAAGTACGCTGGATTTTAGTAGATACGCGCGGAACCGCGCATATCTGCTAAAAACCTGGATCGGCGCGCGCAAGGCTATCGATTTTGTATAGCCGGCGCGCGCCGAGCCGCGCAGCCTACCCCCGTTCCCTCCAAGGCCGCTCCGAAATCGGAGCGGCCTTGGAAGGAATCCTCTAACGCCCTCCCCTCACCTTCCCCTCCCTTCCTCTACCTAACCCACCCGCCCGGCCCTGTCTACACCCCACCCTTACCTTTCTCCGGGGATTTACGCCTCCCGGAGGGAGAAGTAAATCCCCGCGCGCGAGCGGGCCTCCTGCGCACCGGGCCGTGACCTGGGGGCGGGTACGGAGGGCGCGGCCACGCCCCCGGACTGCCCCGGGCCGTAGCCACGCCCCCATACCCACCCCCAAAACGCTGCCGACACGCCCCTGAAACGCCGCGACGACCGGGCCCACCCCCGACACGCCCCCCCTCGGAGAACCCCGGGACTTACGCGAGTCCCGGGGCTCTGCGCACGCCGGTAGGCCTATGTAAAATAGGCTCACCGGCGCGCAGGGCCCTGCTCGCCTAAATCCGCCCGGTTTTGGGCGAATTTAGGCGAGCAGGGCTCTGAAAATCCGCCCCTGTATGGTAGACTCTGTATGTAGCTCATAACAGCATACATCTAATAGAATCTGTATGGTAGACTCTGTATGGTAGACTCTGTATGTGAACATGTGTACATGTGAGTGACAATCATTTCAGCCCCTTTCCCTTGGAAAAATAGGCAATGCTGTTATGGCTGTGTATGACCATATGCCGTGAATGGCATCATGGTTGCATCTCTCGCATATACACAATGAGACAATCCACTGTAATCATGTTACAGGGTCACATGCTTCCGGTGCAAGCACTGTAGGCTAACTACTGCCCCGGTGGTTCAGTACTTCACCATGGACGGAGCACTGGGTTCATGAACCTCATACATACGTGTCGACAGAATGGAGGTTGGTAGAGTGGGGCAAGACCTTACATGTCATTCAAATTGCAGCATGGATTTTCTAGCCATTCAGCACACTTGCCCACAATACAGCACACAGGAGACTGTAACCTTTTATTTATTCCCTTACCGCTTTGGTGATCATTATAGTGATGGGTATGGTAGCCACAGCACTGTGCCTTGAGTTTCCCTTTCCCTTTCCAAAACCATTCACCCCTAAAAGGCAGCCAGGAATACAATGCATGCATCCAAATGTCTCACTATTGATCTGCATAACAGCAGGCTACTGCCACTGATGATGTGCTCTGTGTGTGGTAAGTATTAACTATCCAGCACTTGCTGGATAGTGAAGTAACAGCAGTGGGCAAAGTAGTGTACACCGTTCACTTAATCAGTCATAGCACAATGACAGCTGTCATCTCTTGCAGCAGAAAGGAAAGGATCATACATGTGTACATTTTAGGGCCATTACTTCTGTCTCACCAATGACATCACCGTCATATGCATATGGCTGGATCATATAAGTTCATTGTGGCTAATGAGGCATACTGACTCATGTGCACCTTCACTAGGCCGAGATAAATGAAGCCTCAATATCATCATGTTCTGTGGCTTGCAGCTACAATGACAACCTTTCACTCTACAGGTGGTATGTGTGAGGGCCTGGCCAGCACATACTCAATACACAGCAATGTGAACCAGGGAACACATTGGAGGCCTAACATGTCATGATGCCTCCTTAATGGCCATGACAATAAGCAGCTTCTGCTGCTCCATATACTTGTGTGAAGGTCAGTGGTTTTCAGAACATCCTAAATCTGGCCACATATTCTGTAATTGCACGTACGTGAAATGACAGTATTCTATGGTGTGGCATGCACATGGCTCTATTTCCTGAAAGTTGCTATACAGAATCATTGTGCATGAACGAGTATCGTTGACCCATTTGCAGTAAATGTTTGGTGAGCCAGAGCGGATTTGCACAAACTAGCAAAAAGTGCATTCACATGGGCCATAAGAAGGAGTATCAGCTTGGATACAGACTTATTTATTTATTTATTTATTTATTAAAGGCTTTTATATACCGACTTTCTTGATACAAATCAAATCAATTCGGTTTACAATGAACTAAGCAGAATATACAGTTAACCAATCAACAAGAGATACGGAGCATACAGTTACATTATAACAAGGAAGCCTTAACTTGGAGTAGGAAAATAAAGAAGGGGTGAACGGAGCAATAAATATATAAATAAAATGAAATAAAATAGAATAAATACTATATACAGAAGAGGGGGCAAGGGGCCAACCTCTCTTTAATGGATATTATGCATGAAAAATTTGGAGAGTTTTGTTTACAGAGATGTGTGGTGGACAATTCTAGATCAGGCAATGGAGTTTGTAGTGGGGAAGGCTTGGCTGAACAGCCATGTCTTTAGTTTCTTTTTAAAAGTTGTTAGACAAGTCTCCAGTCTGAGGTCCGGAGGCATGGCGTTCCACATGGAAGGGCCTGCAGTAGAGAATGACCGGTCTCTGAGGTATGCGTGGTGCACTAATTTGATTGTAGGAACGTGTAAGGATCCCTTGTAAGCATCCCTTAAAGGCCTGGCTGTCGAGTGCAGTCTGAGAGGATGAGACAGGTCAAGCGGGGTTTGATGGTGGACATTTTTATGGACATTTATGGACATTTATGGACATTTTTACTCCATACTGGAAATATATGTGACTGTTCTTACTGTGAAATGTAGTACTATGGCTGCTTTGATCACTCACTGTGTGCATTTCACTGACATTCTTCACCAGCTTCCGTCACACAGCATTTGCATAGATGTATAGTCTGGGTTGTATAGCTAATGGCTAGGCACAATATGATATTAAAGCTCGTTTAATAGAGTGATATCTGTCTGTAAATGTTGCACCAGTGATGTGGAAGTAAATGGACATGGCTAGAACTGCATTAAAAACTTGCCTTTTGGTTTGGCAAGCCTTACATTCACCATTTCTATGTTGGCTTTTTTCAAGGGCTGAGGTGCTTAGGTGCTCTGGTTCACATATTACAAGCATATGCTAACTGAATATAAGAACAGTATGTTAGTCATTAGGCCTCATGTCTTCAGAAACAGTAAAAGGTCAGATGTGAAAGTAGTAGCATTCTGGGTCCTTCACCATTGGTCAGGTTTGGGATAACTTGCACACCTTGATGATGGCCTTAACATTAACAGCAGTGTTGAGGGACAGATAATCCAATGGTAATGCATGATTGCATGTAGTGCTGAATGGAGAGGTTCTGTTCATGACCTGAAAGCGTTGACCTCTAACATGTGTTCTGATGCATGCTAATCAGGGTTGTGGTCACAGATGGGAGACATGATCTGATGGAGTCTGCCAGGGAAAGCATAACTGAAAGCTTTTCCATTCTTTGAAGGGCACAGTGAGCATGTCAAGCTCGACAATAGGAACCTGCCCATGAATGGTTCTGTTCATTCCTCAAACAGAAACCAGCAGAGTCAGTAAAACTCTGAATACATCTATATGGAGCCCCCATACTCTGTGTGGGTGGTGCTTCTTTTTCTGCAGCACTAACATGCATCTGTCATACCATGTCAGTTGATATCAGTAATAAACTGTGCAGACTGCAATGAGCAGCCACATGGGAGTCCACACACATGTCAGCTTCCGAGGGGCCATAGTGTGCCCTTGACTATTTTCTGCCACAAGCACCTCATCATTTGATAAGCAACACAACTGATGTGCTTGTGCCCTAAAGGGAGGCTGCATTAAGCTGTACAGTGGTCTATAGGTGTCAAGATTGCCCTTCTTAAGCAGGGCAGAGCAAACAGGGGACAGACAGGCGTAAGGAACAGTGATAGTGTAGAAGCCTATGTGGCCTGACGTGCACACCAAATGTATATATTGTAAAGCATGTTGTGCACAGGGATCTATTCTAAAAGTGTGATGTGGAGAAGTAGTCCATGAGGCTGCCATGGCTCTAACACTGTGCCTGTTGAGGCATCCTCTGAGCGGACGCCTTCCCAACTCTCAGCCAAAGGTGTCACAGTGTGACAAGCTGCTGAACAGTGTGTGCCTGGCCCCAGCAAATCATAATCTGTTGATGCAGAGGCTGAAATCATTGAGGCAATCCCTCCTAAAAGAGTCCCACCCAGGACAACACCAAAATGGTAGCGCCACCCACTACCTCTTGATTACAAAAGATTGTACTGCTGTGCTCCTGCGTGCTAATGCTCCTATAGCCCGAATATGCGAGTATTGAGAGCACGTTTTGCTGGATCTATGTGTGTCTAGGTAAAGGAGACAAGCCTTTTTGACCACCCCCACATGGAGCACAGCCATCTTTTCAGGTTTTAAGAACTGCAGGTGGAAGGCCTTCATGCTGGCCACACTACTGGAGACACATCGAGGGGCAGTGACTGGGCTGTTCTCCTGTTGGCAGTTGGACTACTGCAGAGTAAAGAATTGTGCACAGTTGCCCATGCCAATGACCTCCTGTATCATAACAGTGTACAAAATAGGGAACGGAACCGAGTGCAGGCAGTACTGGATATTGAGCATCATGGTGAGCTGGTGCAGTTGCAGCTGTTGGCAAGCCTTCCCCCATCTGAGGAAGCAGAGGCCTCTTCCCCCTGATTGTGCTAAGGCGTGAAAAGCGTGTTCACTCTTCTCTTTCTACATGGAGGTCAATAGGGAAAGCAAGCATTAGCAGCTATAGGCCAAAAACTTCATGTAGCACTACTCCTTCAGGTGTTAGATGTTGGCAAAACTAGCTGACGTCATCCTACTCTATGTGGCAGATTATTGTCGGATCCTGCTGTCCACTACTCTGCTTGTCCTGCCTGCAAAGTACACAATGCCTAGCAGCATGTCTCTGCACTGGGACCAGGGCCAGATCAGCAAGGATTGTTCCGACCAATGTTGCGGAGACTGTGGGAACATGCTTTTGGCGCTGCCACATAGCTATGAGCTTGTCTGGCATGAGGAATTCAGGCTTGCTGTGCACTTGAGCAGCCCACATAGAGATGGCATACCTGATAGGCCGATGTGACAAGGAGCCTATGGTGTACAGAGCTTGCTGATTAGTATTGAGAATCGCTGTACATATAGCATCTGCGTGCCTTCCCTAAACCAGATAGGAGTCACAATAGCCCAGTTGTGCTTTACATACAGTACCTGATTAGGGTGTTGCCTCTCTACCCAGGCCACATGCTCCCACACAGAGAGGGGCTGGGTAATGGGATACCTGACATCCCAAATATGGAAGACACTCATAGACGCCTGACTACATTGTGAGTGTACCATCCACTGGGCCACACACATGTGCAGGTTGAGCAACTGCGTTGTGTGCTGTAAAACTGTCATGTGGTCCAGGAGAGTCATGAATTGGTGCATAGATGTCAAAGAGCCAGCACAATACATGCTAGCATCTCTGACATGCCAACTTGTCCATCCCTATGAACAAAGGCTCTGGGCAGACAGTTGTGCCTAAGGGGCACAATGAAGAGCAGATGAGCGTTCAGTGTGAGGTTGGAGTGTTGGAAGATGAGCACTAATACCTGTGACAGTAGCACTGTGGCTGCTTGTTTTAGTATACACAGGGCAGCCTCCAGTATGCTACTTCAGAAAAGCATTACCTGCTAATGTGGGACGAGGGAGAAGCCTCTGTGTTGCTCTACAGTCCAAAAATGTGCCAGACTATGTGTTAAGACGTCCGCAGGATGGAAGTCCGCACAAAGCACATCACCCAGCTGTGGAAATTGGTGTGCATCACAGTGAAACTGCTCCTTTTTCAGGACGGGACTATGGCAATGCGTCCCAGGCCTGACGCTACTATGACACCTTAACCTAGGGCGGCAAGTAGTTACCAGTCAAGAGCTGTCCGAAAAAGGCTATTGGATTAATTGTGCCATCCACGGTGTGCGGTACTCGGGGACTGTAGAAACACAGAAAGAGAGGTAGGGGGAAGGGAGCACAAACCAGCGGGTTGTATCTACCCTTGACCTGCACATGAGCTGGACTTAAGGCGCCTTCTAATACTGATAGCTGTGCCAGTCTCCTTTTCCCAGGGGAAGGAATAGCACGCCCATACAGACCAACGCAGTCAAAGAATATGTTTAAGGCTCTGAGGTGAACAATGGGTCACAGGGCAGATCTTCTCTTTAATACTAGCTAATTGGTAAAGTCTAACGCATGGCACTGTGGTGAGTGCACCACCATGTCAATGGGGCATGCCGAAAGCACATCTGGAAATTCACATAGGAGGGTTAGCTGTGACAAGGGATGGCTCACCGAGTGGTGCCACATCTCCAACAGTTCTGCTGGAAGCTGTGTCACAAGGTTGACACCACACTATGTTCAGCGTTGGCGTCAGGTGAATGTTCTGCAAACCAACAGGGTCTGCCCTCCAGCAGGGGGCATGTCTCTGTGGACAGGGATAGCTACCTTCCACTCTCTCTGCCCTCTTCAACATAGCATACACTGTGGCAAGAGCATTCCAGAAGCACTGTAGCGACACTATATTGAAGAAGGGCAGCTCCATAGCACTAGCAACACGCTGGGTACTTGTCTGATTACAGACTGGGGCCTTGTGTGCATTATAGTGCATGGACAATGCAGAAGACTGATTATTATGCAGTACCTGTAAGTGGGAGACAACACTAACTGTTCCCCAGTTACAATAATAACATGTCCTTGCCACAACAGGTAGATATGTACAAGCGGGTTTGTTGTCTATGTAGTGAACTATGTGGCTTACTAGAGGGGAAGTGCTTAGCTTGCTGACATGAACATGGCAACACACTATTATATCCCTATAGTGGCACGACATGGTATGTATGCATTAGGGCAGACTAGGGATGTGAATCGTTTATCTGACGATTGAAAATATCAAACGACATTTTCAATCTTGTCAGATATCGGGAGGGGGGGTCCCCGATAGTGATAGGAAACCCCACGATTAATTTTGTGGGTTCTCTTATCGTTATAGGGGGGCAGGAAGAAAGGGCACTTAAAAGTAACACAAAAACACAGCCTGACCCTTTAAAATTTAGTTCTTTAGTATCTCCCCACCCTTCAGACCCCCCAAACTTTTTAAATATCTGGTGGTCTAGTGGGGGTCCCAGGACCATTCTCCCGCTCTCGGGCCATTGGCTGCCAGTAAACAAAATGGCGCCGATGGCCTTTGCCCTTAGCATGTGACAGGGTATCCGTGCCATTGGCCGGCCTCTGTCACATGGTAGGAGCAATGGACGGCTGGCGCCATCTTTAAAAATGGCACGGGCCATGGACGGCCGGTGCCATGGACGGCCGGCGCCATCTTTAAAAATGGTGCGGGCCATCCAGTTAGCCCTGTTATCTGTACCGTCTTGTTTGATGTAATTTCCAACTTTGGTTCTATGTAAACCGACGTGATATGTACTAGTACAGGAACATCGGTATATAAAAGCCTTAAATAAATAAATAAATAAATAAATAAATAAATATCCTACCCTTCCTAATGTGATCACCATGACATGTAGTCCTGTAACCTTGACACTGCAGGTTCGTCCTTAGCACCCAGCTAGTTGAGGCTCACAAATGTTCGGTGTGTAAAAGGCTGATGCAGAGGCTGCTATAAAGTGTCCCAGCAAGGGTAGCCTTCAGAACATCAGCATTGCCCCTTCACATGCATACAATAGGCAAAGCACATAGGCTCCAACTTCCTACAGAACTTTTCCTTTGCAGCATGCAAGGTCATGTGTGTGTAATACTTTATTTATTTATTTATTTATTTAATGGTTTTATATACCGACATTCATCAAAGATATCACATCGGTTAACAGTAAAACAGTAAACTACGCTTAAGTTGCGTTTGACATGAAACAGGCGAACAAATATATGCATTGCCATGAACAAAATATATGTCAGAAAAAATATATGTCAGAAAGATTAGCTATATATGGATAAATGGAGGTTCAAGATCACTATATGACGGAATATGATAGTTCAAAGAAACCTACAGTCAGAAAGATTGTATATATGAGGCAGTATGGAAATGGGAACTATATGCATTGCACTACAAATGCTATATACATTGCACTACAAATAATACTTATCCACTATCAGAGCATATAGACAAAAAACACAAAGAAGATTGCATAAAAGCAGGTTTATTCCAGAAAACAGTGTAGTGTGTATTATGAAACATGTGTACTGCATTTTTCACATGAATGCTTAGTTCATAGGTAGTCACATTCAGCAAGCACAAGATAACAAATAGGGCTATGGTGGTCCACAGCTGCACCTTTGCTGCTTTGGAGGTCTTAGCAGCACGGTTCCCGAATAGGTGTGCATAATGCTGCAGCACACCAGCGATCAGAAGATCATTCTCCTGCATGCTGAAGCGGATTGCACGCTGTCTCTGCCTTGCAGCTACCTGGCTGCCTGACAGGGGTGCCACTTTCGGAGGGGTGTCCTCCCTGCCCTCACTCTCTGTCCCACCAGCTTCACCACTCTCATCCCCCCCCCCCCCCTTCCACCACCACCACCTGACCCTGCACTCCCAACTCTCTTCCCCTCTGCCCTGTGTGTCTACTCCTATGCTGCAGAACTCCTTCCCCCATACCTACTTGACTAACCCCTTCCCCCTCCCCCACCCTCCTATCATTTCCCTCCTGCCTGTCTCTCACACACTACCCCTGTCCCTACTCCTACTCCTATACCTCGATCCCCTACCACTATGCCCCTCTTCCTTCCTCTCCCTCTCCCTCCTCCTCCATCTACTCTCCACACACCCCTCTTCTCACCTCTCTTACCTCTTCTCTCACAGTCCATCCTACACACCACTCCTCACCTCCTCCACACCACTCCTCCACACCTCACCTCCTCCTCCATGCCTCACCTCTGTCTCCACACCACTTCTTCACACCTCACCTCCTCTTCCTCCACGCCTCACCTCCTCCTCCACACCACTCCTCCACACCTCGCCTCCTCCTCCTCCTCCACGCCTCACCTCCTCCTCCACACCACTCCTTGCGACATCTCCTCCTCCACACCTCACCTCCTCCTCCACACCACTCCTCCACTCACCTCCTCCTCCATGCCTCATCTCCTCCACACCATTCCTCACACAAAAATACAAACAAGTGACAAACTTGCTTTTACTCCAACAGATATGAGAAAAGACAAAGGTTAAGGTAAACAGATGAGAACAGGAAACAAGACTCTGTAATCAGTAATCACTAGAACTCTAAACTACCTCCAACACCTACCTCCTCTAACCAAACTCCTTTCATACCCTCAAAGGAGGAGGGCCAGGAAGTTTGCTTTTATACCTTGATACATTATTGCGTGATGTGATAAAGTTTAAAGTATTTTTCACAAAATGCAATAAACGGTTTCACAGATTGCAAAGACGTTTCACAAACTGCTATAACTCGCTGCAAAGCGCTATCCGTTATCCATGCAAAAATGAAGAATCTAGGCCTATGTTTGTACCTGAGGCAATGGAGGGTAAAGTGACTTGCCCAAGGTCAGAAGGAGTGACAGTGGGACTTGAACGCTGGTTACCTGGTTCAAAATCCACTGCTCTAACCATTAGGCTACTCCTCCATATAGAGCTTAGTTTTCCTCAAAGCATTTCTCCAGGAGTGTGTCTTTAAGTGGAGGGAGTTTGTGTCACTATTAATAAGGTTACACCAGAATCTGAGTTGTATAAGGGGGTCTTTTTACTGGAATGGTAGGGAGTGCTGCAGGACAGGACTGAAGTGTATTGGCAGAGCTGTTTGTCAGGGGCTCAGTACTAGGATAGCAAAGGGTGCTACAGGGCAGGACTGAGGTTCTGTGCTTGATTCTGCATGCCCAGGAACTTAAACTGCCACCAAAAAAGAAGTCTGGATACCAGCACAATGAAACTATTACGGGAAAAAAGGACTGAAGAAGATAAAAAGGCTGCTGCAGCTTGGACTAATTGGCTTCATTCAGACAAACCAGGAACATCTTCAGAAGTGGAGAACCCATGTCAACCAGGAACGTCTTCAGACATGGACAGCACATGTTAGTCTGAGAGTGAACATCTCTGGAAATCTATAGAAAGCACTGAAGATAACTTTCCAGCAGATCAAACTCTACAAGACTCTGCAAGTGATAGAGATACAGAAAACATACTCCTTCAAAAAAGTGTAGCTAAAAGCCAGGAAGATGAGGGACTGGTGGTGGATTTCAATTATCCATCAACCTGGAATCTATCATCAGATAAAGTCAGATGCATGCTCATCCAATATGGGCCAAAGCATAGGAATCTTAAGCAGTATCCCTGTTCCAGTGATAGGAGGTCATTCCATAGTGAATTGAAGCATAAAACACTAAAAGATAATGAAAAACAGCAAAAAAATGGCTTTTTTTTTTTTTTTACAGTAAAAGCAGAAAGGCATTATTTTGTAGAGATGTGAATCGGAACCGGAATCGGTTTGGTTCCGGTTCCGATTCAAATCTTATCATTTTTATCATCCGGCCAGATTGGTTTTTTATCGGCTGCGCCCGATCCGATAAACAAAAAACCCACCCGACCCTTTAAACCTGACCCCTTAGCCTCCCCCACCCTCCCAAACCCCCCCAAAACATTTTAAAATCACCTGGTGGTCCAGTGGGGGCGTGGGGAGCAATCTCCAGCTCTCAGGCCGTCAGCTGCGCTAATAAAAATGGCGCCGATGGCCCTTTGCCCTTACCATGTGACAGGGTATCCGTGCCATTGGCCGGCCCCTAGCACCATTTTTAAAGATGGCCGGCACCATCTTTAAAAATGGCGCAGACCATCCAGTGGATGGCCGGTGCCATCTTTAAAACTGGCGCCGGCCGTCCAGTGCTCCTACCATGTGACAGGGGCCGGCCAATGGCATGGATACCCTGTCACATGGTAAGGGCAAAGGGCCATCGGCGCCATTTTTATTAGTGGCAGCCGACGGCCCGAGAGCGGGAGATCGCTCCCGGCGCCCCCACTGGACCACCAGGTGATTTTAAAACATTTTGGGGGGGTTTGGGAGGGTGGGGGAGGCTAAGGGGTCAGGTTTAAAGGGTCGAGGTGGGTTTTTTTTTATCGGGCCATCGGCACCATTTTTATTAGTGGCAGCCAATGGCCCGAGAGCGGGCGATTGGTTCCGGGGCTTCCACTGGACCACCAGGTGATTTTAAAACATTTTGGGGGGGTTGGGAGGGTGGGGGAAGGGTTTTAAAGGGTCGGGGTGGGTTTAGGGGTTGTTTTGGTGTGCCAGTTTTCCCGCCCTCCCCCCAAATAACTCCCGTTAGTGGACACAAACCCGATTAATGATTTTTCACAATAAATCGGGGGAATTTCTATTGTATCGCACTCTAACGATTTTTGATGATTTAAAAAATATCGGATGATATTTTAAATCATCAAAAAACGATTCACATCCCTATTATTTTGTTTCCCATTGGCCCTCTTGTTCTCCAAAGATTTAGCCTCTTATTTGCCATAATAGATCAAGGATTTACAAAATAGAAACAGCTTAATTCTAGAATAAATACCCAATCATGAATCATCAATAGAACACATCAATTGCTTTACATCTTCGAAGATTTTGAAAAAATATCTAGGGGTTTGAGGGCTGATTGATGATTGCTTGCAAGATCAGTATGATTCTGAAGCCTCTATATGGTGGCACATCCTGAAAGTGATTCTGCAGGCAATAATTTTTGTGCCAAAATATTATAGTTCATCATGGTTCCTGTGAAAAAAATTGATGATCCAATATGTGGGATTTTTTTGAACATTATTGAATTGGTAAGTCAGTATGACAATACTTTGAAAGAGCACATAGAAAAGCACCAGAAAGTTTCTGTTTTATACTTTTCACCCCAAAAACAAATTGAGTTCATCAGCATCTTGGCTTCAAATGTAAGAAGAAACATAACAGAAGAAATAAAATCAGCCAAGTACTTTACTATCTTGTTTGACAGCACTCCTGACAGTTCACATAAAGATCAGCTGTACCAGCTTATAAAACAGGTGAAAATTACAGAGCATCACTGACTGCTTGAAGAAAGATTCATTGATTATTTTGCTTCAACTACAAAAACAGTAACGGCGTTTGCAAAGGAAACAAAAACTGGATGCAAGATGGTTTGAATGTTCAAGATATTCAAGGCCAAGTACATGATAATGGAGCAAACATGGCTGGAAAATATAAGGGGGTGCAAGAAAATCCCCTGGCTAAATGTGTTCCATGTGCTGCACACAAGATTAAATTTAGTAGGAGGGCATGCATCATCTGCAAATGTAACTCTGCTGTCATTTTTGGGGACTGTTCAGAAACTCTATACACTCTTCTCAGCATCTATTCATGAGTGGAATAAAAGGATGGATTTCTCTGAAAAGCCACTGTGGCACCAGGTGGTGTTCTGAAACTTCAGGAGGTAATTGTAGTGCTTGAGGAATTCTCCAAGGATGCAAACTTTGGTGATTCTGTGTCAGCTGCCCGCTTTCCTCTCTGAGGCATGAAAAGCCTTAGATTTGTTGCACTGTTGACAATGTGGAACATGATTTTGAGTAAACTGGCACTTGTCAATAAAGAACAAGGCATTAGTCGAGCAGCTGAACTTACAAAAGGACTGCCCCATGCTTTCCAAAGTTTTAGAAGCAATGGATTGGAAATGGTAATGAATAAAGCGGCTTCAAGTTGTGGAAAAAAATCAACACTGCACTTGTTTTTCAAGCCAGGCGAAAGAAAAAAGAAAAATCAAGCAGAAGAGGAAGCAGAAGACGAGCTTCTGAATTTCCCAGCCACAGATACATTCAGAAAGCAATTCAGTGGTGTAGCAGATACATTATCTACCCAAATAAAGAAAAGATTTGAAAGTTTTGAGTCTATTGCATCTGATTTTGATTTTTTTAACTGGTTCCAAGTGTAGATCTCCAAAGGGGTGCCCAGCCCTTGTGTGACGGATACACAGAGCTTGACAGAACGCAGTTTCTGAATGAAGTGGACTGCTTCAAACATCAAGCCAAAGAGCTCTCCGCTCGTGATTTTAAAATGTGTAATCACCTGGACATCCTGAATGAAATACTGAAACAGAATCTGCATGAGTCATACCCTAACCTAATCATGGCATTCAGGATTTTTCTAACTCTACCAGTGACAGTTGCATCTTGAGAAGGAAGTTTCAGCAAACTTAAATCAAGAACTACTTAAGGTCCAACAATGGGACAAACAAAACTGTCAGGACTGGCTATTCTGTCCATAGAAAATATTTATTGATAATTAATGTTGATTCCATTATAAATGATTTTACTCAGCTGAAGGCCAGAAGGGTTCCCTTGTAAGAAAATATACTGCAATCAACAGATCAATAATGAAACTCATTGTGCATTCTCCTTTATTTTAGTGTTTATTTCATTTACTGCATACTTCATTACTTTATTTGTGTTTATTGTTAGGATTCTGAGGTGTCAGATGGTGTGTGAACCCTGGGCCGAAGTGAGAGTTTTACTGCCCACGGGGAGGAGCCCCGTGAGCCTCACTGTCGGGAGGCTAGGTCTCAGCTAAGGAAGGCACAGAATGAATAGAGTCTTTATTAAAGAGATAGAAGCACTATCCGTTGAGCGGGGGGTGCCAGAGAGAGATGGTCATGCAGGCCCTGTGACACAGGGTCGATGAGATAGGTAGTGCCCTGAGGGAATACCTCCGTCGCGCTGGTAGTAGTCCATGAAGCTGGTACAATGGAGAGGTCTCTTGTAGAAATGATAGTGGCCCACGAAGTGGGGTACACCGAAGAGGTCTTGACAGAGATGGTAGTGGCTTGCGGAATGGGGTACACCAATGATGTCCTCGGTAGAGATGGTAAAGCCCGCAGAGTAGGATATGCAGATGAAGTCCTCAGCAGAGGTGATAGCATCCTGCAGAGTGAGGAGCACGGTCGAAGCTCAAGATGGAAGTGGTAATGGCCCGCAGCGCAGGGTACCCCGGTGAGAGTCCTCGATCGGTCTGGGCGCGCTCCTCAAGGCAGATGCGCTTGTGAGGTCCTCGATAGGTAGTAGAGCAGGCACTTCAGGAGGAGCTCTCTGTAGCAATGATAATGGCCCGCAGCGCGGGGTACACCCAATAGGCACTTGGTAGGTAGGAAGTGATCCGCAGAGCGGAGTACTCGCAACAGAGCAAGTTGGTTCCAGGAAGCCCCGGGGAATGGAGCAGATGGAGTTCCAAGCGACAGGCCCTCCAAGGAGTGGATAGCCAGGACAAGAGAGAGGCCCCCGAGGAGCGGGTACCTGAGTCATCCTCGTCGGAACTGGAATCTGGAACTCTGGGTCCTCAGGAAGTGAGGTGGAAATAGCAAGAATGAGACTCTTTGCCAAATCATCTTCAGAGAGGGCCAGCAGGTTTAAATATGCAGAGATCCTGAAGTCATTGGGAGGGGACACCCCTGAGGTTCCCGCCATGTCAAGGATAAAGCCGGCCTGTGTACGCGCGCACGTGCGCCTAGAGGGACCAGGTGACACGATGGTGATCGGCGGCATCCATGCTGACCCGGGAGGCCTGGAAGTGGTAGACAGGTCGTAGGTAGCTAGCAGAGGCTGCCAATCTACCCCATGGAGTCAGGGAAGTGAAAAAAGAGGTGAGCAGAAGTGGTCGCAGCCGTCTGCGACCGACGGGCATAACATTTATTCCTCATATTTTTCATGTTACATTTATTTATATCTCATATAACAAGAATTAAGGGTCAGTCCTTCTAGAGGATAAGGATCACATCCTTACAGACCCAAGGCTCATACTTTCAGACCAAGGTCAACTTCGGTTCACTGCTAGCTTATAATAGTAATAGTGTTATTAAAAAAAAAAATACATATGGTACCTGAATGTAATCCACTTTGAAGTTTCTGAAAAAGTAGAATATAAATCAAATAGTAAATAAATACATGTCTTACACTCATGGTGTTGTGCACTGCACAGGGTGAGGGTTCACTTTTCATGGCCATAGGTGCCCAATTGCCTGGCTATGGCTCAGTAAGTGCCTATGAAGATTCCAAGGTAATTAGTACGGGAAAGAGGATTTTTAAGACCCCCTTACAGACACAAAGAGGAAGCAAATGGACAATAAGTTAAAACTGGATCAAATGAAACTCATAAATAGGACAGGGGCACACAGCAGGTTCCACACCAGTATGTCAGACATAGATAGCTAATGAAACATATGGGCACGTATATTAATTAATATTAATTAATATTAATTAATTAATTGAATATTATTAAAATAACAATTTTTCAATTTTCTCTAAACACAAATTTATTTCAAACTTACATATTTTACTAACATAGTTCTACTAACTCCCTCAAAAATATTCATTATCAATAAACAAACTTTTTCATAATATCTAATAGCAGTGAAAATCTTTTCTCAAAACCTAAGATCCATACCAAACACTCATGTCACCCATTCACACACCACACATCCACAATTCACTCAAGCCCACTTGTATTTAAAATCCAACACATACTAACAAAATATCAGCATTTCATCCCTCACAAATATTTTCATTCTCAATATCATTCGCAATATATTTCTAACTGATTTCCAACATCCCTCAGATCTATTATATATTCAACATTTGTCCCATATACTCCCGTCTCTTGGTTTTAGTATCTCTTCAGCATTTCTCCAGCACACTCCCAACAAAGGCCCGAGTTTCACCTCAAGAGCGAGGCTGCTTCAGTAGAACTCTCATACTACACCTGAGGTACTCCTTCTCTGAATCCACAGTAAAACAATCCAAAATATCCCATGAATGTCCAAGGAATAAGCTCATAAAACATTATTCCCCATACTCATTTTCATACCATATTTAACAAAATAATACCACTCTGGTGGCTGGATAACTGCTGACCACCTTTCCTTCTCACTGAAGCTACGAGCATGAGCACTTGATGCCTATTTGTTTTTAATACTGTGTCCAATACCTCTGCTAGAGGAATGCATAATCTTTTTAAAGGGTTAGGAATATGCTTGCTGCCTAGGCACAATTAGCATGCACTGTATCCACTTTGTTGATATTAAACAGTAGAGATGTGAATCGAAACCGGAATCGTTAATTTTTTTTCGTGCGGCCCGATCGCGTTTTTGTTTATCGGCTGCGCGGGCCATCCAGTGCTCCTACCATGTGACAGGGGCCGGCCAATGGCACGGATACCCTGTCACATGGTAAGGGCAAAGGGCCATCGGCGCCATTTTTATTAGTGGCAGCCGACGGCCCAAGAGCGGGAGATCGCTCCCGGGACTTCCACTGGACCACCAGGTACTTGTAAAAAGTTTGGGGGGGGTTTGGGAGGGTGGGAGAAGCTAAGTATCAGTTTTAAAGGGTCGGGGTGGGTTTAGGGGTTGTTTTGGTGTGTCGTTTTTCCCGCCCTCCCCCAAAACGATAAGAGAACCCCACAAACAATTTCGTGGGGTTTTCCTATCGGTTTCGGGGAACCCCTGATTTCTGACGACTTTGAAAATATTGTACGATATTTTCAATTGTCAGAAGCACGATTCACATCCCTATTAAACAGTCAGCAAAGAGACAAGGAGAGTTACGAAAGTCACTCTTTCATCTGCACTTGTTACCATTGGTTGGTGCATGGCCTGGTTTCCATCGTGGGTACAGATATGTATCCCTGTTCAGCACTGTGACAGCAGGAGGTATACATTGCAGCCTATCAAAGAAGGCACAATAATTTATTATTATTATTTGGATTTAATACTCGCTTTTTTGAATATGAAACTCAACCCAAGGTGGGATACAACATGTTAGACCAGCAGTATACACTGATAGTACATTAGCAGCTTCACAATAAAAATTGAATAACATTAGAATAGCAGTATGCAAACAGATGTCATTAGCAGCTTGATAATATCAATGTTCCTCAGGATTAGACTTTAAATAAATCAACACATTTACTAGGTTCTAATAACCACATAGTAGAAAACTAGTGAATATCACACAAATAATAGGCTGCAGCAGCATGTTTAAGGCACTCAAGTTGATGCCAGGCAGTTTCACATAGTCATTTCAGTAGCTTGGCATTAAAGGTCTGTCAGATGAGCCAAGCTTTTATTTGCTTCCTGAAGTGGGAGTAGTCATTTATTTGTCAGAGTACTTCTGTGAGGTAGTTCCAAAGGGCAGGCGCTGTTCCCATGAAAGATCTATTGCAGGGATCTGTTCTTTTGAATTTGTTGTTGTCAGAGTCCTTATGAAGGATCCAAGAGAGGAACTTAGTGACCTGGGAGAGCCTCTCAATCAAGTACATGGCCGTCTTCTTTGAGAGCCTTGAATATCAGTGTTAATGTGAAAGGGGTACCCAAAATTGAAAAGATAAATAAATTACCTGAGTGCCGGAGGAATCAGTGGAAACAGGCCGAGGGTGCTGAGGCCTTAAAATACAAAAAAAGAAGCCCCAAGGCTATGGCCTTAATGGAGCCAAGAGAGGCTGGATGAGCACTAGAGATGTGCATTCGTTTTTGCCGAATAGGAAACTTTCCACAAAATTGTCCAATTCGGCATGGATCAGAGGACCCGAAAAATGATCGGGCTTTCTCCAAAATTTTGGGGAAAAACATTTTTTGGGTTAGCGCGTGGGGAGGGTCACATTTATTAAAAAAAAAAAAAATCCACCCCAACCCTTCAAATTTACTTAATTACAACCCCCCCCCCACCACCACCACCACCATCCCGATCCCCCCAAGACTTACTGAAAGCCCTAATGGTCCAGCGGGGTCTCGGGAGCAATCTTCCACTCTCAGGCCATCGGGGCTGCCAGGAATCAAAATGGCGCCGTGGCCCTTTGCCCTTACAATGTGACAGGGGCTACTGGTGCCATTGGTCGGCCCCTGTCACATGGTAGGAGCAATGGACGGCCGGTGCCATCTTAGAAAATGGCGTGGGTCATCCATTGCTCCTTCCATGTAACAGGGACTGCCCAATGGCACCAATAGCCCCTGTCACATGGTAAGGGCAAAGGGCCACCGGCGCCATTTTGATTAGTGGCAGCCGATGGCCCGAGAGGGGGAGATCGCTCCTGGGACCCCGCTGGACCACCAGGGCTTTTAGTAAGTCTTGGCGGGAGGATCGGGATGGTGGGGGGGTTGTAATTAAGTAAATTTTAAGGGTTGGGGTGGGGAGGTTTCGTGGAAAATTGCCGGAAAAAAAAAACGAGCTTTTACCCATATATGGAAGAGGCTCAGGTGCGCAGATCACAAGACCGGAAGGGAATGGCTGCTGTAACAGGCCAACAGAAGCTCAGAAGGCTACATAGCTTGCTCCTCCGGTATGGTACAGGTGGACCAGGAGCGGTAAGTTCTTCACAGTTCTGGAGGGATTTCTTGTAGTCATCCATCTGCTGTATCGTTAGACGTTTGCATGGCGGCAAACCCTTGTGAGACTGCATATTGTTCCTTAAAGCCAACTAGGGCTAGCTAATGAATGAATATCAAACCATGGCATTGATTTATTGTATAATGTGTCACTTAAGGGACATTAACTATACTTTATACACCTTTACTAATACTCTTACACATGCAGCACAGTTACACTGCTGGTAGATGGGAATGCCGACTGTGTGGGTTCGAGGCAGGCAGACAATTAGAAGAAAGGTGATGTGTGTTTTCTCCTCTAATACCACTTGAGCATGAAATTAAAGTATGTGAACTGCCTTCATGGCTATTCCCACAGCAAAAAAGCCATAAAGGTCAATATTCAGAGCTATTTTGAGGTATAACTCACAAGTTAGCCATGCAACTCCAAGTTAACAATGTAAACACAGGTTAGCTCAGAAAAAGTATTTTCTGATGTAAACAAATTGTATTTAGTTATTTTAATACATGTGCTTTTAAATATTGTAAAAAAAACATAGAAAAATAAAATGGGATGGGGAAGGGGTAAATAGGGAGGAAATTATTACACAAACAAAAAGCCCAGGGAGTTAGGGACAGCCGCAAACTCAGATTTAGGAGTCTGCATCGGGAAGGCTGCTGCCCTGAAGCCACATGACCACGACCAGCCTCTGCAGGGCATGACCCTGGCAGCGCACCATCCTGAGCAGACTCCCAAGGGGTGCCTGCATCCTCCTCTGCCATCACCTGCAGCACAGCTTAAATCTGCCGCCTAGAAAGAGGCTCCTTGCCGGGAGAAGGTGCTCCCATTGAAGATCTTCTTTCTGGCCGCTGGGGTATGGATGATGGCAGAGGCAGCAGACAGGAATGCAGGCCTCCCTCAGCCAGCAAAGTCTGGCCAGTCTGTAGTGTAGCATCCCTAACACCCCGGGCCAAATGAGAAAGGGCCCTACAGGGAGGGGGTTCCGGGGGCTGTTCAGGCCTGGGCTGCCCCTGCTGGAGGCAGAGCCGCTGGACCACCACCACTGATTCTCTTCATGGTGGACAGGGTGGGGGAGAAATATCCTGTTCCTTCCCATTGGTGACTGCTGCTGCTGATTCAGCAGGGTGTGGGGCTGGGATCTCACCATCATCGCCTGCTCCATCTTCTTCCTTCTCATCTGAGGAGGATGAAAACCACGAGGAGCTGGTATCTGTGAAGACAAAAGCAAGAGTGTGTGTCATGTTGTGTACTCACATGCTGCAGAGTATGATGTGCAGGAGGACTGAGAGGGAGAGCTGAAAGCAAAGGGAAGCTTTGTTAGCTATGGGACGACCCGGTCCGCCAGGTGCTGCCTTTCATTTTGGTAGGTGATTGGACATCCTGCTGATTGATCTGATCCTGATGTATATCGCTGGAGGCGACAATGTGCTAAGGGCGGAGGGAAATAAACGTGCAACAGGGGTTCAAATCACCAGAAGAGGTGTATGTAGCAAGACATGTAGAGGTCTGATGCTACACGTTGTTTTATTGGACCTGAGCCATGTTGGTTATAGGGAAATCCCATGTTAGAGAGGGAGTAAAGTCCCTGAAAGCATGCCAGCTAGGCTACAGGGTGTCTTCCCTAAACACTGTCAGGAAAATGGAGCCTATGACACAGAGATATGTGAAGGAAGATTAGTGTAAGGTGAAGGGTGAGACTACGTGTGGCAGAGGAGGGGGTGAGTAATGTAGTACTTGACAGAGAGAGGACATATTTGGAGCTTGTTAATCAGTCCAAGCTGGTATGAGGAATATCTTACCTCCAGCCCCATCCTGCCAAGTGCACAGCCAGTCCAGCCAGCACCTCTGCTTCAGGCGAAGCTCCCGACCCTTATTATTCAAGTCCTCAATATATAGGATAACAAAATATGAGGCACATTATTAGTGCACGGTTGCTGTTAATGTGAGTGCCATACTGGTAGGTTACTATTGATTGTTACTCATTCAGATGTGAGTAGCTGTACAACACTCAGTAGCCTCTAGGGATGTGAATCATTTTTTGATGATTTAAAATATCGTCCGATATATTTTAAATCGTCAAAAATCATTAGGGCCACGATACAATACCAATTCCCCCGATTTATCGTCAAAAAATCGTAAATCGGGGGAAGGGGGAGGGCAGGAAAACCGGCACACTAAAACACCCTAAAACCCACCCCCGACCCTTTAAATTAAATCCCCCACCCTCCCGAACCCCCCCCCCCCAAATGCCTTAAATTACCTGGGGGTCCAGCGGCGGTCCGGAACGGCCTCCTGCAATTGAATCATGTTGTCTTCAGCCGGCGCCATTCTGCGCCGCCATTTTGCAAAATGGCGGCGCAAAATGGCGGCGGCCATAGACCAACCCGATTCGACTGCAGGAGGTCGTTCCGGACCCCCGCTGGACTTTTGGCAAGTCTTGTGGGGGTCAGGAGGCCCCCCCAAGCTGGCCAAAAGTCCCTGGGGGTCCAGCGGGGGTCCGGGAGCGATTTCCTGCCGCAAATCGTTTTCCGTACGGAAAATGGCGCTGGCAGGAGATCGACTGCAGGAGGTCGTTCAGACCCCCGCTGGACCCCCAGGGACTTTTGGCCAGCTTGGGGGGGCCTCCTGACCCCCACAAGACTTGCCAAAAGTCCAGCGGGGGTCCGGAACGACCTCCTGCAGTCGAATCGGGTTGGTCTATGGCCGCCGCCATTTTGCGCCGCCATTTTGCAAAATGGCGGCGCAGAATGGCGCCGGCTGAAGACAACACGATTCAATTGCAGGAGACCGTTCCGGACCGCCGCTGGACCCCCAGGTAATTTAAGGCATTGGGGGGGGGTTCGGGAGGGTGGGGGATTTAATTTAAAGGGCCGGGGGTGGGTTTTAGGGTGTTTTAGTGTGCCGGTTTTCCTGCCCTCCCCCTTCCCCTGATTTAGCTACGGACCGCCGCTGGACCCCCAGGTAATTTAAGGCATTTGGGGGGAGGGTTCGGGAGGGTGGGGGATTTAATTTAAAGGGTCGGGGGTGGGTTTTAGGGGGTTTTAGTGTGCCGGTTCACGATTTTAACGATTTTTACGATACTCTAAACACCCAAACGGCGACGATACGATTCCCTCCCCCTCCCAACCGAAATCGATCGTTAAGACGATCGAGGACATGATTCACATCTCTAGTAGCCTCCCTAGTAGCCCCCCCCCCAATGCACGGCCTGAACTTCACCATCCATGCCCCCACCCCTTCTAGACACCACTAGAAGCCCCTCACATGCATGGCCTGACCCTCCCCACACCATTACCCCCATTCAACGTGGGTAGGAGGCACCATGATTAAAAGTTGTGCGGAGCTCCATCCATGCAAGTTTATTGCACCTGAGGTCACAGCACACCCCTGGCACAAAAAACAGATTGGCCTCATTCTACACCACCAGGGACGCCTGACGTTGGACATCCCTGGTAGTAAAATTGGGCTGGTGGCAGGATGAGGCATTTTGCAACCAGATCTGGAAGTAGTGTGGTGCACAAGCAAGCGTGCTATGCACACGCGCAAACGTGCGCACGCATGTGTGCACAAGATATGCATACAGAAATGCAAGCAATGATGCGTGCATTTTGTAAATTGTGTGCATACTTTGGCACACCGCTAAAAATACAAGTGCATGCACACTTGTTTTAAAATTGATCTTTAAGTATGAGAAAACACCTAATCTTGGTAATTGGGAAGTATCAGAATTAAAAAACAAGAAAGCTGTACTTTCTATATACTCGTTCATGTTTCAGATGTATATGTGGCAATAACTAATGCTATTTACCAATTAAGAATTTCACTTTTAAGCCATGACTGTGTGATTCCTATCCAAAGATCCATAAAAAGGTTTTACTACTTACCAGAGAAGCATTTATCTGAGTTCCTTAAAGCCTGACTGTCCTATAACTCCCTTCTTATATCTTCTCATCAAGGAGTTAGTTGGAAGGAATATAATGCTACATTAGCTGTAGAAATATTACAGTACTATAAACCCCTATGGAAGTACTTCATCACTGTCAGCTTTCTGGCTGGATATGCAGAAATTCTGCTTTCAAGCAGCCATATTAGCTATTACAGAGTCTTCAAAATATCAAGCTATTTGTTTCTAGATTCTCTTGCTTCCTTCTTTTGATCTTATTCCTAACTTGTCTTTATTATTATTATTATTATTATTATTTGTATTATTATTATTATTATCATGATTTGTTTAGCACATACCAGATATACGCATTGCTGTACAGACACACATAAAGGAAAATTTTAAAAGACCAACGCGTGCGTTGATTAGTGGATGTACGAATATGTCGGGCTCGCGCACCCTGAATGGATTTAAAAGCTGCTGAGACACGCCACACCTCCCGCAGAGCACACATCTCGGAAGTTTTCAAAAAAAAAAAGTGGGAGCATGGGCATTTTGGTCGTGAACATAAATACTTACGCGATCCAGTGTGCGCTGAAGCTCCCCGCCGTGTAACTTTACTTCTGCCTTGGATGAAGTGCAAGTTAAAAAAATAAAGAAAAGTAGGTAGATCTGCATGGGTTTTTTTTAAGGGTCAGGGAGCTTCAAGGACCTATCTCTTCAGGGTGAACTGGGTACAAACTGGTAAAACTGGGAATAGCCTCGGCGCAGGCCCCTTTTAAAATCCCCCAATGTACATGGTATTTGCGTGCACTTATGCACGCCCACTTAAAATTTGGCGCACATGTGCTCACTGCCAGGCTGTTTTATAGCATAGGTGCGCATAGGTTATTAAATGGCCCTATCCCTGGTCGCAGGCCGAGTAATACACGCCAACGGTTTGAAAGTTACTGTCCTAATGAATAGCCCCTGCTATTTGGAGCTTACAATCTAGTCAAGACAGACAGACAGAACACACCAACAAAAACCTAAATAGCACTGAGGAGTAGGCTAGTAGTTAGAGCAGTAGACTAAGATCTGGTGAAGCTAAGTTTCCTCCAAGTCCCTTCACCATCCATTGCCCCAGATAAAAGCTTAGATCATGAACCTTCTGGGGATAATGAAATACCTACTCTACCTCAATGTAACTTGCCTTGAGCTAGCAGTGAAAAGGTTTCAGCTAAATCTAAAAATATAAAAAAGCAACAACTTTGAGTTAGGATAGCAAGGCCATGACTGAGAAGATTTAAGGGAGGTGAGAATACGTTCTTTATTTCCTGTCTTATATTGTTACAGTCTTTGGAATAAGATGCTTTTTGTCGACCCATCCCCACAATATAAACATCTAAGTCCTCTGGGCATCTTTTCAGCTCTGTCTGGTGTAGCCACACTTTACTTATATCGGCGTGATAACCAACAGTGAATTTTGATCAGGGCCAGCCTGGCGATGCCCCTAGTCTGCTTAGATTCATTATAGTGGGAAGTTTACAAAAAAAAACAAACAGCTTTATTACCCTGCCATGTTCTCAGGAATGACATCAAAATTTTAAAGAGAGGATTGCAATGATTTTGCTTGCTTTAATTGTAAATTGCATTGGATAAACGTTTTCATTCAGTCTGCTCTTTTAATAAGGCATATTAATCATTATAGTGCTCATAAATGGATAGAGGTCAAAAATATTGCAAACCATTTGATATAATTTCCATAATTTTTTTTAAGCATTTTCATTTCTTGCATGAAGTGGATCATGTTATCTCCTAACAGCTACTATAATTAATTGCCTGCCTGCTTGTGTTGTGCTACCAGAGGCTGAATATGGAGGACCAGCAGAGAACACTGTGGATTTATATCAGTCCAGGAGCATTTTAGCTGCAGAAAATGAACACAGCATGTGAACAGTGAGGTTGTGGGAAGAAACCTGCCTTTTCTCTGACTTGAAAAGAGCCGTGTGTCATAAAACACATTTCACACTTATCCAATACTACTCACACCCTGCTAATTTGCAAGTGGAAACAGTATTTATTACTGTTGTCTGCAAAATTCAACTGCAACTCTTTCTTTTCTGAGTGAGGCTTGAAGAAAAACCCTCCCCCCCCCCCACCCCAAGTCAGGCTAAGGTGATTACGGGCTCACTAGGTGGCTTCATAAATTGGTTTGGTCCTGTCTCACATCTATATTTTATATCTTATCCCAAGGGCATGCAGATGCAGGAACCAGCTCATCGATATCTGTAGAGGAATGTTTTCTTCATTTCTGGTTCTTCTTGGATTGTTCTATAGGATAAGGAGCTATAATGATATTTGTACTGGAAGAGGAGTGATGTGATATTTATATAGTGACTTCAGTCCAAATAAGACTCTGAAGATGACTGCAACCACGTAACACTAGGACCGCAGGTGCAGAAAAGCCTTTAATTTTGGTTTTTTTTATTTAAAGGGATTTTCTCACACGTGTGTTCCAGATGCTGCCCATCTGTATTTCATCTCACCCCAAGACAGATCTGCCAGCAAGTCTGTATAGTGCAGGAACTTGAGGATCCATGTTGAACTCTGTGAAATTGGAGCAATACCACAGAAGTAACAGGCTTCTCATCTTGCTGGGCAAGACCAAGTTTATAAGGAGTTTACATTTTTTATAAAACCTTGTTGCCACCTGTTGTTGCCAAGTGCCCAGTGGTGAAACATGGTAGCCTAGCTGATTTTGTTTTGAGTTGTCTCATTAGAGGTACTGCTTTCTTAAATTTCCCCTTTCCACATTTCACAATGATACAACTCAGTAGTGATAGGCTGGTCTTTTAGTAACATTTCCAGTCTGTCAAGAATTACAAACAGGCCGATTCAGTAAAGTCTGCGGGAGAGCGTACGAACGCCCGCTCTCCCGAAGTGCGCACTGGCTCCTCGCCGGTGCGCGAGATGCAGTATTCAAATGAGGTGGTGCAGTAGAAACGGGGAAAAGGAGGCGCTAGGGACACTAGCGCATCCCTAGCGCCTCCTTTTGACCCGGAGCGGCGGCTGTCAGCGGTTTTGACAGCCGACGCTCAATTTTGCCGGCGTCGGTTCTCGAGCCCGCTGACAGCCACGGACTCGGAAACCAGATGCCGGCAAAATTGAGCGTCCGGTTTTCAGCCCGACAGCCGCGGCCCGAATTCAAATTTTTTTTTTTTTTTTACTTTTTTTACTCTTCAGGACCTCCGACTTAATATCGCTATGATATTAAGTCGGAGGCTGCACAGAAAAGCAGTTTTTACTGCTTTTCTGTGCACTTTCCCGGTGCCGGAAGAAATTAGCGCCGACCTTTGGGTGACGTCAGTAACAGAGCCCTAGTGCGGGAAAACTTCTGTCAAAGTTTCTAGAAACTTTTGACTGGCAGCCTGAGGCTACTGGGCATGCCCAGCATGCCATGATATTCTCTGCCACAGGGGTCTCACTTCAGTCTTGTATGTAGCAATAAGCAGGAGCAAAAATAAGAGTAGAAAAATAGGAAGGCCCAACTCCGCGGGGTGGCGGGTGAGTTCCGTGAGGACTACATCCTGCTGTCCTGGGATAACACCTATTACAAGGTAAGCAATTTTGCTTTATCCCAGGACAAGCAGGATGCTAGTCCTCACATATGGGTGATTAGCAAGCTAGAGGCTGAGTCATTGTCCATGCAGGTAGCAGTGATGCTTTGTTGAGGAAATGATGCAGCCGAAGATCACAGCAGGTTGGTTGTAGAAGGAGTTGGGATTAAACTGGAAACAAGTTCTTTAAGACAGATTGCCCATAGGCTGAATCTTGTCGTCCTTCTTTGTCCAAACAGTAATGAGCTGCAAAGGTGTGAAGAGAACTCCATGTTGCTGCTTTACAGATGTCAAGAATTGGCACTGAACGATAGTGTGCTACTGAGGTTGACATTGCTCTTACTGAATGTGTCTTTACTCGCCCTTGGAGGGGAAGGCCTGCTGCTTCATAGCAAAACTGTATACAATCTGCTAGCCAATTGGATAGAGTATGTTTACCCACTGCTTTACCTGGTTTGTTTGGATCATAAGATACAAAGAGCTGATTGGATTTTCTGTGAACTGCAGTTCGGTTTAAATAAAAAGATAGAGTACGTTTTCAGTCCAAAGTATGCAAGGCCGCTTCTCCTTGGTGAGAGTGAGGTCTTGGAAAAAATGTGGGTAAAACTATGGATTGGTTCAAGTGGAATTCCGTGACCACTTTGGGAAGGAATTTTGGATGTGTACGGAGGACTATTTTGTCAAGGAAAAACCTTGTGTGGGGCGCGTACGTGACCAGAGCTTGTAATTCACTAACTCTTCTAGCCGATGTAATGGCTATGAGGAAGATAGTCTTCCATGTGAGAAATTTTATGTCACAGGAGGCTATGGGTTCGAAAGGAGAACGCATAAGTCTTGTTAATACCAGATTCAAGTCCCATTCCACGACTGGAGGTCGAATTGGTGGTTTGAGTTGAGTTAAACCTCTCATAAATCTGCTGACGAGAGGTTGAGTGGAAATTGGTGCATCTCATACCTTATTATGGTAAGCTGAGATTGCACTTAAATGAACTCTTACGGATGAAGTCTGAAGACCAGAGTCTGAAAGATGGTATAAGTAGTCTAGTAGTGAAGTAATGGTGCAAGTAAAAGGATCAATGTTGTTTTGCTTGCACCAGTAGGTGAATCTTTTCCATTTGGAAGCGTAATTCTTTCTTGTGGAAGGTTTACGTGAAGCTATGAGTACTTGAGATATATGGGATGAAAGATTGAGTGGTTGTAAGATCAAGCTTTCAACATCCATGCCGTCAGGGATAGGGACTGAAGGTTGGGATGTCGTAACCGACCCTGATCCTGAGTGATGAAAGTGGGAGCTATGCCCAGTCGAATTGGATCCCTGACTGAGAGATCCAACAGTGTGGGGAACCACACTTGTCGAGGCCAATACGGGGCTATGAGTATCATGGAACCTTTGTCCTGTTGTAGTTTCACAAGAGTTTTGGTTATGAGCGGTATTGGAGGATACGCGTATAGTAGGCCTGAGTTCCAAGGCAGAGCAAAGGTGTCCTTGGCTGGTTGGTTCTTTTGTATGTGGAGAGAACAGAACTTGTCCACTTTGTGATTGAGATGTGACGCAAAAAGGTCTATCGTTGGTTGTCCCCAACGTTGGAATATCCTGGTCGCTACTGCAGGATCCAGAGACCATTCGTGTGGTTGAAATTGTCGACTGAGTCGATCTGCCACTACGTTGTGTATGCCTGCCAGATAAGTGGCTCGTAGGAACATTGAGTGATTCAGGGCCCAGCCCCAAATTTGTGCAGCTTCCTGACACAGGAGATACGAGCCCGTACCTCCCTGTTTGTTGATGTACCACATGGCTACTGTATTGTCTGTTTGAATCAGAATAGTCTTGTGTGAAAGACAGTCCTTGAACGCATGCAGTGCATAACGTATAGCTCGAAGTTCCAGAAAACACTGAAGGTGTTTAAATGGCTATTGAATAGATGAGTCAGAGATTCGGGTAGGAAATTTGTATGTCACAGCCCCCTTATTACTGCTGGTAACTTACAGAGAAATAGAACGTTGACTGTAAATTGCAGAATTCTGATTGAGAAAAGGATTTGTGAGCAAAATGTACTGAAAAACCATTTCATCAAACAAAATAGATTCTCACCCTGAGTTTAAGGGGAGTCAAAACTCTTGGATACCTAGTTGCAGAAAAGAAAAAAGGTTAGATAAAGTGAAAAAGCTTGTACTTATTCTCTTTTCATAATTTTGCCTGGTTTCAGCCTTTAAGCTGAGTAATAGCAAGTGCTTAACTATATCCTTAATTAAAGTAGAATCACTGAAAGCTAAAGTTATTAAGAACCTGAATCACTGAGCAATGAGAAAGCCTGAGACTAGTAATGCCATAAACCTGAGCAAAGAAAAACCCTCCCTCCAAGGAAGAATAACCTGAGGATAGCATTGGATCCAGAGGTGGAATAGGGTCCCTCGGGAGAGTGCGTAGTGTATTGGAAGGCGATGTCAGGTCTCCCAGGAGGACACGGATCCCAGCACCAGACCTGGTCCCCCAGGAGGATGCAGACTTGTCAGTGGAGCAGAGGAGATGGCAGCCCCTTCCCCCCCACCTTAACCACAATGTCCACTGGCCCGGTTGCATTTTTTCACACGGGTGATATTTGAGGAAAGAGTGGAGAATAATGGTATTTGATTAAGTGGGAACGCAAGAGGTCCCTCCTATTCTATATGGTGGTGACCAACATCCCAAATAACTAAATGTTTAAATCTTCTTGATATCTTGTAGAAATATATATAGTGATGTCATTTGAAACTAATAATCATGAGTAGATAATTGTGCTGTTTGATAGCCTATTAGCGATGTATATAGTCATGTAGAAATGTATATATAATTTAATAAGTCTGTATATATTTTTTCAAATGGAGAAGTTGGTTAATTTCTGCTGTGACTTTGTTGGAGTAAACTTAAGTTCCATTTGCTCTTTATTGGGCAACTTAAGACATGTCGGGGGTTAAGAAGGGTCTTTCTAAGGTGACATTGCAAGTAGAATCTTCTGTGTTAAAACAAAAAGAGAATCATTTGCCACTGCATTTTGCAGTGGCAAATGAAATGCCTACAGATAGATGTTAGTCTAAGAATATGAGAATTCACAGGCTGCTTGAGGGGGATGAAGATGATTTTTCCAGTCCTAAAGAAGAAAATGCAACTTCACTTTTGGCACAGATCTGGGGTTTTGAGTGTGACCAAATGCTCTAAATAGATAAAAGTAGATAGGATTGATAATAAATTTTGCTCTAACTCAACAACAAGATCAAATTTTGAAATGTTCCAGCTGCAGTTGATTTACCTTCACCAGCAACTCAACACGTCTCCTTAATAAGTTCTGAAAGGATGATTGAAGCTACTTTGAGGTTGCATTTGTTGCTGAATCAGACAAGGGCACAGTAATGGAGCTTGCTAGGGGAGAAAAAAGAAAAGAAAAGCTGTTGCTTATGTAGAAATCATTGTGTCCATATCATTCATGATTTAGCCCATGCCATTCAAAACAGCTGTAAGAAGTTTTGCTTTTGCTTACAAAAGAGCATTTCACCAAGCCTAAGGCTCCAATGTAAATCCCCTTCCCTCATAAATCCTGTTCCCTCATAAATTTAAGGTGAGATTTAGCAGTGAGATTTATTTATTTAATTTTATTTGACCAAGCAAAAAAACATTCTTGATGCAAAAGTGCCTGCACAGAATACACTTGCTTCGATTAATATGTCTGGAGAATCCAATGACACTTAGAATTAAACAAATATATAATATGTGATTTTGATATGATTTGATGTTTTGATTTTTCAGTTTAGAATTAATGGCTTGTTTGATGTTATGGTATGGTTAGTGATTTATCCATTTACTAGCTGACACCCATGGAAATTCACCGGACGCCACTATGAATGGCCTGCCCTCCCCCCCCCCAGCACAGCCTCCCTCCTGCTCTAAGCCCCAGTACAGCCTACTCAGCCCCATCACAACCTGCCTTCCCCCCATGCTCGTAGCTCCAGAAGCAGCACAGCCTGCCTCTACCCCACAGTCCCAGTCCAGGCTCCCTCTCTCTCATTGCCAGTCCCCCAGTTCCAGCTGCAGCACAGCCACCCGTGGAAATTCCCTGGAAGCTCCTATTTATTATTCTCCCCCGCTCCAGTCCCAGTACAGCTTGTGCAACCTCAGCAGCCTCCTCTTCCCACAGTAGCCCCAGCCCCAACATAGCCTGCCTTCACCCACCAGCAGCCTTAGCACAGCCTGCACTTCCCCAGCCCCAGCCCAGCACCCACCAGGCCAAGCCCCTCTCCTCAGACCCAGCACAACCTACTTCCCCCAGGCTGAGCACCTCCCCTCAGCCACAGTGCAGCCTGCCCCCCCCCCCCCCCCCTCCTTCCAGCCCAAAGCCAGCCACTCTAGCCTCCAGATAGCAGTCTCGTTCTCTCTTTGCACACCTACAACCTCTCACCAGCTGATAGATAATCATCCAGGTGGCACTCAGTGCAAAAGACCGGAGAGCCACCCCTCTCGCTGTTGGACTACTGTCTGCATCTTAATTTTTTTTTCAGTTCTTTAATGATTTAAATTTTCTAAGTGAATGGGGATGTTCAAACCAATCTAAAGTACTTTTAATCTATTTGTTTGTTTTATACTTGTTTGTCAGTGATCTTCCAACTACAATTAATTACACCTTATTGACTTTTGTTTTAAACTAATTCCCTGTTATTGTATGAAATAAATAAATCTTTTGTTGAAAAATTAAAGGAAGTAGTGTTTTGGCACATCCTCCTGATCCTCTGCTGCTGCTGGAAAGAAGAGAGGATGTGGAAGCTGGACTGTGAGAGCTGAAACCTAAAACCTAGATGGCTCATGGTATCCTCTAGAGCAGGGGTGGGCAAGTCCAGTCCTCGAGGGCTGCAAACCAGTCGGGTTTTCAGGATACCCCTAATGAATATGCATGAAATAGATTTGCATACAACTGAGGCAGTGTGTATGCAGGTCTCTCTCATGCATATTCATTAAGGATATCCTGAAAACCCAACTGGTTTGCAGCCCTCGAGGACCGGAATTGCCCACCCCTGCTCTAGAGACCTCTGCTGGGGTTGCTGGGAAAAATTTGCAAATAAGCCTTCAGGTCCTCTGCTGTTAAAAAGAGTGCAGGGGCTGTAAAAGCTCAAATCTAGAAGGCTCACAATATCCTCTGAAGTCTTCTACTAGGGCTGCTAGAAAAAGTATGCAAATAGGCTTTCTAGTTCTCTGCTGCGAGAAACAGTGTAGGGGGCTATGAAAGTTCACGCCTAGATAGCTTGTGCCCTGGAGGCCTTTGCTGGGGCTGCTAGAAGAAGCATGCAGATCAGCCTTCCATTCCTCTGCTAGATAGATACCACTTCTTCCTAAGTGCATGAAGTTATAATGAAGGAGTATACTGAAGAAACCCCAGAACACCTTAAAGGACTGGCTCCAGAGATCTGATCTGGTCCACCTTAAGCTCTATAGCAACAGGGAATCCTGGTCCAGGAACAGTTCCCTAGGAAGAGGGAATAAATAGCTAGGCCCAGGAGGGGAGAGGAGGCTCCAGGAATGAGATGGAAGCCTAGGAACAACCAGTACATCTGAACTGTGAATTATATTGATGTTTTTATTTTGAGAACTGCTTAGGTAAGCAGAGCTGCTTCTGTTTTATTTTCTTGCATTAATAAAATGTTTATGAGAGAAAGGCCAGAGTCCAGCCTAAATCTGTTCACTAGCTAGCCAAAACTGTTCACTGTGTTACAGTTGTCTTATTGCGATGGAATGTATTATACAGTATGCTCTTATACTGATACTTGCATGTACTCCTACTGTTAATATTGATATTGATATATTTTTTATTCATCCTGAATAGCAATAAGAAAACTAAGTATCTGCATCACAGTCAACCAAGTGTAGACTAAAAACAACAAACTTCATCTGAATGCCAGCAAAATGGAGATTCCCTGGATACAAAACACAAATGTGAAAGTACCTGATTTGAAAATCCCATTCAGAACCTTTGAGCTCCCACTAAAAACACAAGTTAAAAGGCTGAGTCTTGCTGAATTTAGAACTAATCACACTCCCACAAATCCAGGCAATGTAAAAGAGTTGCCTTTTCCAATTATGCACATTGCAAAGACTCCATCCTCTGATCGAGAAAAATAACCTATTCGCAGTTGTGACATCTGGACCAGCCAGAATGATGCAGACCCCTATCTCTCCCTCTCAGAACACTGGTGGCAGTTGAATGAGGGAGGGATAGGCAGCAGCTCTAGCAGAGGTTCACCAGCAGGGTAAGGTGGGTTGTACTATATACTCAGGTGATGGACCAGAGACATACCTTGGCGCATAACTTAGAGGCAATCAGGGAAATGCTGAAGAATTATCTAGGCTGGGGAGACCAAATTATTCCCTTTTTTTTTTTGTTACAGATGGTAACAGCAACTAGTGATGTATATTCATTTGAAACAAACTAGGAAATGTCAACGATATTTCCTAATTTGTTTCATTATGTTTTTAAAACAGAGTGAAAAAAAACAAAAAAATTATGTTGGTTTTCTTCTTCTTTCATTTTGAAAAATGAATGGTGAGAAAAAAAATCTTCTGTCACAGGTCAAGGGCTCCCCAAGGCCTCCCTGTAGCTTGTCCAGGTATTGCAAAAGTGGACCCCTGAGCGGAGGCTTACCTGAGAGGAGGCTTACCCTGAGCGGAGGCTTACCTGAGAGGAGACTTCCCAGGCTCTCGTCATTGGGGAGGCAGATCTCAGTATCAGTTCGGGCAGCAGTCAGCTGTGGGATCGAGTACACAGTCCAAGAATCGAGGCAGGCAGCAACAGCAGTCCAATAACAATCCAAGGGTCGAGGCAAGCAGCAACAGCAAAGTCCAGTAACAATCCAAGGTTTGAGGCAGGTGGCAGACAACAGAATCCGGTGGCAATCCAAGATCCAAGGCCAGGAGACAATTCAAAAGGAAGGGAGCAGGGCAAGAACGGAGAGGAGCAGGAACCAGGACGAGGAGCGATCACGCAGCCAACAGCTTCAGGAGACCTGTTGCAGAGGCAAGGCTGAAGAGCAGGGACTAGGTTTAAATAGTCCCTGCTGGATGACGTCAGGGAGGAACCATGGGAACTTTTCCCGCCGTGCTTCCTTCAAGAGCCGACGTGGGGTAAGCGCGCGCGCCTAGGTCGCAGCCGGCCTGGATGGATTTGGAGGCGTGCTAGCTGGCCACGAGGATCGCTGCAGCATCTCCTCACCGCTGCAAGAGAGGATGGCTTGGCTGCAGGGTCCGGCTGGGTAAGCGAGGTCAGCCGCACGTTGCTGTGTCCAGCAAACATAACAGTACCCCCTCTCTTACTCCCCTTCCATGGGGGTTTAGTTTTTTTTGGGATAGTGAGCATGGAACTGTTTAAGCAGTTTTTTATACAAAATGTTCAAGGCTGGTTCCCAAGTGTTATCTTCAGGCCCATAACCCTCCCAATATATCAGGTATTCCCACCTGCGATTCTATCGACAGACATCAAGAAAATACTTGACTTGGAAGAGTTGATCTTCGGCTAAAGAGACTTTTGACGGGTCTGGAGCCTTTCTGGAGGGCTAGGATAGCCCTCCAGAAAGTGCTATCCTAGCACTTTTATATGAGACGTGGAACACATTGTGTATCCGCAAGGTAGCCGGCAGGTATAGCTAACTGGTAAGTGACCGGTCCTATCTGTCGGACGATGGGAAATGGTCCAATATATCGTGGAGCCAACTTCATGGAAGGCACCCTGAGATGGATGTATCAAGTACTCAACCAGACACCTTATCTCTGCACTTGAACTGTGGGCCTGGTCGACGATGTTTATCTGTGCTCTTCTTAGCCCTGAGGTCAGCTTTTTGTATCATGGATTTCATGCACCCCCATAGATTCTGTAGCTCCTGGGCTGTTAGCTGGGCCGCAGGAGAGGCTACTGATAGTGGTAGGGGTAGTGGATGGCTCAGCTGTCGTCCATAGACTACTTGGAAGAGAGAGGTTCCGGTAGCAGTGCTGAAGTGGAAATTATGGGAGAATTCTGCCCAAGACAATAAGGCTGCCCAATTGTCCTGTCATTCATTGACAAAAATTTGTAAGAACGTCTTTAATGTCTGATTCGTATGTTCAGTTTAGCCATTTGCCTGGGGGGTGGTAGGCTGTGGTAAAGTCCAAAGTGATATTGTATTTTTTGCAGAGCGATCACCAATATTTTGCAGTAAATTGAGTTCCTCTGTCAGAGAGGATATGTAGTGGTAGTCCATGAAACCGGAAGTCATGCATAGTAAATAGTTTCGCCAATTCCTTGGCAGTAGGCAGTAGGGAGTCCAGGAAGGGCCATCTTGGAAAGGTGATCGATGACCACCCAGATGACTCGGAAGCCTTCAGAGGGAGGAAGATCAACCATGAAATTGGTAGAGATATGAGTACATGGTTCCTGGGGTGCCAGCAAGGATTGTAGCAGGCCGTAAGGTCAACCTATCAGAGGTTTGTTTTGAGCACAAATGGGACAAAAGTCCAAGTAATTTCGGACATTCTCTTTCACTCAGGGCCACCAGTAAAAATGTTGAATTAAGCTTCAAGTTCACACTCGACCTGGATGACCTGCTATATGAGAATCATGCCCCCACTTGAGAATCTTCTGATGGAGTCAGCGGGGAACTACTGTCTTCCCCAGAGGAATGGGTATGGAGGTAGCCAGGGGAATTCAGACAGGATCAATTACGTGGCTGAGGGGTTCCAGAGTGTCTTCCACTTCAAATGACCAGGAGAGGGCATCCACCTGGTGTTCTTATGAGCAGGTTTGTATTTCACCTCAAAGACAAAACGGGTGAAAAATAATGACCACTGAGCCTGACAAGCATTTAATCGTTGTGCGTTCCAAAGATGTTCTAGGTTTTTGTGGTCCATATACACCATAATCCGATTTTGTGCTCCCTCTAACCATTGCTGCCATTCTTCGAAAGCCATTTTTATGGCTAGCAGTTCTTTATCCCCAATCCCATAATTTTGTTCCACCGGAGAGAATTTCTTTGAGAAAAATGAAAGGGTTGGAGGCTCCCCTTATCCGAGAGTTGATTCAATATGGCTCCGACTCCCTCCAAAGAGGCAACAACCTTGACGACAAAGGGGCGCACGGGGTCCGGGTGGTGAAGGCAGGGTTCTTCAAGGAAGGCTTGTTTCAGGTTAGAAAATGCTGCAACTGCTTCAGGCGGCCAGTTCTTGGCTTCGGCCCCTTCCGGGTGAGCGTGGTGGGGGAGTCACCTTCTGCAAGTAGTTGGGGATAAAATGGCGATAAAAATTGGCAAATCCTAGGAATCTTTGAAGTGGGCAAATGCCAGAAGGTTGGGGCCAATCTAGGATGTGTTAAGCTCGAGTTTGTGGACCCTTGGGCCGACGGGAGGATGGAATACCTTGGGGAAGACCCGAAGGTTCTCCCGTTGGGTTGCGAGGCAGGAACCGAAGACGTGACCAGTGGACCCTTGTCACTGGAGACTGCGGCGACAGTGGAAGCGGAGGTAGAGTCGAGAAGAGGAGCGGTGTATTCACCCCTGGAAGTCTGCGTTTCCCCCAGGAGGAGCCCGTAGGAACCCAGACCGCTGGGACTTAGGTGGACCTTTGAGAGGTCAGGTGACGGTGCAAGGGCCAACTGGAGCTTCACTCTGGAAGCCTGTGGTCCCCCCGGGAGGAGCCCGTAGGGACCCGGGCTGCTGGGACTTAGGCGGGCCCTTGGAGACGGTAGTCTTGAAGAAGTCCTAGGTCGAGTGCCAGTCGCTCACCAGTCTGAAGTTGTAAGCCGGAGAATCACCACTTGCCAATCCGAAGTCAGGAACCAGAGAATCACCGTAAGCCAATCCAAAGTCAGGAACCAGAGAATCACCGTAAACCAATCCGAAGTCAGGAACCAGGAACACGAAGACGAAGCAGGAACCAGAAGCCAAGCTCGAGGAACTCACCGAAGCAAGCAGACTAGACAAAGCTCACAGGAGATGTTGCCAAGTCAAGGAATGATCAGGAAGTCTCCCTTTATACTTCCTCTGACTCTGGAGATAGGAATCAGCTGAATCCACTTAAAGGGACGAGGTCCCTTTAAATCAAATGAAGAGGCGCAGCCTCGCGCCTAAGGATGGCGGCGGCCATCTTGGATCCGGGCCGCGGAGGAGAGCAGTGGCGGCCGCGAGGGAGGAGCAGGAGCAGCTCCGATCCCGGCAGTCAGCCCGGGGACTTGCGCTGCCGTGCGGAGGTGCCGGGCCTGGCACGGGGCGGTCGGCCCCGCCGTGGTTGGAGGACGGCCACGGGCGTGGAACACAACAGAATGCACTTCACATTTTCGGGGTCCAGGTGAAAACCTTGGCTGGAGATTATATATCCAAGGAAGGGAAAATTCTCTCTTTCAAAGAGGCATTTTTCCAGTTTAGCTTAGAGTTTGTAGGCTCAGAGCCTTTGAAGTACTTGGGCAACGTCTTGACAATGTGAGGATAGATCTTTGGAAAAGACGAGTATGTCATCCAGATAAACCACCACACTGGTGTACAAGTGATCTCTAAAGATTTCGTTCATCATCCCTTGGAACACTACTAGAGCATTACATAGGCCAAAGGGCATGACCAGATACTCATAATGTCCGTCTTGTATATTAAATGCGGTCTTCCACTCGTCTCCTGTTTTAATACAAACCAAATTGTATGCTCCCCGTAGAATCAGTTTGGAAAAGACTTTGGCCCCTTGAAGTCGATCAAGTAGCTCCGATATGAGCGGAAGGGGTTACCTGTCTTTTTGGGCGATAGCATTGAGACCCCTGTAATCGATGCAGGGGCGCAGAGTCCCATCTTTTTTGGTTAACAAGAAGAACCCCGTGCCAGTAGAAGGCCAGATGAATTCCTTGTCAAGGTTTTTTTTTTTATGTATTTAGCCATGGCTTTGGACTCTGGCAGGGCAGAGAATAGACCCTCCCGCAGGGAGGTATGGTTACTGGAATCAGATTGATCGCACAGTCAAAAGGGCGGTGCTCTGCCAAGATGTCTGCTGTCTGTTTGGAAAACACATCCGTGAAAGTGGCGTTTTGGGGAGGTATTCTCAAAGAAGCTGTGGCTAATGGAAGCGGCGACAGAGGCCTCACAGGGAGTATGCAGGTCGACAAGCAGTGAGGACTCCATCGGGATAGCTGAAGGGTTCCCCAGTCAAAACTGAGAGAGTGGATCTATAGCCAGGGAAGCCCCAACATGATGGGGTGAACTGCCCTTTCCAGGACACGAAAGGCTATTTTCTCTTCATGAAGGAGGCCGGTCCAGAGAGTCAAGAGTTCGGTCATGGTGGTGATCTGCCTCTGTAGGGGCTCTCCGTAGATGGATGAAATGTAGAGCGGGGAATTCCTATGGATGGTGGGAAGTTTAAGGTGATCCACCAGGGCCTTCATGATAAAGTTCCCCCCGGCTCCAGAGTCTACTAGGGCAGTGATTTTCAACCAGTGTGCCGCGGTACACTAGTGTGCCGCGACACATGGTCGGGTGTGCCGCGGGGAAAGTTCCCCAAACTATAGTGCCCCCTGTGTTTTGTTCCCCTACGATGCGCAGTCACGCTTCCTACAGTGTAGGAGCCGTGTACAATAACACATGCGCGAGCTTTGAACGCTCGCGCGACTTAATGACATCACCGAGCTGGTACTTGTACTCTGGCCTCATGACCATAGTATTTCTCATTGTACCCCTTTATATTGCAGTATATGCTTGGCAGAGGTCCTTTAAGTGTGGCAGATAATGTAATACTCTTCTATTTTAGTGTGTGGCTGCGCACACTATCTCAGCAGTGATGGAGAAGTATTTGAGAATGGAAAAGGCAAATGCCGAACAGGACCCTGGACACAATTCTGACCTAGATGAAGGCCCTAGTATGAGAGGTCGACAAAAGAAAAAAGACAAGACGGTGAGCTCAAGGCAATACAGTGAAAGCTATCTCATTTGGATTTACTTTCACTGGGGATGCGACAGCACCACACCACTGTGCTTGGTGTGTGGTGAGAAGCTATCCAATAGCACCATGGTGCCAAGCAAGCTTAAACGCCATCTCCAAACGAAACACTCTTCCGTTCAAAACAAGCCGATGGAGTATTTTGTACGCTTACGTACAAACAATGAGAAAGAAGCAACTTTTTTGAGAAAAAGCACACAGGTAAATGAGAGAGCCCTCAAAGCTAGCTACCTTGTTGCTGAACTCATAGCTAAATCAAAAAAGTCTCACACTGTGGCAGAAACATTAATACTACCAGCTTGTAAAGCTATTGTAAATGAGATGCTTGGCCCTGACGCAGCCAAAGAGATAGCTAAAGTGCCTCTCTCTGATAACACAATTTCCAGATGGATTGATGACATGTCTGCTGACATTGAAACAGTTGTTTTGGAAAAGGTGCGCATCAGTAAGAAATTTGCCTTGCAACTTGATGAGTCGACGGATATCAGTGGACATTGTCAGCTGTTGGCCAATGTGCGTTTTGTGGATGGAGAAGCCATTAGAGAAAACTTCCTATTTTGCAAGGCACTGCCAGAAAAATCAACAGGGGAGGTAATATTCCAGGTCACATCGGAATATCTTGATAAAAGTGGGCTTACATGGGAAAACTGCACAGGTGTCTGCACTGATGGAGCCGCAGCCATGGTCGGGCGCATCAAAGGCTTTGTAAGTAGGGTTAAAGAAAGAAACCCAGATGTTCTTGTTACCCACTGTTTCTTGCACCGTGAGGCCCTCGTTGCAAAGACCTTACCAGCAGATCTAGTTCCTGTGTTGGATGATGTTGTGCGCATAGTGAACTTTGTGAAGATGCGACCTTTGCGATGTCGCTTATTTGCGTCTTTGTGTACAGAAATGGAAGCGGAACATAAAATCTTATTGCTCCACACGGAGGTCCGGTGGCTGTCACGCGGCAAAGTGCTGGCCCGTGTGTATGAGTTGCGAGAGGAACTTAAAATATTTCTGACAAACGAGAGGTCCGATTTTTCAAAGCTGCTTGCAAGTGATGAGTGGTGTACAAAGCTGGCATACCTGGCTGATATATTTCAATATCTGAATGAACTGAACACACGGATGCAAGGCCGAAATGAAAACCTGCTTACAAGCACTGATAAAATGAAAGGATTCCGTTTAAAGGTGCAGCTCTGGCAACAACATGTTCAGGGTGGCAACCTTCAGATGTTCCCGCTCACCGAGAAACTGCATGATGGCAACACTGCTGCAATGTGCGAGGTGATTGGCAGACATTTGAAAACTCTTGAGGAGAAATTGTCGTTTTATTTCTCTTCAGCCTTCACAGAATGCCTTGACTGGGTTAGGGACCCATACAGTTCATTATCCGTTGCTGGAAAGGACATGACTTTAAAGGAGCAAGAGGAACTCATTGAACTGAAGCAAGATCGCGGTTTAAAGCTAAAGTTTGCTGATCTTCCTTTAGACAGTTTTTGGTTATCTGTTGCCAAGGAGTTCCCCATTCTGGCCAACAAAGCTATTTTGACATTGCTCCCATTTTCAACCACATATCTATGTGAGCTGGGCTTCTCAAGCTTGACTGCCATAAAAACTAAAAACAGGGAGAGACTGAGAACTGTTGAGGAAGAGCTTCGTGTGTGTCTTTCCACCATTCCTGCCAGGATATCCCTTTTGTGTTCATCGAAACAGGCCCAGGTTTCACACTGAATGAGTATAGATACATTTAGAATCTATATTTTTAAACATATGTATAATATGTACTGTTTTAGTGTCATTTTGTGCCATTTTGGTTGGTGGTGTGCCCCGGGATTTTTTAAGTGTAAAAAGTGTGCCGCGGCTCAAAAAAGGTTGAAAATCACTGCACTAGGGTGAGGGTGGAGAATTCACCTGCATCGGTCATGAGGATCACAGGTAAAGTAAGCTGGGGAGAGGGAAAAGCACAGCCTATGGTCAACTCCCCACCGATTCCTATGCTCTGGATTTTCCCAACTTTAATGTGCATTGGGCTCACAGGTGCTCTTGTCCAGCACAATAGAAATAGAGGCCCAGGGAGCGTCGTCAAAATCACTCCTCTGACGAGAGACAGCTCTGACCAGGCTGCATCGGTTCTTCCTGGCTTGTCGATCCGGATGAGGCGATGAGGGACGGGGTGAGCGGGTGTGAAAAGGAGGGAGCCAGTTGTATTGACCTTCGTGGGACCTGTAACTCTCGATTTCTTTGTTAGAGTCATCTATCAATCCTCCCGGCCAGATCAATGAGAGCATCGAGGGATTTGGGGAGTTCTCGAGCAGCCAGCTCATCCTTGATTCGTGAGGATAGTCCTTCCAAGAAAATACCTCAGAGACTATCCTCCCTCCTATTTAACTCCGAAGCCATAGTCTGGAACTCTAAAGCTTATTCAGCCAGGGTTTTGGAGCCTTGATGTAGATGAAGTAAGTCCGACCCCAAGGTGCCGCGTCGACCAGCTTAGTCAAAGACTAGCTTAAAGGCTTTCATGGTCTGAGACCAGGAGACAATCCAGAAGGAAGGGAACAGGGCAGGAACGGAGAGGAGCAGGAACCAGGACAAGGAGTGATCGTGCAGCCAGCAGCTTCAGGAGACCTGTTGTAGAGGCAAGGCTGAAGAGCAGGAACTAGGTTTAAATAGTCCTTGCTGGATGACGTCAGGGAAGAACCGCGGGAACTTTTCCCGCAGCGGTTCCTTTAAGGCTGACGTGGGGCGTACACGTGCGCCTAGGTTGCAGCCAGTCTGGGCAGATTTGGAGGTGTGCCGGCCAGCCAGGAGGATTGCGGCGGCATCTCCTCGCCACCGTAAGAGAGGACGGCTTAGCTCCGGGATCCGGCTGGGTAAGCGAGGTCAGCCTCGCATTGCTGCGGCCGGCAAACATTACACCAGGGTCCTTCCAGAGACTGTCTCCAAAAGTTGCCAGGGTCTAGGGAAATCTCTGGTCCCTCCAACCTTACCCCCCCCCCCCCCCCCCCCAAGAGATCAGACTCCATATGTAATTTCTCAGATAACATATTCCACAGTAAAGGGGCAGCAACAGAAAAAGCTTGAATTTTTTGTATCCTATAGCCTTACTTCTTTTCCTGAAGGAAGTACCAGCCGGTGTTTATCAGATGATCTCAACAATGGAGATGGCACATATTCCTTAAACAGTTTATTCAAACAATGAATATCTTCACAATGTACTATCTTATGAATTATTATATACACCTTGAATAAAACCCTTTGCCAAATTTATTTATTTATTTTTAAAATGTTTCTATACCGCTTTTACAAACAAGGTTTAGTCAAAACGTTGTACAAGGATACAAATCATAAAATAAAAGTAACATAATTAAAAATTACAAAAATCTTATAATAAAATAAAAATACAATAATAACAAAGTTCATAAATTATTAAAGCTCATCAATTAAACATAACAAATCGAAACAAGTGCCATCTTATAGATTATTACGGTATATGAAAAGAAAAAATGAAAGAAATAGAAGGATATGTGGTGAGTAAAGTGGTTAATGTTTGAAGTAATTTTGAAAGCAATCTGGAATAAATAAGTTTTTAAGGATTTCTTAAAGTGAATTGGATTGATAGCCAATGCAACTCAATTCACTTTAGTGTGATACTCTTCCATTCACTGTGCAGAAATTAAGGATTCAACAACATTTTTCACAACAGCATTGTAGATAATCCTGGTCTTGTTAGCTAAGTTCCACTCTTGGTAAAGTTAATATACTCTTCTAGTTCTTATAAAACTCAGTCTGATTATAACATAATACTGAAAGACTTTTTTTCTTTTTTTGTTTAACTTTCTGTCAATAAATCTCTTTATGGCAGAACTGCAAAAGACATTTTTGTATGCATGCCAAAGACCTTTCAAATATTCCTGGTTTATAATCTTTTGAGTTCTCTAATTGGAAAAGTGCGAAATAAATAAATGATAATGATGATGATGATATTATTGATGCCATTTGTATGTCTTGGATTAAGAGTAAGGTGACACAAACAATGTTTCAATTCTTTTAATGCATTCCTTCCTTCAGTCAGATTCAAAACAGAATACACTACTCCATAGAAGGAGCTAACGTTTAGGATACCACAGTCTGTCAACAGTGACAATCCACAAACATCTGAATACAGAAAACCAACAGACATATTAAGCTCCCTTTTACATATCCAGCTTCCACTCTTCACATATAAAAAGGTCCAGATTATATACCCAGCCAAGCCACACAGCATTGTCACATATGTGATGAACCAAATTTTCGGGGACAAACACCTCAAAGTCCTTACTGAATCCTTCAAAAAGGCTACAACCTTAAAATCATCTCCAGAAAGATTGCAACTTCACTTAAAACACCCAGGGCAAATCTAATGCAATACAAAGAAAGGAAAACCACCTCTCTTGTAATAATATACAACCCAGAGCTAGATAAATAGAAAAAAAATCATAAAGACTTACATCCACTACTCCTGGAGGATGAATCACTGAAAAAAATGATTGCTCCCCCAGTACTGACTTTCCAGCAACCACCTGACCTGAAGCAAATACTAGTAAGAAATAAGCTTCCAAGAGAAACTCAGAAAAAAAATGGTTCAAATCGCTGCAATAAATGATGCTGCAAACTATGCCAACACATTTCACAAGCCCCACAGTTACTCACATTGAAAAGAAAATTGTCATAAGGGGACCCTATCCATGTTTCTCCTTCAATGTAGTCTATATTATTCAACCCAGAAAATGTTGAGAGGGATCTACATTAGCAAAATAGCATGGAGTTAGGACAAGCATAAACTTACACGGCACAAGATAACACATCACAAAGTACCTGATTCACTAAGGGGCAGATTTTAAAACATATGCGTGGGTGAAGATTTGTTCGCGCAACCCGGCGTGAACAAAACTGCGCCCGATTTTATGACATGCGCGCGCTGCCGCGCGCATGTCATAAAATCCAGGCTCGGCGCGTGCAAGGGGGTGCACACTTGTGCACCTTGCGCGCGCTGAGCCCGAGGTGAGCCCCGATGTCTTTCCCCGTTCCCTCCAAGGCCGCTCCGAAATCACAGCAGCCTTGGAGGGAACTTTTTTTCCGCCCCCCCCCCCCTTCCTCTCCCTTCCCCTATCCAACCCACCCCCACAGCCCTACCTAAATTCCCCCCCCCCTTACCTTATTTTATATCTTGCGCGCACCAGCTGGCTGCCGGCGCGTGAACCTCTGCAGAGCCGGAACAGAGGAGGGCTTGGGACTCGCCCCCGGACCACAGTCACGCCCCAGACCTGCGCCCAGACCGCTCCCTGACCCCCGGACACGCCCCCCCCCAGACACACCTCCGGGTCGCCATCATGCCCTGGACATCATGCCCCCTTCCCGCCTCTTTTTCGAAGCCCCGGGATATACGTGCGTCCTGGGGCTTGTGTGCGCTGCCGAGCCTATGCAAAAAAGGTTCGGCGCGCGCAGGGGCAGATTTTCGCAGGTTACGCGCGTATGTTACGTGCGTAGCCTTTGAAAACCTGCCCCTAAGGGGTTTTCCCATAGATAGAAAGCCTTAATGAATCTGGGGCTAAGAATACTAAGGAACGACATCAGTGAGTAAACATTTTTTAAACTAGACATCTGTATTAATGGCCTTAAAAGAATACTAAAAGGGAAATTCCAAACTATACAAGAATGAAAGACATTCAACATTAAAATAATCAAACATTTTAAAGTAAAGAGGTCAATATTAGGGATATGCTTTTGTTTTAAATGACATAGACAATGTCAACAACATTGACTATATATTTCCATCTCATTTTTTTAAATGACATAACAAAAAACCCACAAAATTTCATGTTGTTTTTTTCATTTTTAGTGCGTTCTAATTCGAAATAGTGCACACTATTTCAATTTAATGCACACTAACTCAAAATAATGAAGTTAATGCATACTAATTCAAATTAGAACACACTAAAAAGAATACTTATATTTTAAAATGATAAATTAGAAAAAAGAAAACTAAAGAAACAAAAAAAACAAAATTAAATGTAGCAAAAAAAAAAATATTTTTTTTTTTTTGCTATGTCCATCCTTAGTCAATATTTATTTATCTGGATAAATGCCAATGTTTGATTATCACCACTAGTTATCCAAATAAATTTTGTCAAAGCAACACTTGAAACCACTATGTATGAGTGTACCACAATCATTTTATTTATTTTATTTTTAACTTTTATATACCGACATTCTTGCATTAAATGCAAATCATGCCGGTTTACAGTGAAACAGAAAAAGCAGGAAAAAATTCCTTAGTCGAATACAATGAAACAGCTTAGTTAACAAAGGAAACATCAATCATGACCAACCAGAGGGTTTTGGAGGCTGCCAGGTAGAATTCTACTTGTGATATTTGGGCAGAGTTAATGGTTTGAAGCTAGGTAGAAAGTGCATTGTACAAATCAACTCCTCTTGTACCTTTCATTGATCCAAACAGCAGAAAATCTTCAGTGATGTTACTGTGCTGTTCATACCTCCTATTGTGTATGTAAAACTGCCCCCCAAACCCCACTCCAAATTAAAAGTGCCCCCTCTTACAGTGGTATATATAGTAAAGTGACATATGCTTCTATACAGAGTCTTTCTAACTCTTGCTCTCACTCTCATTCTCAGCAGGAAAATTAGCCTAACCATGCCCGCCCCATTTTTTTAATCACGGGAGCTATTTCCACTATATTTATAGCATTTTGATAAAGCTAGGCCATAGCCGGTTAGGTTTCAAAGGTATCTGGGTATACCTAACTTTATTCTAGGATTTTTTATTCTAGGATATTCAGTGAGATATGTATCCTACTGAATATCCCTGATAATTTATCCAGTTAACTTTAGCTGAATAAGTTATCTGTTTTACACTTTTAAAACAGAGGGAAATATTCAGTCTGCATAGGCTAAAGTCTATGGGTCCTTGTTTTTTCCGCCGACTTTAGCCAGAGTTTTCAAAGCAGATTTATGTGCATAAATTCACTTTGAAAATTTATATGTGAGCAGAACCAGAGTACATATTCACACACAGTCTTAAGTTTGTGCTTAAGTTTTATCCCAGCCACATCTCTGCTCCCCAGAATGCCTCTTTGTAGTGTGCATAAAAGTATGCACACACAACTCACTAGCGCATTTTCAGAAGGCCATTAACACATATAAAACTAGGGTCTATGCATGTAATTACCCAAAAGATGATAATTTTATAACAGCCCACATAGGACTTTAGCATGAATTTTCAAAGTGGACTTGGGTGCGTCAGTCCATTTTGAAAATGTGTGGTTTGTCCAGCATAAACCACATAAACATACACACAGAAAGGTAAACATCTTCTCCTGAGCAGGTGTAACTTTTTGCATATATATTTACACGCCATGCTTTACTTTACTAAAATGTATGGATTGCCTACGATTGAGATCACTAGACAATTTACAAGGAAGAGACATAAAAATCAGCAAAAGTGACACAAAACAATTAGACTTACAAAAAACAAAGCAGATACAGCCATCATCCACTATCATTAAGAAATAAAATGTACCTTGGAACACTACTGCCTGTGCTCACATCATGCATATGCTTGCTAAGTAAGAATGCTTTCAACATTGGTTTAAAAGTTTTAGAGCAAGTCATAAGATGAAGCTCTTGTGGCAAGGAATTTCAAAACTCTGAGGCCATGGCAGAAAAAGCTCTTTCTCTGGTTTCAACAAGTCATGCCGTTCTTGGGACATCAAGCATACTTCTTTATGCAGAATGGAATGTGTTAGTGGGAATATAAATTTTCAAAAGTGCATTTGCCTGGGGTAAAAAGTCTAATCTTAGCAGGCTGTGTACTATTAATGTTGTCTTATACTGAACCTGCCAGCACGCAGATCAGGAGCCAATGTAGCTCATAAAGGATAGGCGTTATACACTCTGTTATTAAATGAGGGTTCAGACTGTGCACACTGGCATTCTGCCTGGAGGGCTTATCTCACTGAGGTCTACACTGGTGGCTACCTGAGGGGCTTATCACCTGCGGGCACACAGGACTACCTCGGGGGCTTACCCAATATAAACACACACAATTACTGGGATTATACCTGGGGGCTTGAACCCAGGAGCTTATTCCTTACACAAATAGCTACAAACACTTTGATTCAGTACATCATGGTTCCAGGTACTTAGAAAAGTAAGTTTATTTGAGCAATAGAAGGATAGAACAAATAAAATCAGATCACATATAAGAAATAATGGTAGGTAATATCAATTATTACATATATATATATATATATAAAGCTTACATGTTTCCAAAGGATCAGCCTGTACTATCATGTCCAGAAGCATACTCTCCCTCTCTCTCTAGTTGTTATTATTCCTTATACATTAAATGCTAGGGAAAAGCAGCAATGTTCCCTCCCTCTGAGTTCTTATCAGTTTTCAGGCCTTCAGTCTCTTAAGCTTTAGTTTGTGTGGCCTTCAGTATCTTAAGCTTTAGTTTGTTAATTGCTTGCTTTCTTATCATAGACCTACTGGAATAACTAAAATAAACAGACTCTTGCCTGTTTGTAAGCATTTCACAGTGCAAAACCGTAAATATGAATTCACTCAGAGGTAGGCCTTCAAACTAATCTGTGTCTGGGTGAGAACTCTGAATCCACATGGCTCAACCCCCACACACACATCCTCAGCCAAAAAATGACTCCAACACAGAGTTCTGGAGATGTTGTAGTGGCCTTAGGGCCTGATTTTCCCATAAGACACAGAAAGGGAGAAATGCCTCAGTGAATCAGGTCCTAAGTGAGGTAGTTGGATGACCTACGTAAGCTGTAGTCTAGCAAGGGAAATATTAGAGCTTGCATCACAGATCGAAAGTCATCATAGGAAAGTACAGTTTTTAGGCCACACAAAACACTTAACTTGAAAAAGCCAGACTTAACAACTGTCTTAATAGGATAATGAAACAAAAGCTTATCATCAACCCACACACCAAGATTTCTAACTTAAAAAGCTAAGAGAAGAACAGAGTTTTCCACTGTAAACGACATTGGCATTGAAGGTGACCCTGAATGTTATAGCTCTATTATTATCTTGGTTTTTAAGACTAATATAGAGCTTATTATGGAACATCCAATGTTTTATTGTAGTCAAATGAAATGATAGAATGTCAAACGTTTTGGGTCACAAAGACTGCAAATGAATAAAAATTGTAAAACGTCTGCATAAAATCTGTAGTCCACTTAGAGACCTGCCAGAATCTTGCCAATTGGAGCTACATAGATGCTAAACAGAAGCAAAGATAAGACAGAACCTTGCGGGACTCCATTGTGCATATATTCCATTACTGCAATTGTTCCATTCTTCTCCTAACTTCATGTGAATGGTTAGGTAGATAAGATTCAAGCCAATTCAGGACAGTCCCTGAGATGCCACATTCTCGAAGGTAATATAGCAAAGTTTTGTGATCAAGGGTGTCAAACGCCAGCAAGATGTCAAGCGTCACTAATAAGAATCTCTCCCCACTGTCAAGGCCTCTACGTAAAGTATCAAAGTTGGAAGTAAGCAAACTTTTTGTGCCAAGGGAACTTCCTAAATCCCAATTGGTAGGGATCATCAAAAAAAGTCAGTCAATTGTTGTAATACTGAATATTCCAAAATTTTTGCAGTGAAAAGGAAGGGAAGAGGTTGGCCTATAATTTGAGAAATTATATTTATGAAGTCCAGCCTTATTCATGAGTGATCTCAAAATGGCTCACTGTAGTCATGAAGGAACAATGCCTTCTGCCAAAGAGAGATTTATGATTGTTGCTAGTGGGGGAGCAATCAGCTCTTTTACAAACTTGAGTACAGCAATATCACAGACGTTTATCAAAACAAAAGGACGCGTTAACATTAGATATTGCTTTTACAACTTCATGGACGAAGACTATAGTAAAAGTAGACCATGAGGAGATGCAAAAGTCAGAGAACCTTGCGTCCCACAAAGGAACTGATGAAAAATACAGTGGATAGCTTGAAGATTTTTTGCACAAAAACGTCCATGAAATCATTACAACTTGGACAGATGTCCATGGAAGATGGTATAACATTAGGGATATCTTGCATTTGGTTAAACTCTCAACAATCCATATAAGTTTCCTAGACTTACTGGCAGCAGCAAGAATATGTTTTGAGAAGAAAGCCTTTATTGCCTCATCTATTTTATTCTTAGAGTCAGCTAGCAGGTTCCGGTAAATTAGCAGGGATTCATTTCAGCAAAGACCACACCAGCTAAAGGGGGTGGGGGTGGGGGCGAAGGAGAGGGCGGGCTGGCGATAGCCCGCAGCCGATTGCACCACGGCAGTGCGATTTCGCCAGTCGCGATGCGGCTGGCTGCAGGCTATCACGGGCATAGCGCCACCGTAAAAGGTGGTACTATTCCCCGCGCTACTGCTGGCGATAATGTTCGAAACATTATCGCTGGCAGTGGTGCCGCCACTGACTCTGCCCTAACTCCACCCCGACTCCTCCCCCTCCCCCTAATTTTAATGTTACCGCCATGAAAAGGGTCTTTTTGCATGCGATAGGGGTGACTGCGTCAGAAATCTTATGCACAATATCATCCCAAGAGGACACTGTCACATCAGAAGTTAAGAGATGAAAAGTAAATAATTCAGCTTTTAAATTGTCAGCAAAATTGGTTGGTGTTATTATGGCCCCTTCTAAGAGCTGTTGCAGAAAAGGACTTTGATGTTTGGAAAGTTAGCACTACAAGATAAATAACTCTGATCAGGGCACCATTGTACTTCCTACATTGAAAAAATGGCTGTTACCAATTGAGTTATTAACAAATATTAGGTCTAAAGTATGGACTGGTTTGTGTATAGATGCAGAAATTATTTGCATCCAGTTCAAGTAGGACATGAGATCTAAAAAAATGTTGACATATAGCTGACAGCAAGTCAAACAGAACTGGAATTGTTTTCTTTCTGATTGCACATTAATTAGCATTATGGATAGTTGAGAAATCTTTGTAATTTGCTAAAAGGGCAAATAGAAATCTCAGATAAGACCCAATTAAGAAATCTTAGAAAGACCCAATAAATCACCATATCTTCCTTGTCCTGAAATCACTGGTATCTTGGCCCATATTGCCACTGGTGATGAATAATCAGGGTCTTTAGTGGCATCCACACACAAAGGAGCTATTTTGTTGTGCTCCTGCATGTGTACGATGGAGCGCATGCTCCTCTGGTAAGCGGTGCCTCTGGAGTTGGCTGCCGGCTCTTTATCCCCCCTCCCCCCACAGAGATGACATGAATAGGGGGTAGGACCAAATCCCTAGGATGACAAGTCTGCTGGTGAGAAGGAGCATGAAGAGATTAGCAATGGCTTTCTCGTTGGGGGCCGGAACTGGTAGTGGCCCTGATGGTCTGGAGAGAGGCAAGTATACGTTTGAAAAATGAAAGTATGCACATAAATGCTTTCTCCATCCCCAACTCCTCCCATGAAATACCTCTTGTTAGTGTGGGGAAAGTAAGTGTAAATTGGGATTTCCTGCATGTAAGTCATTTTGAAAATCAAATCCAAAAGAAGAGACATGGGATTTCGTTTTTTTACAGTATCACTTATAAAGGAAACACATTGGCAATATTCATGGGCCCCCTGCTTGGCCACAAGAGGTTCACTTTTGTGAGCCTGTCTTAAATTCAGAATCTTCCAGCCTGAAGAGTTCACTACAAGGTGAATTTTAAAAGCCAGGCACATGCCAGGATCGGGAGATGTGTGCCCATAGAGGGCATGCACACGCCCAGTGCTCCCTCCAAGGAGTGACTAGGTGTGCGCAAGAGATTCGTTACCTAGCTTCCTCCTGGTCGCTGTGGATGGGATTTGCTCTCCGCAACCCTAGCGGACATGCCTACCCTACTCCGCAACCCTAGCGCAACATGCCTACCCAGAATAAAAACTCACACCTCCTCCAATAAAAAAAAAAATAGACCACATTGCGTCTGTTCCATCTTCCTCATACTGAGGAACCATATGTTGTTATCCTCTCTCCTCGTTCACACCGAGGAACCATGTTAATGTTAATGTTACTGTTATTTCTCGTCTATCCTATTTCATTATTTACCCTCCTCCCAGTTTCTAATTCCCTGTTAAAATGTAAGTTCCATACTTTACCAGTTTTGATGTAAACCAGCATGATGTCCACAACTAATGCCGGTATATAAAAATGTTTAAATAAAATAAATAGCTACTCTGCCTCCTCGGACTTCACTAGAGGTACCTGCTCCTCGGGGGGGCCTCGCTCTCTTTTTTTCTTTTCTTTTAAACCAATACGTTTTGAGCACCAGTATTGGTGTTGCATTTCTGTATATAGCATAAATAAACATTTATGTGAGCAACCATGTAAATCCTGTGAGTGGTGCTCCGAACTATATAAGCAATTGTTCATGTGCTCAGCTTAGAGGGAACTATGGTGCCCACCCAATTTTAAAAGTGCCTACTCATCTCCCGATATGTGATCATCTCACTTTGAATGAAAAAGGGGCGTGGTATGGGTGGGGTGTGGGCATTCCGGGGCACTGCCAAGGAATGTGCACACAAGTACCTATACAACTGGGCACAGCCCAGGTCCAGTGCCGCACAAGTTTACTTCTACTATGGAGGAGGTGTAAGTTAAAAAAAAATAATACAGGTATCCCTGAGGGGTTTAAGGGGCCTGGGGTAACTAGGGGGGGGGGGGGGGGAGTGCAGGCTAAAGAACCAAGGGGGGTTGGAGGTCCTAGCTCTAGACTGATTGAACTGGTGGACGAACTGGTGAAACCGGTCATGGCATGGACGCACGCCTGTTATAAAATGACTTGCAAAATTAGGCGCACACGTGTGCCAAGGCTATTTTAGAAGAAACACGCGTATGTGCGCATACGTTAGAAAATTGGCGCATCTCTGAGTGCACGCCGACGCACACGTGTACATGTGCACCCGCACGCCTAAGGGTTCAGAAATATCATGGGGTGTTTTCTATGTCCTATTATTAGGAATCTTTTAACACAGGAATTTGGGGAGGTGTATATGTAATTTACTGAGTGACAAAATGGCTCTTTCCCCAAAAGGGGATGTGACAACTGAGGAATATAAAACTGCTTCCCAAGGGGCACAGAGTGGAGCCTGGAGATAAGCTTTTTGGTGGATGGAGCAGGTGTTCCCACCAGCACGGAGGTTGGAATTGGTTGTGTTCCACTTGTGAAAACTGGCGTATGTTGAGTAGCAAATTGAAAGGAGCTGAAAGAAGGTTTCCCGGCCTGCTTCTTCAGTCCTTTGTCGTGTCCCTGGAAAGGAAGAGAATCCTTTCCCTGGTATATTCCGGAAGCCAGACCTAGAGCATCAGGGGAGGACTCTCGCGGGTTATCTATTGAGTGTGAGTACTGTGAGAAAGATCAAGAGAGCCTCTGTACTTCTTTTGGGAAAAGGAGAAAATCTTTGAAGGAAGAAGCAGAGTTCTGAGAAGTGCAGAGATTCATAGAGCAGAATATCTGTTTGATTAGAGAGTAATTTTGGAACTTTTGTATTTTATATTGGACTTTCCTACTATTTTCTGCAGTGTACTTTATTTGTTTTGTACTGCTGAATTGGTTATTTTTCAAGTAAACTTTTCCTTCTGTTTTGAGCACTTCCGGGTGGACTATGTGTATGTTTTTACCAGTTTGCCATTGCAGGAGAGCCGACCCCATTCCACAAGACCCAGAGAAACTGCTTCCCCCCCCAACAATTCCAGTGCTCCCCGGGACTAGGAAGGTGACCCCCAGCCAAGTGAGGGGTTACTTTCACAATCAAGGAAGTAGGTGACCCAAGTAATAAAATATAGAGACACAGGCTTTCCAAGAGGCCATGTGCTAGCCCACAGTATTTACCACCAGTTAGCCACCACAACGTTTCTATGCATTCCTGGCCGTGGGAATACCCAGACTATTTGTCTAGTAAGTGGCCCCATCCTTGGCTGCCACAGTTTAAAAGGTTATTTGGCCTTCATGAGAACCCCCCACCCTCAAAGAGCTTTCCAGGTAGGCCGGTGGCTGCCCTACCCCCCCCCCCCCCCCCAGGCTTGTAGAAACCCCATTCCCTTGTGGACCTTTAAAAAACACTTTAAAAAATTCTGGTCCACCCTCGCACCCACCCCCCAACATGTCACCCCTTCACCCCCAATGCTCACCTAATAGCTGAGGGAGTCTTTCCTAGGCTGCCAAAAATATGTAAGTACACCAGTTACAAAAATGTGTGCCCATTTCCAGAAAATTCCACATTAAGCATATACTTTGCATCGCAGCAGCTTTGACCTGATGAAGGGAGTGTAACTTTAAAAAGCTATTCAAGAAATATGTAGATTTAGTCCAATATAAAGGCATCATTTTATATATTTTTTGTTTATTGACCTTTATTTCTGCACATTTTAACCACAAAAATGGATTTCCTAACATCTAATCTGAGGGAGAGGGTAGACAGTAAAGACTTATTGAAATAGATCAACTGTAAGACTACCTTAAAAAATACACAACATCTCATACAAAATCTCAGTCAAAAACAGTACTTCTTATTTAGCAAATCAGTATCAAACAACAGCTCAGAAAAACAATAGGTTGGAGTAACATTTGCAGGCACTAATATATTATGCTAGGCAATTTATAGTAGTCACTTTCATTCGAGCGCAGTTAGTTTCATTCTAATTCATAGGGAGCAGGTTTCAGACTGCTTTCTAGAGTGGAGATAGTTATGGGATTGGTTATAAAGGCCTGGCAGAAGACTCATGCTTTTATTTGCTATTTGAAGTGGGACTAGTCATGCATTTAGCGGATCTCTTCTGGGACAGAGTTCCATAGGGCAGGTGAAAGATCTTGTTGACCAAGTGACCAATCTGTCAATAGATACCTTCTATCTTTTAATTCTGAGAGATTTTAACTGGAACTTCGATGACCCAAAGCACAGCGAATCCTACAGCTTCATATCCTCTACACAATCACTGGAACCTATACCAAATTAACTTTGAACCAACACATAGCACAGGGCATACCATCAACTTAATACTCACTTCCAACACATTCAAAAACTGGAGACCATGCCTGTGGTCTAGACTGCTCTCTCAATGATCACATTTGTACTCAACCTGACATCTGAGGAAAATAATTCTCACATCCAAAAACAGATTATCAAGACTAGAGGGTAAATCAACATGCCCCAGTACATTGAAATCCTATGTTCCAAACGCAATACTCCAGTTGGAGAATTGGCCGATGATTTAATCCTACACTGGAACAAATCTTGCTCAACCATTCTGGATTAGGTAGCATCCATGGTGTTGTGCAGGAGGTGGACCCTTGGCCTGGTGCGGGATTTGTATGGCCCTCTGGTTGGACCCAGAGAGCGCCTGCCACCAGAAGGCGGAGCACGCGAGGAGACAGAGGCAAGCTGGAGCTTCGCCAATAACAGTCCGGGGTTTCCGCAGGTTGAGCCCTTGGGTACCCGGACTGCCTGGACTTAGGTAGGCCTCAGAGGGTCTCCCAGAGAGGTAGCAGAGAGGTGTGCCCACCACGAGTAAGGGTGTGTGGCTGATGCAGAGAGGATGGACCAGACCTAAACTGGAGACTCTGGAGACCTCAGGGAGGTAGCAGTTAAGGAAGGCTCTCCAGGTGGAACAGGCAGCGCCTGTGGGTCTGGTCAGATGAAGGCCACGGTCAGAGTCCAAGCAGGTCAGTCTGATGGTCACAGAAGGCAAGAAGAGAGTGTCCAAAGTGCAAGGGTCAAAGCCAGGGTATCTGTCCAGAAGTGGTCAGCCAAAGCAAGGGTCAAATCCAAGGTCAGTCCGAGCATAGTCAAGGAAAGCGAGGGTCAGTTCCAGGTGGTGGTCAATGTGGTCAGGCAGGCAGAGGTCAGTTCCAGGCAGTGTTCAACATGGTCAGAAGCAGGCAAAAGTCAGGTCCAGGCAGCGGTCAGTCATAGTCAGGCAAGCAGAGGTCAGTACCAAGAATCAGTCTGAAGGGTACTACCAGGGAACGTGGAGCAGGAACAAGACAGACACTGGAAGACATGGACGACCACGGGAACACTGGGACACGGAGACGCTGGAACACAGGATTAGGCACAGGAGCAAGGAACAGGCAAACTAGAAACACCGAGGTGTCAACCCAATTGCCAAGGCAAGGTTCTGGGGACAGAGCCTCGCCTTATATACTGGGGCCGTGTGATGTCATCGGAATGCGTCCGAGCTGGGTTTCCCCGCGCTTGGCCCTTTAAAAGTAATGGCGGCCGCGCATGCGCCTAGGGGCGGGGCCGAGGAGATGGAAGGCACGGAGCCCCTACGGGAGCTCCGCTGAGAGGCCTGTGGTGTGGAAGAGGCCGAGCACGCCTGGGGAGAGCGTCGGGGACGTCGGGAGCTGGCGGCTGCGGCAAGGCCGGAACTGGTGGAGGGCAGCGCCAGGCGGGAAGGCCCGACCGTGGCACCAAAGTGGCCGGGACGCACATCACATGGACCTACAAGCTGATTGGGCTGCGATGCCATGCATATTTTTTTTTTAACCTGCATGTTTTGTAGGTACAAAGTATGCAGTTAAGCAATGCATGCGGATTTCAAAATGAAATCCCTGCATGTACTTGAGCCAGGCCAGCCCAGCTCCGACCTCTTTCCTTGTGGAGAAAGTATATGCGCCGTTGACAGCACACTTTTCCCCAGAGAGGGGAGAGAGCAATTTCAAAAAGGGACCTTCTCCATGGGTAAACTCTTATTTAACTAAGGAAAATCTGCCTTGAAAAATTGTTCCCATAATGACCTTGAAGGGACAGTAATAGTCACAAACGTTTACACCTCCTCATCTCTATCCAATTACTTTGAAATTTTTCTTTTAACTACAATTAATAAATATCACATCTTTAATTAGTAAAAATTGTATTACTGCTTGCCAGGAGCTCATGGCTACAATAGCCCAATAGAGAGGTTGTAACAGACGTAGAAATAGCCCAGGTGCATTTAAATAAAGAGCGGACAGAAATAAATAATTCCAAACTATCCATTTCAACTGTTAGGCAGGTTGTGGATACAATTAACAAGCCGTATTTTAAATTGTCCGTATCTGAAAGCCAGAAATCTGAAAAATGAGATGGGAGAGTTGGAATGTCTGGCACTGAATGAAGGTGCAGACAACAGAAAGGTTGTGTTCCATAGACAGGAAACCAAAATGGTGTGGGGTCTGCATCAAACGCCACATGAGATAAGGATTTGCAGATGCATATCCTGGAGGAAAGGAGGGGTTAGGGAGATATCCTGCAGAATTTTAATGTCAAAAGGACCATGGGACAAACACAGAGGATTCCTGCTGGTAAAAGGGGTAACTTTTGTTAACTGGGGTAACCTGCACAGAGTGGCAGATACTACCTGAAAGAAAAGTCATGAGGGCACCCTGTATGGAGCATAACAGAAGGCATGGAGTAACCTGCATGGAGCAGCAGGTACTATCCGAAAAAAAAAAAAAAAAAAAATTGGCGGGGCAGACTAGATGATCCACTTGGGTCCTTTTCTGCCGACATTTACTATGTTACTATGTTGTTATGTCAAAGACCCTGGTGGAAGGAGAATAACCAATGCACACACCAGGTTCTGATCCTGAACAACTAGATTTAGTCAGAACAACACAATTAAAAACTACAATAATCAGGAAACCTCAGATGCAATCCATAACTATTATCCAAATTTGAATTTTTTTTTAATCTTTGCCTGGCTAAATGTTCTGCATATACAGTTGACAATGCATGTGTTAATTATGGAAAGCACAATAGTGTTTGCCAGAAACTGAAAAACGCTCTAAAGGATATTGTTGGAGCCAATTCTTTGGATCTCTGCTTTGCAAAGCACAACAAGGCAGACTGGGGAAGGGAAGACTTCAGTATTGAGGCAGAAAATACCATTCTCAAGGTGTATACTCATTTTAACATTTCTGTGAGCAGAGCAGCGCAGTTGAACAACTTTGATGACACAGAGTGCTATCTATTGCACCATGTTTTGACCAGATGGATTTCTCTGCTTCTACTGAGTTGTTGCTGAAATTCTGGAAACATCTAACAAGTTACTTTCATAGTTTAGATGAGAGCGAGTGCCCCAAAATATTGTGGAAATGCTTCAGTGATGAGGGAAATGCCAGTGAATTGGCTGAGCAGTAGTTTCTCTTTCTGAGCTATGCTTGAAAACTATTCACAGATTGTATGGAAGCATTAGAGGCCTAATCATTTAGCATCATTTTAGTGTGTGAGCTAATGACTGAAATCTATGGAACACTTGAAAAAATAATTTGAGACAAGTTTTTGTTTTGGTTTTTTGTTTTTTTTTAAATAACAGACTGAAACAATTAAACAAATTGAGATTGACTTTATTCATTTTATGAAAAAAACAAAAAATACTTAAGTGACAGATCTGACTTCATTGAAATCAGCTGTCATCTCATGGGAGTACATTTTCAAGGGGATCTAGAATAAAGTGTCATTATCGTAGTACCACTGAATAACTTTATCCAGACTACAGAATGATCAGATTTATCCAGTAAGTTATCCGGTTAGCCGGATAAGTGGCAAAAATATTCAAAAGTTGGCTTTTAACCATATAATTCATTATTCAGTTAAATGCCACCTAATATGGTCTCTTTTAAGTTTTTAGTAGTCTTTATAGATATTATTATTATTATTATTATTATTATTAATAATTATTTAGTTTTTCAAAATCATTATATCCAGGCACTGTGACTGGTGTTCTATCTCAATTGTACTTATAGATACCCTATCTGTGTTGTGCTCGGGGGTGGACCCCTGTCCTGTGGCAGTACAGGGACTGGCCACAGGGTGCGGAGCACGGAAGGAAATAGCAGTGTAGATCGTCACCACTGGAAGCCCGAGGTACCCCCGGGAGGAGCCCATAGGGACCCGGCCACTGGGACTTAGGTGGGCCTCGCAGGGTCTCCTGGGAGAGTCAGAGTCCGGTGTGCCCACAGACACTGGGAGAGCACTATCGGGTTCGAAGTTGGAAACAGGTTGGAGGAGGGTGAACCAGAATAGTGTTGGTGAGGACAAGGCTAGGGATAGAGCCAGAATCAAGCAAGGTCAGGCGAGCAGGGTCAAAGTCCAAGAATCAGTCCGAGAAGTGGTCAACGAAGCAAGGGTCACGATCCAGAGGTCAGGCAAGGTCGGAGAGCAGGCTGTGGTCTTTGGCAGGTGGCAGGCAGGCAGGTCAGGAACAAGCTGAGGTCTTTACCAGAAGTCAGTCCGAGGTAAGACCAGGGAGACGAACAAGGAACACAGGAACAAGCAGGCAAGGAAGCAGGTACAGACAGGAATGGAACTGGAACAGAAGGATCCTGGAACGAGACTAGGAACAAGCAAGCAGGAACACGAGCAAGGGCAATCTCAGGAACAAACTGACCCGATTACCAAGGCAAGGAAGTGAGGCCAGGAACTTCCTTATAACATGAGTTCAATCAGGGTGCACCGCAGAACTAGGCCTCGCCCTGGAACCTACATCAGGGTGGCTGGTCCTCGCTCGCTCGCATATGGGTATGGCTAGCTGCTGGGACGCCGAGGCCTAGCGTGAGGCTTGGCGCGTGACTGAAAGCCCAGTGACCGCCGGGGCCTAGCTGGACTAGCAAGGGCCACGAGGACCCGCTGTGTGACCCCGAAGGTGAGCAGTCCCATGCGCAGGATGACCGTGGGTGGGGCGCGTAACAATCTGTTTTCATAAGATTAATTCTGTATCCTATTTTGCTGAAGAGGATATGGACTTAGTACACATATATATATGTGGTAGTCTTGCTCTTTTACGATGGGTTTCTTTTTTTTTGTAATTAACTATTTTTATTAAATGTAGCAAAAATAACATTTGCAATAACAATAACAATAGATGCAAACATCAATTTTTCATACAAATACAATGGCACGGATACCCTGTCACATGCTAAGGGCAAAGGGCCATCGGCGCCATTTTGTTTACTGGCAGCCGATGGCCCGAGCATGGGACCCCCGCTGGACGACCAGGTATTTAAAAATTTTTTGGGGGGGTCCAGAGGGTGGGGGATACTAACAAACTCATTTTAAAGAGTCGGCTGTATTTTTTGGTTATCGGCTCGGGCGCAGCAGATAAAAAAAAAACTGATCGGACTGCAAGAAAAAAATTTCACGAAGGGGTGGGATAAAAAGTATACATTCAAGATTTAGGGTAACTCTGCCTCCAAATGTCAACCAAACTCCATTGAGACATAAGGGAGGACAAGCATTTCTTAATTCCCTGCACAGATGAAATGACTGGATGAAAGTTGTCCAGTTTGGATTTCTGGTAAGATTAAAATCCCCGTCAAGTAATAAGAAACCCTCTACATGATCTAGCCATATTTATCCAAGGCTTGAAAGAAAGAATGCTGGGCAAAAATATCCATACCTACCCTTAATTTTACTAAGCAGAAACAACCACAAGGATCAGCTAATTGAAAAAATAATTCATGGGCAAAATGGGAGGAAATAAGAATTCCCACGCCAGCGTATTGGGCCTCCTTAGAGCTAGCAGCTAAAATCTTATGGAGATAATCAGAAAAGGAAAGTAGATGTTCATGCCTTTTCCGAAAGTGGAGCAGGACTATGGAGACCTTCTAACAGGATAGCTCTTGATATGATAAATATCGCTTCTGATAGGTGTTAAGACCCTTAACATTCAAAGAAATTATCCTGTGAGTTTGCGCATAGAGCACGTAATACAAAGATTACCAACCCAAGTCTGCAAACTACATGTGAGATCAGAAAAAGACATATGACATTTCCCTTACAACCCCCCCCCCCCCCACGACATCGAATCCCTCTGCTCTCAGGGGGCTATGTCATTGAACCATGATGAACTCCCAACCACCCTCCCCACACTGTAAACTACAAGAAAACAGAGAATGTCCTTCATTAAAAATTTTTATTTATATATATATATATATATATATATATATATATATATATATATATATTGGACTCTCAAAGAATGAAAGCAATAAACACCATCAGTCAAGAAGCGACAAAAAAGATGGAAACGGACCACATAAAGTCACTGCGCAAACAAGTTAAAGCACAGAAAAAATGAATAGTCCATCAGCCCTGATCGGACAAGGCTGAACAGGAATCTTCGGAGTGTTGGCGCAGCCTCTTGCCAACCCTTCCCTGCGCAGGTCAGACTTCAGCGCAGTGGACGCCATTTTGAGGAGTGCAAAGTTCACAGACACAGTTGCTTCTTGAAAAGCCTCCGCTGCTTCAGCCAGTGTTTTAATTTGGTAAGTATTGCCTTTAAGCGAAAACTGCAACCCAAAAAGAAAACTCCATCTATAACGCGTGCCCTTGGCCCGCAAAGCCTTCATGACTTCTCTCAGTTCATATCTTTTGCGTAGTGTTGACAGAGCCAGATCATTAAAAATGGCAAAAGAATGACCCTCCCATTGCCATTCATCCTGCTTTCTTGCTGTCCTGAAAATATGAGATTTTTGCATAAAACTCTGCAGGCAGAAAATGATGTCCCTGGAGCGTTTATCCGGCCCGCTCGATCTTAATAGGCAACGATACAAGGTCCTGTTCAGCTTCGTCTTCTACAGCAGCATGGAGAATATAAGTGCAGGTTTTCTGTGCAACTGCTCCAGTGTCTGCATATTTAGCAGTATCTGGAACGCCTCTAGTTTGTCAACATCGTTAAAGCCATGAGAGCTTCACTGTGACTCTCAAACCTGATATCGAGTTCATCTACTCGAGCCCCGAGTGCAGCTAGATCCTTAAATACCTCCGATATGGAGGCAAGTGCGGCTTCATTATCGTCCTTGGGGAAGGGGGGGTGCCTATCGAGAGATCTTCAGAATCTTTCCCATGAGCGTCATCCGTGGCCTGCACAGCCAGCTTGTCGTCTTCCCCGAGAATTTCAAATGCGTGCTTGCCGAACGAGAACTGTTTTAGATCAGCCGTTTTTCTCTTAGCCGCCATCAGAGAGGCGTAACAGATGTAGCATTGTATGAGATGTTCAAACATCTCATAAAAGCAGTCGTGAACAAAGGATATATTTAACAGGGGAGAGGAGCTCTTCAGTTAGGCAGCCATCCTGATCGACGTGACAAGAGCGCCCCCCCCTTAAGACTGGTTTCTGAGTAGCAATGTTTTGCACCGCTACAGATATAATTGTGAGGATACTACCTATGCAGTGCTTGCCTCCCACCAGCAGGGACACTTCTTGTTTTGTGTTTGCCTGTGGCGTACTCTTTTTTTTTTCTGTCTCTGTTTCCTGCAGCAAGCTCGGCCTCAGTGGGTCTCCTTTCATACTTTGCCCTTGCTGTGCACCTCCTGCTAAGTCCTGCTGGCCACTCAAGGAGGAGGTAGTCAGACTAGACAGGAGACCCTGGTGCCAGGCCAGTCCTGTCTTAAGCCTGCTCTGTCTGGGTGCAGCCCTGCTCCTGCTACGGGGGGCGGGGAGTTACTAGACCCCCGGCAACCATGCCATCACATTACATTAAGCCCACAGAACCCCCCAGAATAGGCAATATTCACACTAGCAAGTCAGGCTCAAATTTTCAGACCCAGGCCTGCAACTAGTCAGGTATGCATCACATTGAGTTTCTGTGCAAACTCCCTAGTATTAGAAAACCTGGAGTCTGGTTCTGCTGCTTGTGCTTTGCAAGCAGCACTTCAGATATATGTGCGGCTTGTCAGCCTCCTGCTTTAATGACTCCAATCCAATCAGCTCTTTCCAGCCCTGCTGTAATGACTCCAGTCCAGTCAACTATTCCCATCCTTGATTTAGTGCCTGCTAATCTGAATCCTGTTCCAGATTCCAGGCCAGAGTCCTGCTCCAGTCTCTGCAACAGTAGAATCTGCTCCTATAGAGTCACTAGTATCCAAATTCCAGGAACTGCATCTGTTCCCCAAAAGGCTGTCAGATTATGCTCCTGGCTGTATGAGGCTCTGCTCTGGAGAATTCAGTACCAGCACCACCAGAGGCTCGACTGTGCTCCACAAACTCAAGTACTAGCACTAGCAGCAGATGTTCTGCAGTTTGCTCTGCAGACTCCATCCCTGCCAACTTCTGACTCCATTCCAGGCTCCACCCTGCAGGCTCCGCTTCAGCCAGACACTGCTCCAGATTCTGCTGCCCTGCAGGCTCCACTACAACTGGACTCCACTCCAAATCTTGATGCCCTGCAAGCTCCGCTCCTGCCATTATAGGCCTTATTCAGCTCCAGCCAGACTCTGACTCTATTCCAAGCCTTACCCCAGATACCTTCGACCCCATTTTCAGTTATGATCCAGGGGGGAGAGGTGCCCCTGAGAGGCATCTGGAATCCACCTTTTTTAGGGTGGATAGTGTGAGGATGCTTGTGCAGTGCTCAACTCCTACCAGCAGGGGATCTCAGTGAGCCATATTACTTGTTGCTCAGTCTTCCAAGCTCTAAGGCCTGGAAGTCCTGCTGGCTGGTGTCAAGGTTCTCAACATTGCCTCTGCAAATAAACTTGCCCCTAGGTACTGTGGCTCAGCATGGAGTTCCTTGCACTCTGTGTTGTGGTTCTTTGATACCCTAGTCTTAGTTCAAGTTCCTGCCCTTTTTCCAGTTTTGTATATTTGTGTCTATTTTGGTTCTTGCCTGTTCTTGTTTGTATCGGACTTGGCGCAAATGTTGTGGTCTTCTGCTTGTTTAGTCGTGTTTTGCTTGCTTGCTCTTGGCCCTACTTTTCAGCCCTTCTGGTCTTAGTTTATCTGTCTGTTTTGTATCTTGCAGTGTACTTCTTGTTTTCCGTTTGTCTGTGGGAACCCTTTCGTTCCCGTTTACTGCAGCCAACTCAGCTTCAGTGGGTGCCCTTCCATTCCTGCTCTTGCTCTGAACCTTCTACGTTCTGCCTGATACCAGAACCTGAGGGATCAACCCGAGGGGGGAGGTGGTTGGTCCAAGCAGCAGACCCCGGTGCCATGCTAGGTCAATCCTGTCTTAAGCCTGCTCTGTCTAGGTCCAGCCCCCGCTCCTGCTCTGGGGGGTTACTAGACACCAGCAGCCACGCTGTCACAATAGTGGCTTTGAAGTGGATCCATCTTTAGAGCTGAGATATCTTGGCTCTTGAAGCAGCGTTGAGGCTACCAGAGATTCTAGAAAAGTTACGTCTCAGGTTGTTTTTGGCTACCAGGTTCACAGCAGCTGGCCAACGGAAGTTCTCCCCTACAGCTGAGTTATGGAAAGCACAATAATTGAAGTGGCTCATGTAGAGAAACAAACTTTTCTGTTAAAAGGAGAACAGCAAAAATAAAAAAAAAAATAGGGGGAAGGTTTTTGGATTACTATTTGAATGAGGAGTAAGATGTGCTGCAGATATTTCGACATCTTGATTATTATCTTATTTATTTAAAAATGTTTCTATACCGCCTTTACAAACAAAGTTTAGTCAAAATGGTGTACAAAGATAAAGTTCAAAAAATAAAAATAAAAACCTCTAAAAATTACAAAAACAGATATAATAAAATAAAAATACAATAAACAAAAATTCATAATTATTAAAATGTATATTCTAATAAAAACATCATCAACATAAGTGCCAAATAATTAATGCAAGGAGGTAGGATGGTAGCATAATGAAAAAATGTTAGATTATTTGCTGAAATTATTGTTGTTTGATAGGTGTAATTTTGAAAGCATGAGGTGTTTGCAGTAGTTTGTAGGTCTCTGTGTGCTGTAGGTCCAGCTAGCAAAAAAGTACTATATGTTATATCACTTTTATTTTATTTTATCATTTAGTTCAGCGTTTCTGAACCCTCTCCTGGCCAGTCAGATTGTCAGGATTGCCACAATGAATATGCATGAGGTAGATTTGCATACACTGGGTCTTCAAGGTATGTAAATCTACCTCATGCATCTTCATTGTGGCAGTCCTGAAAACCTGACTGGCTAGATGTGCCTCCAGGCGAAGGTTGTCTTATTTTGTTCAGGGATGTAGCAATACTTGCTAAGGTGCTTATTACATGCATAAGTGTTAGATGCATTTTATCATGTTTTCTTATTTGTCTCAATCATTATGTCATTCTTTTGCCTGATGTTAAAAAAAAAAATCAATATACCTAAAAGCCACTGTTCTCTATTCTTGATGCACCTTAATGGACACACTGTAAGCATGGTTCTTGTCTTGCTCTGCATCAGCAGTGTGTACTGCTCTCCACCGAGCTGCCCCCGCTCCTGGTCTGTAGCATACAATAAGTCCCTCTAGGTCCAGTCTGGGAAGCGGATGCATTTCCAGAGCCAGTGCACCTGCTGCCTTGGTGCCTCCTTAAAACACAGCTTTCAAACCCCCAGAGGGCAGGAAAGCCCGTGGGCATTCTGAGAGAGAGACTGTCATGAGACATCCCAGCCTGAAAAAGAGCAGATACTCCAGCCTGAAAGAGACTGCTGGGTTCAGGGCTGGCTTTTGCCCCGTGCAAGCACCGTGAATGGTGCCCTGCCCTCCATGACGGTAGGGTGGAGGTTGCACATCCCTAAAGCCAACACTTTTCTGCCCTTTCCCCTTCCTCTACCATCTTCCCTAGCAGGAGACTGGAGCCAGTAACCGATGCTTCTAACCTCTTTCTACTGCTCGTTCCTCTCTCTCTTCTGGGTGATTCTGGGCATCTGCACAGGTTTCACACCTGAAAAGCTGGCCCTGGCTGAATTCATCAGCTAGGAAGAGGAATCTCCACTTCAGACACAGCTCCTTCTTTTGCCCTCACCATATGCTTGTGAACATGGTGTCTCTGTCCTGCTCCCTGTATCCTGGACAAAGGCCAGGATAACTGGTGCCTGCAATGCCTTTGTAAGAAAATTTAAAAAAGGCAGAATCCATTTGTCTTGATAAGTCTGTCCTCCCTGATACAGATGCATCCCCCTCAAGGTTCTCATTTCCTCTTCATCAGGTCAGACCAGTTCAGACAAATGGGGTTTATGCTTCCCTACCAGTAGATGGAGGCAGAGAACAACAAGCTACTGGCATCAGCCCTTATAAGGCCCTGTATTGCTCCAGCCTGCAAGTATTCTCTGTCTCCAGCAGATGGTAGGCAAGCATCCCATTCTGTGAGCTAGTACCTGGTCTAGGGTTTTCAGTCAAATAGGCTGCTCCTAGGGCAACAGTCTTTTGGGAGCGGATCCACCCACAATCAAACATAGCCAGGAACCAGGGGGCCTTTACGTGGCCATCAGCAGTGTTTCTTAGTCTGGTCTTCTTTCCTGCCTCTCTTTGTTCATCTGCCTCTTGTTCTGTTTCTTTCCTCTTCTCCTCCAGTGGCCTTCCTCCCTACCTCCCTTTGGAGGGAGGAGTTTTGTGAGGTGCAACTTGTCTGGACTGGTCTGGCTGCATGAAGAGAAAGGTGGGGTAGAGCCAGAAATAAAATGTGTGTGTGTGGGGGGGGGCCCAAGGTTAATATCAGGGTCACTGTACTGGCCCCTGCCTTCATCCCCACCAAACTTCCATCGAATGTGGGTCTTTATAACAGTGGCTACAAAAAAACTGTATTTTCTGGCAACACTATATCTTCTATCTTTTTACTCACCTTGCCCTGGCTGTCTCTCACTATCCCTCTGGGGTTGTGGCCGCTGCTTTATGCAAGTGTTATTAGGCTTAATAGGATGCTCTAAAACAATTATGTAAACAGGCTTCCAATCTGAGCCACAGGTCAGGGGGCAGAGGTCCCCAGTTTCCCCCAGTAGCTATGCCTCCGGCTCAGATTTAGATATTCATCAAGGGGCCTGAAATTCCTCTTACAGAAACTACAGTTTTGAAGAACCACAGTTGATTCAGTTTTCCATTGGTTTGTTTTTTTTTTATTCTGCATTCTCTTTTTGAGCCATTCCAGTCCTCAGAAGTAAACTTTAAGACCCGCACGTGGGCGCGCATGTGCGCGCGTTTGCCGGCAGGTGCACATGGACGCGCCGATTTTATAACATACACATGTGTATGCTCGCGTGTTATAAAGTCAGCTACCCATGTGTACATGCGTGCACGATTTTATATTGACGCGCGCATGTGCAAGCGAATGCAGTCTCAAGCGTGTAAGGGGGAGGAATTTTAGTAGCTACGGGTGGCAACGCATGAGGCCTTTTTCCAAGTTCCCTCCCAGTTCGCTCAGTTTAGGAGAGGACTTCTTAAACCCCCTACCGAGCTTTCCTCCCTTTTATCCTGAGTCTTTCAACCCCACTGATTAGCTTCGTTTTTATTGTTGCACGACTTACCACTATCCATAGGAGTAGTAAAGCTACTCGGTAGGGATTCCTGCACACACTTATGCACATAACTAACTTCATGGTACAGTCCCAGGCTGCTCCTGCCCAGCCCATTTTTCTCAAAGCTTTTTTTATGGACGTACTGGGAGTTACACGCATGGCCGTGGCCCTTTTAAAGATCTGCGCGGCCAGTGCACACCACGTCACGCGCATATCTTCCAGTTTTGCCATGTGCAAGCCTTTGAAAATAGGCCAGTTACTGTTCTTCCTGAGAAGTCTCCTGCTTAGAAGGGGTGTAAGACAGTTACATTTTACTTTTAACTTGGCAAGAGCAGCACGATGCATCTTAAGGGCTAGCATTAGCAAGCCTGTTGTGCTCTGCTTCCATCTGCTGGCAGGGAAACATAAACCCACTTGTCTGGACTGGTCTGGCTGGAGTCAAGGAAAGGATATTATCAGGTAAGATTAAATTTCACCTTATTAATTAATGACTGGTGGGGGGAGAGATATTTGTGGTGCTACCCCTAAAGAGAGGGTGTTTGGGCTGAGATTGTGTTGTTGTGATCTAGGAGAAGGTGACATGGAGGGGTCTCAGAGTGTTGCCTACTGCATGGACAGTGGCAGGGGGAAGGAATCAGAGCTTGGTGTTGTCTTGTGGTAATGGGAGAAATCGAGTTCTTGGTCTTGACTTCTAGAGAGATCAACCAGTTGCCTATTAAGTACAGAACTGAGGAGGTGACAGGTTTGATTTATGTGAGAGCGTTATTACTTGTTTATTTTTATATTTTTTAAAATCCGGTATTTATTATTTAAAAAATTGACATTATTAACCATAATAGCATGCAGTGCATCAAATTATGTAACCTTCCCCATCCATTTTGTTTGTCTGGCATGGCAGCATCTTACTAGTAGAACCTAAGTTGCTATTGGCACTCTCCCAAAATGTAACTATCTCCCAAAAATTGGTGATGACGCTTAAAGTACATTTTTCTTGTTTTACTTGTTGTATACACTAAAATACTCTACAGAACACAAAGCTTAAGGCTTTTTTCTTGGCCTATCTTCATGTTGGTTTGTTCATTACAACAATGATTCCAGGTTCATATCTATGAAGGCAATTTTTATTGCCCATGTTGTTTACAACGTATGCTGGCACTTTTAGCCCACAGATTAGCCAGATAGTTTCCCTTTAAAAATTAGCAAACATGGGAAGAAAGAGGGTTGCCATCTGGCTCCTGCATTAATTCTCCTCGAATCATCCTGCCTTGCCGAAGGTCCCAAGTGCCACGTCTGATGTCAAGGGGGAGGGGCTGAGCTCTGCAAAAGAAGTGGTGGCTTGGGCTAATTGTGGAGGAAGGAGGGCTACCATCTGGGTCCTGCATGCATTCTCTCCAGATCATTCTGCCTTGCTGGAGGCCAGAGTGCCAAGTCTGACGTCAGGGGGAGGGGATGAACTCTGCGGAAGAAGTGGTGTCCTGCAGCGGGTCACTGGCACACCAAAGCCGCACATCAAAGGGGCTTGCCCCAGGGCAAGTTTTGGATTGTTTTTACAGGACTTTCCCTTTTTGCTGATCGAGGATCAGCTGCTCTGCTTTTCTTCAGTCTCTTTTAATTATGATGAAGAGGAGAGAAAACGGCTGCACTCTTCCTGCCCAGCCCTTACCTCCTCTCAACCAACCCATGCCTCAAATTTTTTGGATCTATGGAACAGCATTTGTTGGGAGCATCGCTCATTGCAGATCCTGCTAGGGAGACGGCAGTGAATCTGCTAGAGCTTGAAATGACTTTGAGCCCCATTGATCGTCCACCTCCTCCATTGTTGCTGGACATTTGGAGTTGTCTGGGATCTGAACCGGCTTCGGAGGCTGGGGCCAATCCTGTGTTTTCAAGAACTACTGAGAGGGACCTTCCACTTGGAGAGACCTGACTGTCACTCTTACTCTGGATGATGTCTGGAAAGGTATTACATTCCGAGAGAAAACTCTGACTAAGGGACTTGAAGATGTTACTTCTTTAGTGGACCTTGTGAAAGGACAATTGGCTGTGGTACAAAATGCTGCAACTGGGTATAATGAAAGAATCGAGTCCTTAGAACCTCAGCCCTCTCAGTTTCAGGCATTCAGAATTGCCGCAGTTAAAGATAGTACAATTATTCATAGGGCCCCCTTGAAATCTGTGACTATAGGCCTTGATTACTAAATTTACGCGTACTTAATGTTCCTTGAACTCCTCTTATTTCCCCTCTAGAATTATTTAAGAAGTACATGAAAGAAGGTCTTTGCATTGCAGAGGATTCCCTTCCCTCTCCAGTTAAAGCTTTGCCTTTTAAGATGATGCTGGGAGGGATATATCTCCTTCCAGATCCGATAGGCTTAACCTTATTAGTCTTTTTGGAACACTCCACCTAAGTGATTCCAGAACAATGAACCAACTTTATTAATTACTTGCTCATCGGAAAAAAATCTTATCATGAGGCTTTTCTTTAGTAACAGAAACTTTTCTTTCATGGGTCACAAAGTCTGGGGGTTTTTCCCCCCCCCCCCTCAGATGTTTATAAACACAGCCAGGCTAAGAGGAAAGCTTTCCTCCAGCTTCGGGAGACTGTAGTTGCTATAGGGGGGTCTTTTTCTTTAAGGTACCTAGCGAAATCTATGATTAACTTGTCTGATCACAGTTATATTTTCTTTGAGACTAACCATTTGAAAGCCTTCATCAATTCCAGAGTAATGTGACTAGATGGTTTTAGTATTTTTTTGCTTTTCAATCGGTGATTTATACTTTATTCTTTCTATTGTATAGTACTGTCTCTAGCCTTTGTTACTTTCTTAGGGACTTGTTATAGGGGGGTTATGACATTTAATAATGTTTCCTGTGTTTCTTTTTCTTTTGTATTTTTGATCTGGATTTTGAAACCCCTATTTCTGTCAAACCTTTTTTTTTTCTGCTTGATATTGTTAATTATGAAAAATTCTAAATAAAATTAACAAGCACAAAGCACATACACACAACGGCTTGTGTTGCTTTGTACCCACTACGCGTGTTGTTTTACTCCCCTCCCTGATCTAAACACCCTGACTGGATGCCTCTTCTTCCCGTGGCTAGGGGTACTCATGCTGTAGTCAGGCAGAGGAGACTGTTAACCAAATCAATGTACACAGGTAAATTGCTTAAAAAATGTCCCTCCCCATTGCTGAAGCATCAGCACCAAGTGCCAGAAGACGCTCTAGATGAGAAGACAGGAGTGGCAACATAATGTTGGCTTTATTTTCTGAACAATGTTCAGCGCTTATATTTTCGTAGACTTTAACTTACCTAGATCAAATAAACTCTTCCCCCATGGAGCGTTATCTGTACACTAGACGATTTGCACTAGGTAAAATTGCTAAACATTTTCAATGCTACTGTCTTCTTGCAGAGTTTTCCATGGAGAAGGCTCGTGGTCACCTGTAGTACTGGTGGTGCACCAAAGTGTTGCTGGGTATATTAGACTCACAGAAATTATTTCTAGCAAAGTGGTTTTCATTTGTACTTATCCTACTGTAATGATTTCCATGCTAGGAAAAATGCAGTGCGACGACAAAAGGCGGAGAGTGAAAAAAGTATTGGCATGGAAACACAGTGGGCTGCCGCAGCCGTGCTATCAGTGGGGCATTTGGTTTACCTGCGGCAAGGCTTTTTTTTTTTTTTTTTTGGATATCAGGGAAGAGTGCTTTACTTTATACACAGCATCCTATATCAGCTGCACAACCTTGACTGCAAAGTAAAACAGCTGGATGTGAAGGAACAATAACAAAGCCGGAATATAACAACACACACGCACCATAAGATAGAAAGCTAAAGCTATTATTTCAGCTGCAACCTAGTCAAGATGTTGACACTTGAATACAAAAGGAGAAATTAATTTTTTTTTCCTGAGTGGTTTCTGTTAAAATGAAATGTTTTGTCTCAGACAAGGAACTCATAATGAATTATCGTATTCCTGGTATAGTAGTAATAATGGATGCATGGTAATATGAGAACTGGACAATAAATTAGTGCTCCCAAGATGCTATAAATATGAAACGAGATACTTTTAAATACGTTCAGGATAGACAATGAAGGGCAAGAAAAAAAAGAGCTTTACATTATTTCTCAGTACGTCGCTCACAACTGTACTCATTTCTCATGCCTCCAGATTTTGGTGACAAGGAAAAATCCAAACTCCTCAATTAAAAGCAACAGGAAGAGCACCTTAAACCAGGTTCCTTCTTGGAGTTATTTTCAAACACACACATCACAATTGCGACTCACTATAATCCAACATTATTTTAGAAAGTCCAATGCTGGCAGAAATCTAGGGCAAGTTCAAGATATTTTCCCACGCTGCACCGTACCTCTCAAGTCCAATGAAAATGGTCCCAACCCTCTAGGCACAACGACCACTCCTGGCAGGGTACAACAACAACCCTTACCCCATCCTCTGCAGCAGAAGGCACCTCTCCCCAGCAGGCCACAATACTTCACCAGCAGACACCCCCCCCCCCCAATGCACACATTTCAGCAGGCAACAACACCTACCAGCAGAAGACCCCTCCCCAGAAGTCTTCATCTTCCACATCAGCAGAGCAAGATAGAAGACTCCCCCCCCCACCAACACTGTGAGAGTCCCTCGACCTCCCGGTGGAAGCTTCCTACTTCCCCAGCAGAGTCCATCAAGAGATCCATGGGCCCTGCTATTTCCCTGACCCCCGAGATCCCGCCCCTGAAGTGCCTTTAAATCATTGATGAAAGGAAAAAAACAAGACTCCCTTCTATTGGTTTAGGTGAGGATGGCACCTCTGATACTTGGACCCAAATGTCAAAACATGAGGCCTCCAGTGAGTGGTAAAGTTTATGAAGGGGAAACTGTAGAGTCCTCCAGTGGAAGGGGGATCTTCTATCTTGGATGGGTTATAGGGGGGGATCTTGCTGTGCCGGTGGGGAAAGGGGGTGGATTGTGTGGCTTTCTGGGAATTATGCCAGAGGGAGGGGTTTGGAGGCCTCATGGAATGGGGGTTTTTGTGCAGACTGTCTTTTGTTGGGGAAAAATTTGGATGGCCCGATGGGAGTTGGATGTCTGGTGGGAGGATCAGAGGTTAGGTGTCTAGTGCTAATGCAGATCATATACAGCTAGACAATTAATTACACCTCCCAAAATATAGGTAACTTTCTAGCTTTAGGTGACCAATGTAAAGTCCACTAAATATTAATGTTTGAAAGTGAATTTGTGATTTTTAACATAGGCCAGTTTTCTTTAGGAGTCATTGCTTTCACTTTATTGTTATCTCACAGTAGCACTTATATATATGCACATTTCATACATTAACCAGTTTATTGAATCAGGTGTTTGGTAACATCCATATTGGCACATAGCTGGTATGACTTATCCATGTAGATCCTTCAAATCAGCCAACCAATTTGTTTAATTCTTTGTCAAATACTTCCTGTAACCTATAATTTCTGTTTTGTTTGGTAAAATATGGTATTTTAGGTCAATATAACTAACTACAAGGGTAAAAATATCCAAATTTACTAAGAAAATCTACCCTCCCCAAAACAGACTAAAAATTACAGCTAGCAATACCATAAGACAATATAATTTTATGGCCATTCCTATATCGATATCCACAAAGAGGCATAAAGTGTTTTTCCAATATTATGGTATCTTTGTTCTAATCATCAGTCCTTTGTCCTTCATTTTAGTTTTATAAATGTTTTAAAATCATCAACCCGATGTAATCCCACATGTACTTATCTACAGATAAGTACATGTGGGATTACATTATATTATTATATTATTATTATATTATATTATTATTATTATATTATATTATATATAAGATATACTTAGCTACAGATGCTGCAAAATGCTGCAGCGAGGATCTTAACCAAGTCCAACAAAAGAGACCACATCTCACCCATCTTAAAAAGCCTACATTGGCTTCCCGTCAAATTCAGAATACTTTTCAAAGTGCTCTCAGTAACCCACAAGGCACTACACAACCTGGCACCACTCGAGCTCAAATACCCTCTCCAACTCCACACCTCTACCAGACCAGTGAGACAAGCCTACAAAAACAACCTTCAAATCCCACCGATGAAGTCAGCATTAAGTAAAAGAGCTTTCTCCACAGCTGGTCCTAAAATCTGGAACACTCTCCCGTCAGATCTCAGATCAGTGCAATGCTCCACTACATTTAAAAAACGACTCAAGACTTGGTTATTCAACCAAGCTTTCCCATAACATCAACTTGCGGAATATCCCTGCCAATGATCCCCTCCATGGTAACACACTAGAGAACTATATAGACCTTCTCTAGAAATCACATATTCTGTGGCAGTCTAATATCTAATAACATTATACTACCAGCTGTTTATCTAGACTACATTAGGCACCGTACCTTTTAATTATGTTATTAACCCCATATATCTTAATCCAAGTTAATTCGACCTGTTCATTGTAAGACATTTACTTGTCATTGTTAATGTTTAGAATGTAAACCGAATTGATCAATAATTCTGTTATTGGAGAGTCGGTATAGAAAAATGCTAAATAAATAAATAAATAAATGTACTTATTATAGCCTTTTCAAAATAGTCCCAATCTTTCCAAAATAGTTCAGCTTTTCAAAATGACTCGACACGGCTGCCATGTTTCGAAAGTTTTGTTCCTCGGAACTGTTTGCAGAGGTGCATGCCTGCATTTGCACAAAAGGAACAAGTTTAAAACATGCTGTGACCTGTTAGTAAAGGGGAACCAATCATTTTTCTCCACATACCTTTAACAGAATATGCCAACTTCTTTAATGTCAGCCATGACAAATGAAAGGTCAAGGAATATATCCATCCACTACCTGCTTTTTTTTCAAACACTGTGCCAAACTATTTCTTCATTCCCCATTGGCAATCAAGAAGCCCGTTTAAATAAAAGAGAACAATTCTGGATATTTTCTTTATGCACAGTTCAGCCCTATGGATTGAATGAAGAACTGCTCTGTTCCATTTCTGCGAGGAGCTGGAACTGATTTACACTGTAGGAGATTTCAGAAGTTTTTACCACTGCGTGCAACAAAATATGAATTCTGATAACAATATGGAATCAGACCTAAATTCCAGCTAAGGGGTACAGAGGCGATGAACTTTGACCTGAAGAAGCAATTCATGGCTGAGCTATTTTTTTCTACTAGTAAGCTGTAGAGCCCCTCCCCCCCCACCCAAAGGTCTGACTGTCTTTTTCCATAAATGAGATGAGGAACTTTTGACTGAAAAACAACTTAATCTACCCAGGGGCAGGTCCCGAAATCTGCCTGGAAACAAGAAATAACCAGTCTAAGAAGGAGGGTTTATCAGACAGGGGGGGCTCACAGGGGAATGATGCAACAGATGGAAACAGCCTATCCAAAGGGCAGAGCTCATCAGACAGCTTGTTTCACAGAAAAATTCTGACTCAGCAAGACGGTTCACTAGACAAGAGATTACTGGACTGGACCATACCCTGCTCCGTAGTCACCACGGAGCAGGAGCTGCAACCCCTTCTCCCCCCCCCCCAAGGGGAGAAGGGGGCAGCACTCTGTAATGAAGTAATGACCTCTTTTCATATTCATTGACTATACATGAACTGTTGCATATTCATGTCCTGACTGCTAAAAGCTGCAGTGGAGAGAGAGACTCAGGGCAGTGGCCAGAGATAGAGACTCATTAACACCTGAAGAAAATGCCAAAGCCATGGCTGCCTGACCCTCCCTATGGCCAGCAGTCCCGCTTCAGAACCCCCAAGGTCTCCCCATGTAAAGAGAAGGTTCTGCCTGCTGCATCATGGCCGGGACAACAGAGACTTCAATGTGTGCTGCCCACCCCAGGGACGTCCTCCATAAGCCACAGCATCTCTCAGATCTGCAAACTGGACCTCTATAAGGGTGAGAACAGATGGTAATGTTCTCAGTCATGAGGGCTAGTTAATTATGTTTATTAATTAACATACTTGAAGCAAGTTGAAGTCTCTGATATGTTTATGTACTCCTTTGGGGCTTATATTTATTTATTTATTTATTTAAAAACTTTTCTATACCGTCATTAAGTTAGGTACCATCATAACGGTTTACAAGAAGGCACCAATATTAATATTAGAAAACAGATAAAATCTATCACTAAACAAGTGCCAAGACTTTACGGTAACATAGCTTGTTTATAATTACTCATAATTGTAAGTGTTATATCATGTTATATCATGTCCATTCTTTATTGTATCATATTTTAAAATTGAGAGCAAACATATTTAAAAATAAAAGTAGAATATAATACCCGTGTCAGTTGGGGTAGTGTGCATGAGTGTTCTGCAGATCGTTTTTTTTTTTTCTTTATCCCTGTATACTACTCTCCTTTCTCATTGTTGTAAGCTTGTTTAAATAACCATGTTTTCAAGTGTTTTCTGAAGGTTTTGATGTCTGTTTGTAAGCGGATCTTGACAGGCATGGCATTCCATAGCATAGGACCTGCTAAGGAAAGCGCTCTTTCCCTTACTTGGGTTAGTTTAGCTGTTTTAATTGAGGGGATGGTCAGTAAGGCTTTATTTGCTGATCTTAGGTTTCTGTTAGGGACGTGTAGGCGGAGGGCTGTATTCAGCCATTCGGCTTTTTCGTTATGTATTAATTTATGTATGGTACATAGGGTTTTGTAATGTATTCTTTGCTCGATGGGTAACCAGTGTAATTCTATTAGGGTTTCAGTGATATGGTCTCTTTTATTTTTACCAGTCAGAATTCTGGCAGCCGTGTTCTGCATTATTTGGAGTGGTCTAATCGTTGTGTGTGGTAATCCAAGTAGGAGGGAATTACAGTAGTCAGTGCTAGCGAATGTTAGAGCCTGTAGCACTGATCGGAAGTTATTTGTTGTAAGTAGGGGTTTTAGTCTTCTAAGGGTCATGAGTTTGGCGTATCCTTCCCTTACTTTTAGCGATATGTGTTGTTTTAGGTTAAGTCAAAGCCTCTCATGATGTTATCAGTAAGGGCCAGTAGTAGCGTTTCTGTGCTGTAGTTTTTGCGAAAACCATGCTGTGATGGATACTGCGGAACCCAACTGTTTCTCTAGACCTGCTGCTGGGGTCCCCTTCTTCCTGGGGGACTACTCGATGTGCCAGTGGTGTCCATACCCTCCTGGGGGACTGCTTAATCTACTGCTGGGGTTCCCTTGCTCAGTGGAGACCCAAGGTCACCTCCTGATCTGCTGCTGGGGTCCTCTTCCTCCTGGGGGACCACTCTATCTGCCAGTGGGTCCACACCCTCCTGGGGGACCACTCAATCTGCCACTGGTGTCTCTTCCCGATCTTCGACTGGAGTCCCCTTTCTCCTGAGGAATGCTCTATATGCTGCTGGGATCCACATCCTCCTGGGGGACAGCTCAATCTGATGCAGGGGTCCTTTTGTTCAAGGGGGACCCAGGGTCACTCCCAATCTGCTGCTGGGGTACCCTTCCTTCTCGGGGACTGCTCCACCTCCAGATCTGCTGCTGTTCTTCTGTTCTTCTCTCGTTAGGAGGGTTTTTCCTGGCTTGGGTTTATAGCTCCACTAGGCTCATGGCTAGCCTACCATTCAGGCCCTATAAAGTCTCAGCTGTCAGTGATTTTAGCTCTGCTAAGCTCATGGCCAATCATTCACTGTTACCCAGCCTCGATGGGTTACCTTCTCTCAGCCAAAAGGCCAAGACCCAGGAAGGATCATGGAAAGAGAACATGTGCACATCCTTCCAACCTGCCGGGCCTTTTTTCTCTTACATCTGAGAACTAAGTACCCAAAGGTCTGACTCTCCTTGTTAGAACAGGGTTAGAATCTGTTTGCTTCCTAGGACTTTTTTTCAGTAGATATCTCTTATAAATCCCTCTCTCTTTCAGAATTCTCGAATGTAGGACTTTTTCCGTCATAGTTCTGTAATTTGGCTTCTTCTTCCCCCAGTTCCATTACCCCTGTTTCATTGTAACTTTGTTAATGTTTAAGGTTATTTTACCCCGGTTCCTTGTAAACCGACATGATATGATTGTATAATGAATGCCAGTATAAAAAGCACTAAATAAAATAAAAATAAATAATTTAGGATTTTGCTATCTTTTGATTTAAAGTGATATTTCACTGCAAGTTACCAACAGTAGCCCAGGGGGCTGTGACATGCAAATCCTCTAACTGAATCGCTGACTCATCTATTCAATGGTTATTTAAGCATCTTCACAGTATGGGGTATGGCAACCTTGTCGATCTCATTCTGGGTTTCCTGGGCTGGCGGCTCATGTTACATAGCTGCATTGTCCTCTTTTTTCCCCCTCTGCTGCAGTTTACTTAAATGATAGCATGCTCTTTAACCTCCATCTCTTGGGAGGAGGGGGGGGGGGGGTTCATACATAGTTGGATTACTTAGTTTTTCTAAATTCATCTGTTCATTATAACTTAGGTGACCGCTGTCTCATGGATGCTTTGGGTGCTTGAGCACACCCACTATTAAGAAGGGCCAACCTCTCTAATTTCTTCTCCCCCAATTCTCCTCCTATAATTTCCCTTCAAACCCATTGACAAACAGAGCCTGCAAGAGGAAGAAGAGTTCAGTAGTGCTTTGAGCCACATCTTCCTCCTCTGCTACCTGAAGCCAGGTGCTTTGCTTTGAACTGTGCCACACTACAGTGTTCTCTATGGTTAAAAGTGCAACGATAGCGCTTGGCAGCACAGGGGGAGGAGAAAGACACAGCTCAAGGCCCTGCTGCTCTCCTACTCCTTTTGCTGTCTCCAATGATCAGTGGGAGAGAGGAGGGTGAGATGAGGATTGGCCAAGGATGAAAGAGGATAAGCTGGGAGGAGGTGGGAATGGCATAGATCAGCTGGGGAGTGAGGATGACAGAGGCGATTGACTGTGGGGTATAAGAGATAACCTGGGGATGAAAGGGATTGGGGAATGAGAGAGGAGTTCAGCTGGGGGAATGTGAGGGAATGGCTGGAGGGGGTGAAATGAGCCTAGAGAATGTAAAACAGGGGAATCAGCTGGGGTTGGGGTGAGAAAGAGGGGACTGGTTGGGGGAGCGTGAGAGAGAGGATCAACGCTGACGAGGAAGGTACTATATGTGTATATGAAGGAGATGGGATCAGTGTTGTTTGTTTATGCACGTGAATTAGAGGGTTCATAGGGCTAAGAAGAGGTAAGATTCTTTATTGTGGGGGAGGAGAGCATTAATTTGCATTGTGTTTAGCAACCCCAACCATTTTGGAAAGTTGGCCATGTTTGTAAACAAGATCTAAGCATTAGAACTGTTTCCAATTCCTATTTCCTACGAATGCAAATGTTCTAAAAAAGGTCTACAAGTGTTTTTTTTTTTAGCCAACACTTTAACGTGCAGGCAGTTATATAAATTTGAAATTGGCACCCTGCATTCATTCCTGCTACAACAGTTGCCTGAAAAATTCTTATCCAGCTACTGTAAAATATCTTGCATTACTATATTTTAAAGATACATTTCAAAGAACAGGTGCAAAAAGAATTGTGAAGTATGAAAACACTGGCACTTTACAAAGCAACCTGAACTTAATCCCTGATAATGAACGCTTTGTAAAAAAAATGCATGCAGAATATAATACCAAAATATTACCAATGGCGGCAGGCCTAGCACATATCTGGAAAGTGACTTGTGCTCTCTCTGTTTCTCTTTCTATGTTGTGGCTCCATACATTTTTCCTTGCATTATCTGTTTTATATTTTGGTTTTATATTTTGGTGTTTGGTTTTATATTTATATTTATATTTTGGTGTTTTCTCTGTGTATTCAGTTGGTCCTAGCTATACCACTACATTTTAGTTTGTCGTCCACCTTCTCCCTTCTCATTTCTCCTCATTGTATCTGTTCCTTGTTTTATCATATTACATCTGGTTTTAATTGTACTGTTCCTATGAAGAACATGTAAAATTACAAATGTCTTACTCTACAGATGCATCTTCCTCTCACCCTATCCTTAATGAAGCAAATGTTCCATACTGCACGCCAGCTGGTCTTCCTATCTGGTTGAATGCACTTCTATCCTTTATTAAAAGCCATCACAATAGGCTGTAGTTATTCAGCACTTGTTATCGGCAGGTCAGTTGTAATCCATTTTTTTTCTCACTGTGCTGTGAAAATATTCAGCAGAATCCAGACATACACATCCCCTTTGCACTGTAAGTTGAAATTGCCATCCTCTGTGCTGTTGTATCTGATGCTTTGCACTCCTGATCTCTCTTCCTGTTAACACCATCTAAAAAATATTTTTTGATTAGAATGGAATGAAATGAGTCTTGGAAGGCAAGTGATGGGTGAAAATACATAGAGTAAAATTGTGCAGTCATTTAGGCTTTTGACTGTGTGGAGCATTTTTGCTAATTCAGCGCATGAGGACAGAGTGAGTGCAGATAGCAAGCAAATAACTACAGGCAAGTAGGAATGCAGTAGTTTCCCCAAGTATAAAAATGAATTCATAGAAATTATTGTGGATGCACTTCAGTGATAGGCATAATGTCTTTTTTTTTTCCTCCTGAATCCAGAGGCACTTATCCGCGGCACACAGAAAAGAACCCATCAACTCTTCAGTGTTGCCTCATGCTGAAGAGCAGAGGACCACAGGTCATTTCTGGCTCTCTGCCCCTTCGTGAAGGTAATCATCAAAATCAGTTTTGCAACAATACTTTCCTGGAAAATTCATTTATTTAAACCCCTGAAAAGCCATTGGAAATCCCTGGTCGTCCCATTAATATGCAGAGCCTGCTGCAGCTCCATTGAAGTCAGCAGAGCCCATTGCGGGTTTCCAGGGCAACCTGCACAGGACACCGATTACCGGTGGTTTTAAACTGCCAGCACTGTGCATGTGGAAGTACAACTCCATTTAATTCAGCAGAGAGTCATCTCTTCGTCTACCAAATCCCTGAGTGGGATATTTCTGACTTTCAGTTGTAGTGGAGTAATTCTGATGTTTGCGGACGATGCTACTGAAGTGCGTGGAGGTGAATGACCTGGGTGAGATGGCAACTGACTTATCATTAATGCTGTCGCCCACGCCATGAGCATGGGCTCGGAGGCATGGTGTGATTGCAGAATGCCTTATTTAGCTTTCCTAGGTAACAAAGTGGGAAATGGGTTTAAAGCTTATGTTTAAACTAGAAAACACGTTGTCTTCGTCTATCAAAGAATGCGTTTGCAAAAGGTTTGAAACTACTTTCAGAGGTTGCAGGAGAGGGCTCAAGGGCCGAGCTCTATCTTGCTGTGTGTGGGGGGAATGCCTTCAGACGTCCTCAGAGAGCAGAGCTTTCAGCAGGCGTACTTGATATATGTTTTTTACTTTTTCTTTCAACATTTAAAGGATGTGTGCTAAAAGCACCCACATGCTTTTCACTTGCTGTTTTGCATGGACATCCACGAGGACCACAACGCGTGTACGTGTGAAAATGTCATGCACACGCACTATTATTCCTCCCCTGACCTAAACTTGCCTCTTGGAGCAGCTCCTTGCAGTCTGGGTAAGAGGGTGTGTGATAGGTAAGACCTGGGTTCTTGAAGCCGGGCAAAGGGCTTTGCAAATCGCCCGTCCCGAGTTTTCTCTTTTTTTTTCCCCCTCAAGAGCCATTTCAAATCGATGTGCCTAGGCTGCCACCGAGTGTCCTGAAATGTGAAAATGGTGCTCTGCTATCAGGAAGCAGAGATGCCCCAGGGATCAGCAGTAAAAGGCTTATTTTGGATTTGGCACTGCCACTCCCCCACTTTCAGCTTCACTATACCTATTTCTATGGATTTTGTTATTACCCTGCTTTGCTGGGATCTTAATGTGAAGTCCTAATCCAATCAACCCAGTCCACAGATGGATATGCTTAACAGAGGTTGACCACAAATAGTGATTGATTTTGGCCCATCTCTAGTTAAAATCTTATTTTTGAAAACTGCAATGAAATTATACCTCCAAATCCCTAAAAAGAAGCAAACTTTGGCATATTGATAACGTTGTTTCTGTGTAATGCAATGTACAAAAAATTAAATTGCCATTGGTCAAGTGACATATTATTTCATTTTGTTAGTGTGGTAGGTCACCCTTAAATAACAGGCCATTTGTTCTGCTAATCTAGTGAAAGGGCTGACTGAATGTCCTCTGCTGTCTTGTAATACAGTATTATAAAAACATATGAAATCCATAAAGCAGAAAAAGAGCATCCATTAAGAAAAAAAAAACAACATAACAACTTACACAATTTGAAACATAATTGTAATAATTTAATAAAGCTGCATCATCATCTTCATAAAATAGACAGGATGGTGATTCTTTGTTTTTTGATTTTTTTTTTTGTTTGTTTTTTTTACAAGGGTTCAATCACTGTGAAAATGTACATAACATACATCATATCAGCATGAGCATATACAACAATTTATTCATCATAGAATCAGCAACAGACAGCAGGGCAAATCAAGTTTGAGTCCCACTGAAATTCCAGCTTGGGTTTGGCAGGTGAACAGTGAGGGGTGCCATGAGGCTCTCCAGGTAAGAGCCCGCCGCAGCTGCAGTTTTTACCCCAGCCTCCTGAATAACGCAGCAGGGCACTGTTTGCTGAAATCTAGTCTTCCCTTGAGTCCACCTGCTGGCATCATCAGAAAAATAATACACCAGTTCACATCAGCTGAACATCAGCCGATGCTAGGAAAGAATCAATGGAGTCAACCATGCTGATGTTGTCAGCTGGTCCCTTCACCGAGGTTAACTGCAACGTTTAAGTTGGATGAAAGATTATCTCTAGCTGCAAAGCAGCTGCAACAACAAGATCATCAATTTTCCCCATGACAGACAAATGTGTTTTCCATTTGCAATTAGCTTTTTTTTTTTCCCCCTGCAAGAGTAATTTCAACATATTAATCAGACACAACTTTACAAAAACAACTCATTCCTAGTTTGAAAGTAATTTCCTCCCGCACAGCGTGTAATCCATAGGCAGTTGCCTTGCACAAAGAATGGAGATAACTGCAGCTGGCTGGGTTTTCAGCTCTCATTTAGGATTTGGATGGGCAGCTTAGTGCTCGTTCCCCTTTGGGCTACTTTCACTCTGAAAAGCAAAAAAAAACCCCATGCTGCTGCAGGTTTCAGGGCAGGAAGCGCGAGAGCCGCCTTCTGATGGGATTTTGAGCAAAGGGTTTGACGGTGTCCTTTACCCAGAAACTTCTTGGGTGTGTTACAGAAGGCAGGGCAGGGCTCCATTACAAGAAGCTTTTGGCAAAAGCAATGAACTGACGTTCTCGTTATTCCCTTTGGCACTGATATCCCAGCCACATGGGATGCTTTATGAATGGTTGATCCCGAATTACTCAGTCACAGGTCGCTGGCTTAAAATTTTGGTCGGAATCAACCTTTTAGATTTTTTTTTTTTAATAGGCCACTGGGTAACAACACAATAAAAGTGATGAAATGGTGCTAACACAATTATAAACAGCACTATACAGTTTAATGGGACACTCTCAGACAGGTAAACGGCATTCTGGTCTTTCTTGGGTAAAACCTTTTACTGTAAGCATTTAAGTCTCTTTGGGAAACAAAAGACAGCCAAACTGATTCTATATGTGGGGGAGGCAGGAGTAGGAAACAGTTCATGTTACTCATTCAGAGGTAACGCTTTGGCTGAAAGAACGGAATTACTACTTAAAAGATCAAAAGGAGCATTCCTAGCCTGGGATTTGCTTTAATTTTAAAAGCAGTAAAAAACGATGTCTTTGGATACTTTAAGAATAATAACTAGTAACTGCTGTTGAGGGCCAAGCTAAAATGAAACAATAAAAGAAACTGTATTAAACTTCAACATGAAGTAAGAAACTAACAGGTACATTGTAAAAGGAGCGCATGTGCGCCCAGAAATGCACGTATTGGGCACGCAAGCACAAATCCACTTGATTTTATACCGTGCATGGAAGTACACGCGTATCATTTAAAATATCCCTACTGCGCGTATGTAGGGTTGACGCTGACAACTTTTCCATGGAGCAGGAACGGACGCGGGGGCCGGGGGAGGCACGGCCGGCCACAGCTGCCTCCCCTCCCTTTTTTCCCCTTACAAAGCGAGTGTTGATTTTTTTTCCTAGGGAGATTCTGCCTGTCTGGGGCTCGGGTGCGATTCTCCTCTTCCTCTGCGACTCCCAGGAGAGACAGCGTGAAGTAGAAGCAAGTGCGGCACAGCTGTGGGAGAGGCAGCGAGGAAGAGGAGGAGAATCAAACCGAGCCCTGAAAACTGGAGCGCGGCCGGGCTGCCACCACTGATTGGCCCCTGGCCTTGCCTGACCGGGGTGTACAACAGGCTAGAAAATCGGGCTGTCCAGTCCAAAACAGGGCAGTTGGTCACCTTACACAAATGTGTGAAGCCTTTTCGTGCATCGTCATAAATGACCATGGCTGGCCCCCCCAGCCATGGTCATTTATAATAATACATTCTCTTTCTCTCTCCCCCCCCCCGGAGAGAGAAAGAGAAAGAGAGACAATCAACTCAGGGTGGGTTTTGGGGGGGATGGTAACACAAGGGTCTACAGACAGATCAATGCAACACCTCCCCCCCCAAAACCCACCCCGAGTTGAAAGTGACCCTCCTACAGTGGGAGATATATTGTGTCAGATATTCTCTCTCTCTTTCCCTCCCCCCCGCTTGGTGTTCACCTCATCAGTTTTGTGCGAGCAGTGCTTTTAAAATCTACCTGTAAGGGGGTCATTTTCATAGGAGTCACGCGTGTATTATTGTAGCAATTTTCAAAAGCCATTTACTCCAGTAAAGGAAATTTACTGAAGTAAATGCTTTTTAAAATCAGACCCGAAATGATTTGGGGATTCGCATCACAGATGATGGGACAGGGCCTGGCTGATATCATTGCTGCATGTTTGTAAGGCTATGGAATATTGACAGCATTTCACAGGACAGAGGGGAAAATAGCTCTAAAAACGATAGAAAAAGGGTTTGTTAATTTTCCCAGTGACAAACACATGAACTGTTTTAACTTTTAAGATACCAACTGTAGAGAAATAAACTTTACTCTATGTGCCAATAATATCTAATCCAAGCTAACAGGAGCAATTTGCAAATACTCTGCGTAATTACAAAGCTTGCATGTGCTTTTAACATGCGGACTTTGGATCTAATTAACTAGTGCAGGGATGGCCAACTCTGGTCCTCAAGAGCCACAAAGAGACCTGGTTTTCAGGAGATCCACAGTGAATATGCATGAGAGAGAATTGCTTACAACAGAAGCACTGCATGCAAACCTATCTCATGCATATTCATTGCGGATTTCCTGAAAACCAGGTCTGTCTGTGGCTGGCTCCCCCTCCCGAATCTAGTGTAAAGCACATGCTCGTGTATTTTGCATCTCTTCATGCAGGTGGAAGTGGTAGTGGTGGTGGGGAAAAGAGTGTGCACGTTTGAAAAAGGACTATGCACGTGTTGTTCTCCTTCTCCCCGGGAATGCCTCCTCACAATCGGGCTAAAAAACAAATCTTCTTGCTATGGAATCCCGTCAGGGCATCTGGCTTGTGCTGAGGAAGGTCAGTTTCAGATGGGTCACTTTACCCAGGTAGAGCGCTATTTACTGCAGCTAAGCAGCTTGGAAAATGTACCTCTTAAGGACTTGCTTAAGCTCAGAGGCAAAAATTAAATAAAAAACCAAACAAATATATTTCAATATCCGTTTATACATTTCTTGAGTTTCTCCAGTTCTACAAATAGTTGCAGAATTCTAGAGCACTGTAAGATGTACTGCGCCTGCAATACCAGAAGATACTATAGTTAACAGATGAAACTTGATTGTATCCACATTGATAATGCTGTTTAAAATCAAATTGGTTTGCATGAGACTGTCAGAAAATCACAGATCTTGTCCAGGGCATTCTCTGATCCATCTGATTTTGAATCACCCTTGTGTGTCATGGATGATGCTTCCAGTTCTTATCCGGCTCTCTTTTGCTCAAAGGTATGTACAGAAGCTATTGCATGGACCAAGAGCCGTAATGCAGTAATTATTTTCTTTGAGCAGTGGGTATACTGCCGTCTTTACTTTAATATTGTTTATTGGGCAAGGGTGGAGAATTTTAATTTTTATACTGGGGAGTTGATGTTAAGCCTTATAAAGTAAAATCATTCAGCTCTACTGTTGCCTTACATTAAAACCAGCAGTACCAACAAAAATCTTAACTTTATAATTTTTTTTAAAACTTCACATGGAAATTAAAGCCAACAAAATCAATAAGGACCCTCTTTTTCCAGTTTGTTTGTTTTTGTTCTTAATTTCATTCCTGGTGGGGCTATTTTATGGTTTTTTTTTAACATGGTTTCAAATGTAGCTCCACCCACTACTATTAATCTCAATAAACCAGTGCTGCTGTACTAATCCTATCAAGGAAAAAGTCAGACATCAAAGAATAATACATCTGAAGCATGCAAATAGCATGAGCAACTTGAGTGGTCTTGAGGATGAATTTATTATAGAAGGTGCACACCCTAACCTCTCCCAAAATATGTACGATATAAAGAAGGCCTAGGGATAAGACCCTAATGCGGATATGTTGAAGGATCTAGCAAGCACTGCGGATTTAAATGTATTCACTTCCTATAAGGAAACTGGAGATGTGTCAGTTAGGGATGCGCTGAGTTTCTCCTAGAAGGATGGTATTTCCTGAACTTTGAGAGGGTGGTTTGGGACTGTATGTACATGAGGGGAAAGAGAGGATGGACGGAAGAAGCTAGAGCAAAGGATTCCTTTTTTTTGCAAAATGGCATTATGTTTTAACTCCGTGTGCTCATCAACTGATGTCGTACCATTACCCCGCAACCTACAGAAACTATGTGCCCTTTCTCCCAGGCCTACCGCCACCATCTCAATCTAATGAGTCACGAAGGAACAAGACTTTTGTGTTTTCTTATTAGAAGGCTGATGCTGTTGGAGATCACAGTGACACAGCCGAGAGGACATTTGTGTTTTTATGGGAGTGTCACCTTCACAATGATGTGAGGGAAGGGCCTTAAGTGGTTTCAAAATGTTTTATTGTACTAAAGCGTCTTCTGATTATTCTGACGTAGGTCCAGTAAAAGGTACTGTGCCTTGCAAAGAATCTAGCGCTTGCAATGAGGGGCGAGTTGGGAGATCTGATTAATACAACCACACGTTTGGCATTAAAATAAGGCCACATCCCATCCTTAGTGATAGTGCCATGATCATTCAGCTTTTAGCAGTCACAGATGTATATGACGGTAAATAAAGGCCTCTGCTCCACACATCCCCTCTGCCCATGCCTATAATTTCAATGTTGTAACCAGTTTGGGATGTTTTTCTTTTTTCTTTCCCTTTGCAGCAACTGTTCTGTTGTCTTCTATTGCTCTAATAACACATTAACTTGCAAGGTCATTGTTTCCAGTGAGGACTGCAAACAGCAAAGTGAGAAAATATGAAAGAAGAGACTGCGCTACAGGCAACACCGGATCTGACAACCTCCAAAGATGGGAGGAAAGATGTCCTTATGGTGGTGCTGCTTTCTGGCTCATTTGGTGATTTTGTAGCAAATCTGCAGCCCTCCCTGCTGGTTCTTCAGTTTATGTGAAGCGATCAACAACCATTGAAAGTAAAGCAGCTTAAATGACCGTTTCAGTTCTTTCTACAGGCTCTGGTGCTCCTGAAAGATCATTTCAGCATCATTTTTGTACTGGGCAGGGGCAAGGCCAACAAATAGGCCTACAATGGGAGACCTGTTAGCTACAGAAGTCAGGGCTGGAAGGGATCAGGTTCTCAGAAAAGAAAACTATCAGTTGAAAATGCAATTGTAATTTTAAATAATTGCCCTCCCTTTTAATCTCCCATCATAGAATTGGGGAACTCATGTAAAGACTCAACACAACTTTTCACATATATACGCTTTTCTGGGGGGGAGAGGGGAGTAGGAATTCATTTTGTTAAGAGGACCCAGTAGCTGGTTATATGGGAAATAAAATGCACTCTGAAAACAAAGAGGGAACTTAGTTTCATGCTGATAAATCATTAGGGTGAGATTCAGCAGTACCTCAGACCCTTACAGGGAGATTTTAAAAGGGCCACGTGAGCTAAAGCCGGGAGATTTGCGCGTCTACGGTGAGCACTCGCTTCGTGGATTTTAAAAAGCGGCCACAAATGCGCGCATCTGCCAGCACGCGCACAAATACAAAAGACAAAAAATGGGCGTGGGCGGTTCGAATCCGTGCGCATAAGTACTTACACGCACAAGTGCCCGCCGGGGTCCCCTACTGCTACGGAGGAGGTGTAAATAGAAAAACAAAAAAAAAAAAAAACCTAGGCTACTGAGCAGGGCTTCAAAGGTCAGGACAGGTAGGGTAAAAGGGAGGCTGATTAGCGGGGGGGAGGGGGGGAAAGTAAGTTTTGCCATTGAACTGGGAATAGACTGGGGAAATGGGTAAAGCGATCGGCACGTGTATCTTATAAAAATCCCCCCATGTACGCGGTAGACACGGCATTTGCGCGCAGCCATATGAAATTGTGCACACGTGAATGCACGTCCTGCCGATGCTATGTGAGCGCACATACGCGCGTGTTATAAAAAGGACATGTCCATCTGCTCGCACTGGCAAGAACGAGAACGTGTGTGCCTGCGCGCCCGAATAAAAGTTAGCATCTTTCGCTTCACCTATTATTTGCAAGAGGCAGCCATAATAGAGCAGGTATTCAGAGCTTTAAAGCAAGGACCGTTTGCTAAGCATTTTTCCCCATAGACACACAACGGAAGAAAACATAGTAATAAATCCCTATCGATGATTTGAAGCTGTGGCACTGCAGGCATCTGCCTAGGCACCTAGAGAGCTTCTTGACCCCAGAACTCGGTTATTTCTTGTTTTATTCTGTTCCTGTTCTTCAGCATTTGGAAACCAGTCCTTAAACTGTTGCCTTTTTCTCAGCTGAGGCTCTGAAGTGAATGAATCTCTACGAAACTCTTCCTTAGCATTTTAGTGGAGAAGTTGCCTCGTGATTGCAGTAAGCCGAGAATCAGGGAAACCAGGGTTCAAATCTCACTGATGCGCCTTGTGACCCTTGGGCAAGTCACTTCGCCTTCTCGGGCCTGAGGTAAAAAGTTACAGGGTCATTCATCAAACCGCGATGTGGCATGCGCTAACTCCCGCAGCGCAACGGTAGAATTAAGATGAGGGAAAGGAGGTGGAGTTTGGGTGGCACCGCTGTGGGTGATAATGTTGCGGACATTATCGCCAGCAGTAGCACCGGATTTAACACCACCTTTTCTATTGGTGCTATGGGGGCAATAGTGGGTAACGCGGCGGGCACACTCCCCACCCCTCCCCTTTTTTCTTCGTGAATCATCATCCCACTATATTTATATGAGTCTAGGCCTTACATCAATAAGCCCCCTCAGGACAGGGAAAAACCGAGAGTGCCTGAATGTTTCTTGCCTTGTGCTACCAATGATAAGGCCGAGCTAAGTCTCAAATAAAGGCTGGGGCAAGCAGCTTAATGAAGATAATTGTTGAAAGCTTTTTTTTTTTTTTTTATTTTCCACGGGCTGCAGTAAGGAGGAAGGGAGACAGAAGGGGGGAAAGTGTGGTTACTTTGATTAGTGAGTTCAATTTTCCAGAAATAAGACTGTAAACAGCATGGACTGCATTGAAGTTCACCCTCCCATTTATCAGCACTCAAATGGATTGACTGAACAGCATCCGGTGCCATAGCTGAAGAATTTAACTCCCTGCACTAAAACGGTGGGGAAATATCGCCCCACCTAGCTTTCGCCAAGTAATAATGGCAGTTCTACGTCCCTTTCAACGATGCTCCTTGTACCACCACACTGACCATTAAGTGGCACCGATCTGTCGTTTTCACTGGGACCTGATGCACTAAGACTTTTCTCCCATTCTGGGTCTATGGCAAATATACCTAGTAAATGGTATAATCAATGTGTTTCTTTACTTGTTTTCTTTCAAAGATATTTTCTTTCTTATATTGGATTATAAAGCATTTATTTTTATTCTACATGCTCAATTTCCAGTGTTTCATGGTTCAAAAAACCCTGATGAAGGTTGGTAATTGGGTGTGAACTGGATAATTACATCCAAGCTTTTTGTATGTTTAGGTATGCTTAGCTGTTTTCTGGATTTAATGATTTCTAATTGCGGTTGGTAGGTCCAAGCTAGTGGCACCTGCCTGGTTTTGATGGAATATAATTTTGGCTTTGCATTTGGGTGCCATACGTTTCTCCGTTGTTCAAGAGAAAAGGCAAAAAAAACCCTTCTCCTACGGAAACCCTAGAAATTCTCTGGATGTAGTGTGGTGATAATGGGATAGATTTATAGTTATGATCAACACCGCAGCATCCACAACTGCATGGATTTTTGAAGCAGGAAGAACTTTCAAGAGCTTTTGCCATGTGTGTCTCATAAGAAATTAAAAATCATATCCTCCATGTGTCGTAACATTCAAAATTAAAAATGTGATTTAACACAACAATCTTTAAGGAACTGCCCTCCAATTCCAATTCATTTTAGCAAGAATCACAAATTACTGACTCTGATTGGTTCACATTGGCTGTGATATCACAAATGACAATATAATAATACTGCATGAACCAACTACAGACTTCACCCAATTAAGATCTGATGGGGTTTTTTTTTTTATAGACACAGAATGGGGAAAAGTCCTATATCCTATTCCATGTGAAGAAATTTCTGACACTGTTCCAAATATTGCTTCTTCCAGATCTGCTTGGTGTATTAAAGAATTCTGATTTTTGCCCTGCCAGTTTCCTCCAGCTCAACTGGGCTGGTCTCGATTTGGGATGCGGTGCCATGGCCTTCTTTAGCAACTACCTGTTCCTACCCCTTTTCTATCTTGCCCAAGCACTTCAGCCAGGGACTACTGACCACACATTCCCTCTGTGGAGCAATGGCTAAGATGCCTTTCCTCCCCTCTCCCACTATTCACTGGGGCCATGAACGTTGCTCCTGCAGCATTTCATAACTACATCGTTTAAAAGGCACAGCAAATCTGCAGACTAGAACAGGGCTTCAGATTTGCATTGTCTAATTTAGTTGTAAATGATGACCCCAAGAAAGATAAATAAACTACAGGCCTTGCTTCTGATTCGTACAATGATCATCAATTCATAGGCTGCAGCACATTTTTTTTTTCAGCTGGAAAAATGGGTAGGAGCTTGTGAGCTATCGTATTAATAAACTCGGCCAGTACTGGCCAGTGTGAGAGAACAGAAGAAAAAGTATTGTGTAAATCTGAGCAAAAAGCCCTGCCTAGGAAAACTGGAAAAGTCAGCCCTTGCAACGGATGCATTTCATCTAGAATCTATTTTCACTAAATATGTGCAAATTGTTAGAACGAAAAGAAGGACTCCTCGTGACAAACATAATGGCTCATTTCACTGTCCCTCTTTTCCATATGGAAGGCACATTACTATCATCACGAATGTTCCTATATTTCACCTATCTCTTTTGAAAACTACATCTTATATTGTTTAGGTTGGACCTAGCCACGAGCCAGCGAGGGAGAGAAACACTGAAAGGCTATGAAATCAATCTCTTCCCAAGACAATAATGCAAACAGGATCATTTGGTCATGAGTAGAAAGGTCAAACTGACCATTTTGTCTGTAGTAGGGATTTGTTTAATTCACTGGCATTTCATATCTCTTCACCTTCTAACCTTGTGATTTCACAAAAGGCACTTCCAGAATACTCAACTGCCTTTCCTTGAGATGAATGATTCCTATCTGAAGAAACAGAAAAGCCATTCTGCTTTCTATCCCTTCAAACATGGAAATGGCATATGTAGATATGTCTATAAATATTTAGATAAATAATTAAATCATTTCCTTCCTTGTCTCACAAAATGTCTATGTATAAATGCTGACCTCTGTGGTATGCATTTTATCATGGCAGTTACCCAATTTGGGTCTCTCTTTAGGCTTTACACTCTCTAATGAAGTAAATTAAGATATACCCAAGAATAACCAGCTTTCTGCAGAAAAAGACCATTTAAGAGAGGGAAGATTCATGAAGCTGGCCACAGATATACTGCAGACATCTTCAGGCTGAAGTTATATCTATTTTAAGAGGACGATGCACAAAGCACTGTTTGCCCATGATTACAAAAACCTTTAGTACATGAGTCCCTAAAGGCATCTTTCCCTACTGGATTTCTACGTATTAAACATGTATTTTATGTGGAGCACAATGACTGAATCTGTAAACAGAGGACTGATCTTTTGAACACTAAAAATAGCTCTGTTTGATTAATGAATATTAACTTTGTATTACTGTCTAATTTTCCTACCAGATTTTACAACAGTCAGCGGAAAAGGACTTTAGAGTATGTGCATACATACATACATTACAGTCCCTAATATTCTGGAGTATTGCTTCAAATGAAGGATAGTTCACAGGCTGGATCATTTAACTGGCTTCAATTACATGTGTTACTGAACCATTCTCTTTGAGGGAGCACGTTCCATCACTGCCATTACTTAGGTCTCAATTGACGCCATTAGTTGACCAAGTTACTTTATATGGAGATGACAGGTCCTTGTATATCACTGATTCCGTAATTCACTTGTGCTAGGGAAAGATTAGAGTCTGTTCACGGGATATATCATGAGTGAGTTGCTGCTTAGTCAGTGGATAGACAGCACTAATATGGAATAATGTACCTTCATATACCACCTTAATTCTTACTCTGCACTGAAGCGATGACATGGAGATAATATTGATGAAGAAATCTGGCCTAGATGAGGTCAATGACTCAAGAGCTTTGTATATTGAGTCTTTTGTTGTAACATTTTTCAGCGAAACATCATGGTGGGTGAAACAAGACAAAAACCCTTTTCAACAGAATGTTAGCTTTACACATTTCTGTGGATTTCTTTGGAAAGTCATTGGAACACCTCCAAACCCCAGACATAAATCTGCTCTTTTGTTATATCAAATATCTATATCTACATCTATATATCTGCAAGTCACTAAATAAGGTGAATCTTTACTGTTTTGATGTTGTTCTGAAATTCACTTTATTTATGGACGCCCCCTTATGTACGTTAGGCAACTCTAGTACCATCTTGTCCGAGAAGGCCATGGAAAATACATCATAAAGCATTTCTGCATGATCTTGGAAATCAGCAAAGCAGATTTCTTCAGGCTTTCAGCAATGACCCGGGTAAAGCAAAACAGTGCGAGTGGAATACCTCACTGTAATGCTCTCAGCTGTGTATTGCACTAAATGGGTGAAAATGAGAGTTGGAGGGCCTGGGAGTGGGGCAAAAGCACTTTCTTTGCAAAGGGAGATGCGACCTGTAAGTTTCAGAGCCGGTTTCAAAGATTACGGGTGTTTATTTCTTTTGTTTTCACTGAAAGCCTTTTGCCATCACTGGACAGAATTTGCAATATCAAATACAGTAATAGTACAGATAGCACGTGAGAGCAAAAGGACTTTTAACGCAGGGGTGTCCACAGCAAAATAGCAACTTTTAATAGACCAAACAGGACAATTAGCAGTGTTGGGCTATATCTCATTTCATTTAACTGTTTAAGAGCACATAAGAAATGGTCATTTGTTGTCTATACTACAAAAATGTTAACAAGTAGTTATTAAAGATGTTGGGATACAATTTGTTTGATTTAATTCTTTACAAATAATGGCAATTTATATTATAATTTTGATATATAAAAATATAGAAATTCAAAATACTTAATACATAATACTTCTTACAACTGATGGTGATAGTATTGATATCCATTTTAGCGTAGCAATGAAAAGAATAAAAAAAAATTCCAAGCTAGATTGCTTCATCTGAACACCCCTGCCACCTGTTGAAACAAGAGGGATTGTCACATAACAATAGCTTCATTAGAAACAATACATTTAGGGAAAGCTTTAAATACAGCAACTTGTGAACCATTGGTAAGCAATTTAAAATCTATGTACTGGAGCTGTCAGTCATCCTTCTTACTGTACATGTGGTGCTTAGAGGACAATGTCTTTTAGTCTCTTCACGCCCGGTGAGTCCTTTTCTCTACATTCCTGGAGAAGCGGGTTGATTTCATGCATTACGTTTTCACTGTCCGCCCCTCTGGGCTCCGCTTCTAAGGGCCGAGAAGGGCCATTGTTCACAAACTGCTCCGGGTCATGGCTTGCCAGGCAGTGCATTGGGTTGTATGACCCCGAAGGCTTTGTGGGCAGGGAGCTCTTTAAATGGAGGGGCGATGTAACAGGACTGACAGCCTCGCAGCCGTTTCCCGCCTCACGGACTGCGCCATTGACTTTGGGGCTGCAGACTGGAGGATCCACTGTCCTTTTCCCTTTCAAGGTGGCCCTGTCGTCGACCACATGATCGCTTCCATCTTTGCCAAACGTTGCAAAAGTTCTTTTTGTGCTACAGTTTTCATAAGGCTCTGTATCCACAGTAGTAGCTTCTATAGAGAGTGCAATGATATTCCTTCCGTGCTCAGGGGATTTTGTACGACTTGGTAGAGGGACGCGGGGCATCCAACATCTATCAGAGTGACCGAGAATCCGACATTCTTCCCGACAGTGAAAGCCTTCATTCTGGTCTACGGAGAGAATACAGAAAAAAAAAAACATGTAAAACTCATTTTGTATATTATTTGCAAACATTAACTGTACTTTTTTTTCAAAATCTGAGTGCGTCACAGTTCTTAAGAAAGTGGGGACTCATTACCTAATCATAGTTTGGACAGTGCTTTTTGTAATTTTCTATCACTCAACTCTGCCCATGCACCTGAATCTGAACAATCGTTTTCTTTGCCATTCTTATCATGAACCGCTCTTGAGTAGAGATTACCAATATGATGGTGGTTTTAGGATCTGGATGAATGCCAACTTAGATTTAGGTTGAAATTATCAACTTCACTTTATTTAGGACCTGAACTGGGAAGGGCATTCAGGTCTACAGAGTAAAAGCTATTCAAAAATACACTTTGGTTCAAATAAGCTTCTTATAGGAATCTAGTGACATTCTATGTCACTAGACAAACTGAAGAGTAGAAAATTACCTGGACCAGTTGGTATATACCCTGGGGTTCTGAAAGAACTAAAAAATGAAATTTCAGACCTATTTCAATTCATTTGTAAACTATCATCAAAATCATCCGATGTACCTGAAGATTGGACGATGTCAATATAACCCCTATATTTAAAAAGTGATCCAGGGGTGATCCAGGAAACTATAGACTGGTGAGCCTGACTTCAGTGCCAGGAAAAATCATGGAAACTGTTATAAAGAATAAAATCACAAAACATTTAGATAGACATGGTTTGATGGGATACAGCCAACATGGATTTACCCAAGGGAAGTCTTGCCTCACAAATCTCCTACATTTTTTTGAAGGGGTGAATAAACATGTGGACAAAGATGAACCGGTAGATGTTGTGTATTTGGATTTTCAGAAGGAATTTGACAAAGTCCTGCATGAGAGGCTTCTAAGAAAACTAAAAAGTCATGGGATAGGAGGCGATGTCCTTTTGTGGATTGCAAGTCAACTAAAAGACAGGAAACAGAGAGTAGGATTAAATGGTCAGTTTTCACAGTGGAAAAGGATAAACAGTGGAGTGCCTCAGGGATCTGTACCTGGATCGGTGCTTTTTAATATATTTATAAATGATCTGGAAAGGGGTACGACAAGTGAGGTTATCAAATTTGTGGAGGACACAAAATAAAGCAGAGTAGTTAAATCTCAAGCGGATTGTGATGAATTGCAGGAGGACCTTGCGAGATTGGAAGATTGGGTTTCCAAATAGCAGATGAAATTTAAGGTGGAAAAGTGCAAAGAGTTGCATGTAGGGAAAAATAACCCTCGTTGTAGTTACACAATCTTAGGTTCTATCTTAGGAGTTACCTCCCAGGAAAGAGATCTAGGGGTCATAGTGGATAACACATTGAAATCGTCAGCCCAGTGTGCTGTGGCGATCAAAAAAGCAGTGTTAGGAATTATTAGGAGGGGAATGGAAAATAAAACAGAGGATGTCATCATGCCTCTGTATCATTCCATGGTGAGATCGTATCTTGGTCACCGCATCTCAAAAAGGATATAGCTGCACTGGAGAAAGTGCAGAGAAGGTTGACCAAAATGATAAAGGGCATGGAACGGCTGCCCTATGAGGAAAGGCTAAATAAGTTAGGGCTGTTCAGTTTGGAGAAGAGACGACTGAGGGGGATATGATTGAAGTCTACAAAATCATGAAAGGACTTGAACAAGTTAATGTAAATCGGTTATTTACTCTCAGATAATAGAAGGACCAGGGGCACTCCATGAAATTAGCAAGTATCTCATTTAAAACAAATTGAAGAAAATTCTTTTTCACGCAGTACAAGTTAAGTTCTGGAATTCATTGCCAGAGAATGCAGTTACAGCAGTTAGTGTAACTGGGTTTAAAAAAGGTTTGGATACGTTCCTATAGAAAAAATCCATAAACTATTATGGTAATTAATAACAATAGTAGCTTGTGATCTATTTAATGTTTGGGTACTTGCCAGGTACTTGTGACTTGGCACTGATGGAAGCAGGATGCTGGGCTTGATGGACCTTTGGTCTGACCCAGTATGGCATAGCTTATGTTCTTATGTTCTAATATTTATACAGTTTTTTTATTCAGGTGGAAAAACAGAAAATATGACATGACAATGCTAGATATGACATATTATATAACAGGTTAATCCTAGTGGCAAAGTATAGTGACTAAGCATTTCCACCACCAACAGATCAGCAATCAGCGCTATTAAAAAATTAAGCAAAACACCAGGGGTAGGCAACTATGGACCATGAGTAACCACAAACAGGTCTTGTTTTATACTATCCACAATGAATATGCATGAGATGTATTTGCATATAATGAAGGCAATGCATGCAAATCTCTCTCATGCATATTCACTGTGGATATCCTGAAAACCTGAGTTGTTTGTAACACTCGAGGACCAGAGTAGCCCACCCCTGCAATACAGTTACCAATGAAAACAAATTGCCATAAAACTAGATATTATCTGAACTGAGCTGCTATTTCTGTTCTACATGTAAATGGCCACAGTCGCTTTTACCTGTACCCTGTTTCCAAACAGTATGGGTTCCTATACTACCTCCAAGCTCCAGCCCTCATGGACCCCAATCTGCTCAGATTTCCAGGATATCCCTACTGAGTACGCATGAGAGAGATGTGTATACATCTGAAGCAGTGTTGCCTACTCCTGCTAATACTGACATCTGATAGGTACTAAGCTTCTCTGTAAATTAGGTGCCAGACACAGCACTCTGAAAACAATAGCCCTGTAGAGCTCCATGGCTACCTAAACACCTACAGAAAACAGTTGTGAGTTTTTATGGCCAGGGCTGGACCCCTTGTCCTTTGGACCTGGGCATGTCTCAGAGGTGGTTGGCCCAGGGAGGGAAAAAATGGGTTTGCCATTACCATGGTTGCCCTTGTGCTGATGAAGTACTTCTGAGAGGCTGCCCCTTCAGCCCTCAGCCTGGTGAGGGTTCCTATAATGTCTAGGCAGGGAGGATCAAAGATGGAGGAGGAAAGGGGAAATATGAAAATAAGTCAAGTTTTGAGCTAAGTCCTAGCCTTAGCATTGCATTTAATTTTTGGTGGACATTTGGCTAGAAACTCTCCAATTGGTGACCACTTTAGTTTTAATGATCACCAAAGGATTTCTGATGCTTTGGCCATAGCATCCCAAAATCTAGAAACATGCTGTATCACCAAAGGCCCTGCAGTAACTTTTCAAATAAGTGAATAGCACTTCCCACATGTGATGGAGTAATTCTTATCTTTTCGAGACTGAGAACTGGTTAAAAGACAGAAAACAAAGAGTAGGGCTAAATGGTCAATGTTCTCAATGGAGAAAGATTAATAGTGGACTACCCCAGGGATCTGTACTAGGACAGCTGCTTTTTAACATAATAATAAATGACCTAGATATGGGAATGATGAGTGAGGTGATCAAATTGGCTGATGATACAAAATTATTCAAAGTTGTTAAATCATAAGAGGATTGCGAGAAATTGTAAAAGGACCTTGCAAGACTGGGAGCCTGAGCATCTAAATGGTAAATAACATTTAATGTGGACAAGTACAAAGTGATGCATGAAGGGAAGCGCAACCAAACTTATAGCTACACAATGCAAGGTTCCACATTAGGATTCACCATTCAGGAAAAGGATCTAGGCGGCATCCTTGATAATAAGTTGAAATGTTCTGCTCAGTCTGCAGCAGCAGCCAAGAAAGCCAATAGAATGCTAGGGATTATTAGGAAAGGAGTGGAGAATAAAACAGAGAATATCATAATGCCTCTGTTTCACTTAAAAAGTCAGTTAACCATTATTAAGGTGGACTTGGGGAAATCCATTGTTTATTCTTGGGATAAGCAGCTTGGAATCTATCTACCCCTTAGGATCCTGCCAGGTACCTGTGACCTGGATTGGCCACAATTGGAAACAGCATACTGGGCTTGATGGACCTTTGGTCTGACCAGGTATGGTAAATCTTATGCTTTTATGTTATGTTCCTGATATCAGTTACATCTATAGCAAAGAAAACAGACAGATTGCCATAAAATGAGGATTAAAGACAAGCAGAAAAAAATGCCTACCAAACTATGTAAATGGATAAAAAGGGAGGATCTAATTTTAGTTTCAGTAAACTAAAGGTTTGGAAAGTAAACAGATTCTGAGACACAGCACATGTTATTATAATAAAAAGGGAGCTCATCAACGTATTGCAACCATCATTTTGGCTGGTTTTGTGTTCCCTTTACTACATCTGAGTAAGGTTTATTTATTTAGGAGTTTTTATATACCGTCATTAAGTTATTCACCATCATAACGGTTTACAATAGGGCACCTGTATCAAAAAAATATGGGTCGTACATTACATAGGGGGTGCCATTAGTTTTCGGTAACAAAAAAGGCATTTAATTGGGGGATTGAGTGTTTCATGGTAATATGTCCTGATGGTTGACTACAGTTAAAATAGGTTGAACTAGTTCAGTAAGGAGCATTAAATTAGTCATTCGGTGCTTTATGCCGCATATCCTTGATTAATTGCCTGCCTCAATTTTCTTTCTCGAAGGCTTGTATAAAAAGCCAGGTTTTGAGATGTGTTTTGAAAAGTTTATGATTGCTCTGGAGTCTAAGGTCAACGGGCATGGAGTTCCATAATATGGGACCGGCTAGGGACAATACTCGGTCCCTCACTTGGGTAAGTCTTGCAGTTTTCACAGAAGGAATGGGAAGGAGTGCTCTGTTTGCTGACCTTAAATTTCTGTGTGGGACATGTACTCTAAGTGCCGTGTTCAGCCATTCTGCTTTATTGTCGTGGATAAGTTTGTGTACTAAGCACAGTACTTTCAACTGTATTCTTTGTTCTATGGGAAGCCAATGTAGGGTGGCGAGTGTATCTGTTATGTGGTCTCTTTTGTTTTTTCCAGTGAGGATTCTAGCTGCAGCATTTTGTAAAATCTGTAGGGGTCTTACTGTAGTGTTGGGTAGGCCTAGTAGCAAGGCATTACAATAGTCTGTGCTGGCGAAAATCAGGGATTGGAGTACAGTACGAAAGTTTGGTAAGGATAATAATGGTTTCAGTTTTCTGAGTATCATGAGTTTAGCATAACCTTCCCTAACCTTTAAAGATATGTGTTGTTTGAGGTTTAGTTCATTGTCAATTATTACTCCGAGATTGCGAACTTTCTTTGCTAAGTCAATTTGTTGGTTATTGAGAAATAGGTCATAGATTTGAGATCAAAGATCAGTTGTAATGTGTTAATGAACAACCTTTTGTCCTGGTCTCGGAATCACTTCAGGTATGATACCCCAATTTCAAAATAAAGTTAAAACTGGAAGGTCTGTACTGCCTAAGCAAGCAAAATGATTCTCTCAGCTCAAGCACAGCAAATGGGAACAATACAATCCTTAAATACGGGGTCATCCTCAACATAATCACAATACTGGTGTGCCACTAGCCACTCATTAACTATTCATTTGGCTTTTCCTTTTCAATTTATTTCATGTTTCTTTCTTAGAGCTTTAGTTGAAAACCCCAAAACTGTGCATTTCTAAGAGGCATCTTAACAATAGAAATCTCTGCTTCTAGTGTTGTCTGTGCACACAGTGCATTCATTTAAATATATTTCTATCATGTCCATTCTGAAACCAGCTCAGGGGGTATACAAAGTTATAAACATTAGCTAAAACTGCACTCTCCGCTTCTCCTTTGCTTCCTTCTGTCCACCTGAAGACAGCTCACTCACATGCCTTGTACATCTGTGCCTGTCAGCTCAGCTGGCTAGATCCAGTTATATTTTTGCCACACTCCAGTGTGAGGAGGAAGACTAAAAATGCAGCTCACGTAGCACAATGCACCAAAACAGGAACAACTTAAGCTAACACTGAATCAGTGGATTCAAAAAGTGCTTATGCTTAAAAGCATGAACGCAAGCCATGCCTTTAAATGTCAGATATTTCTCTGAGATAGGAAGAGCTCGGTCCTCTTTGAAGGGAAGTCACGGCAATGCTGGCTGCAAGAAAGGCCTGGAATTCAGGGCTCTGGCCAGAAAGAGAGGTATGTGCACAGTAGTGCAGAGGTTCACAGCTGCCTTTGGTTGGCAGGCAACATCGTCTTTCTGCTTCTGGAATTACATATTCTTTGCTTTATTGCCCATAAAGCCAGAGGGCTTGAGAGTCCTCAGCATTTGTATTTTCTCTCTGTTAAGGACAAGTGTCTAGTCATTTGTTTTCAGACTGCTGAACACAGAATGGAAGCCAGAACAGACTGGAATGGAAGCTGACCCTGTAATTTATTTGCGAGATGAAACAGTATTTTTGCAAGAATCAAATTTCCTGCAGAAGCTGGGCCTATGTGTCAGTGTCTTGCTGGAAAAGCTGGTGATTGTGACCAGCTAGAGAGCGAGAGGTGTGATAACAAGGTCAGATGACTGCAGGTGCAAATGGAGGATGGGAGACCACAACCAGGAAGCATACATTCCAGAAAATTAAAAAAAATAAGGAGAATCTATTTAACATCAGTTAACTCTGGGCACTCCTGTAGCTCACTTTCAGGCTGATACAGTACAGTGCGCTCCGACGGAGCGCACTGTTAACCTGCTCTTGGACACGCGTTTTCCCTTACCCCTTATTCAGTAAGGGGCGGAAAACGTGCGTCCAATCCGCGGCACCTAATAGTGCCCTCAACATGCAAATGCATGTTGATGGCCCTATTAGGTATTCCTGCGCGATACAGAAAGTAAAATGTGCAGCCAAGCCGCACATTTTACTTTAAGAAATTAGTGCCTACCCAAAGGTTGGTGCTAGTTTCTGCCGGCACCGGGAAAGTGCACAGAAAAGCAGTAAAAACTGCTTTTCTGTGCACCCTCCGACTTAATATCATGGCGATGTTAAGTCGGAGGTCCCGAAGGGTAAAAAAAGTAAAAAGAAAATTTTTTTTAAATGGGCCGGCAGCTGTTGGGCTGAAAACCGGACGCTCAATTTTGCCGGCGTCCGGTTTCCGAGCCCGTGGCTGTCAGCGGGCTCAAGAACCGATGCCGGCAAAATTGAGCGTCGGCTGTCAAACCTGCTGACAGCCGCCGCTCCGGGCTAAAAGGAGGCGCTATGGACGCGCTAGTGTCCCTAGCACCTCCTTTTGCCTGTTTCTACCGCACCACCTAATTGAAATACTGAATCGCTCGCACCGGCGAGTGGCCGGTGCGCGCGCGCCGGGAGAGCGGGCGTTCATCCACTCTCTCGCGAACTTTACTGAATCGGCCTGCTAGTTGTAAAATATATGATGTAGTTCCTGGCCCTTCTACTTTTACTACTACTACTACTTATCACTTCTATAGTGCTACTCAGTGCATGCAGCACTGTACAAAAACACATAAGTGATAGTCCCTTCTCAGTAAAACCTCCGGTCTAATCAAGAGAAACATACAGGGCAAAAGAGACTTTTGGAATTTCATTTATGAAGGAAATGGCTCTAATAAATAAGGCTGTAAGCAGGGTAATCTGGGGTTAAGGTTCCAAAGCAGCCGTAGAAAGTAGGTTTGTAGACTGGATTTGAAGAAGGCCAGAGGGGGAGTGTGACACACAAACTCAGGAAGTGTACAGTGAAGCAAGTTGGAAAGCATGGATTAGGAGTTGGCAGTGGAGCAGAAGGGCATAAATAGAAGTGACTTGTCAGATGAGCAAAACTGAAGAGGAGAGTTGTAGGGAGAGGTAAGAGATGAGAGGTAGTGAGGAGTGGCACAGAGAAGGAGCTTGTAAATGAGCAAGAGGAGTCAATGCAGTGACTTGAGAAGAGGGGTTATATGAGTGTAGCAACATTATCGAAAGATAAGTCATGCCGCTGAAATTTGGATACAGCGTAGTGGAGAGAGATGTTCACTGGGAGACCTGCGAGGAGTAGGTTGCAGTATAAGTGGAAGTTAATGAGTGAATAAAAGTTCTGGTAGTGTGTTCCGATAAGACGGGACAGATTTTGGTGTTCTGGATACGTGTAGAAGATGAACCCAAGGTTCCAGGCTGAGGGGACTGGGATGATGGCAATGTTATCCAAAGAAACTGAGAATGGGAGAAGCGAGGAAGTGGCTTTGAGGGGAAAGATGAGGAATTCTGCCTTGCCTCTGTAAAGTTTAAGGTGGTGGGTGGAAATCCAGGCAGCAATGATTCCTGATCCAGAGATGGATCAGGAAGTCATCAGCATTAAGATGACATTGAAATGATGGGAGGAGATCAGAGCACCAAGGGAAACAGAATAGAGAGAGAGAAGAAAAGAGGGCCTAGGACATAGTCATAGGTACAGCAGTTGATACTGGGATGGCAGTAGAGGAGGATGCACCAGAGGACACACTAAAAGTATGAGAGGTAAAATGAGAACCAAGAAAGGACCGAGTCCGGAAATCCAAGTGAGAATAGAGTATCAAGGAATAGGTGATGATCAACATCTCAAAAACAGTGGATAGGTCAAGGATAAGGACTGAGTGAAGGCCTTTGCTTTTAGCCATTATTGGAAATTGTTTCTGTGGAATGTAAAGAATCAGCCTGAAGATTAAGAATGGTTTGAGATAAAAGAAAGTCAAGACAGCGAAGGGGAACAGCAGGTTTGAGAAGTCTGGATGAGAAATGAAGGACAGAGATAGAATGATAGTTAGCAGGACAAGAAGGATTCAATGATGGTTTTTTCGAGAATTTTGTACTTCCAACTAAAGAGTGTCAAAGAAATGAAGGATATCACTAAGCCTTCAAAATGATAGCTACAATGATATCATATAATTCTTCACCAGTCATACTAGGTACTTCTGCTTAATTAACCTTCTTTTGCCTTATAAATAATCATCGATGAATGTGAATCTGTAAACAAACTTTTTGTGTTTTTAAAATTCAAATAAAAATTTAATTTGCAGCTTGCAGCTGAACTTCTCCCAGGAATCCCAACATGAGACCATGTTTCGAGAACTGCATTGGGGATCTTCAACATGTTATAATAGAGAGTTTCATTAAATGTCAAGCTTCTTTGCACTTATAATGTAAGAATGCAATGAAAGCGTGATCCCAACATGTTTGAAGCCAAAGGGAACAGTTGCTGTGGAAAGTGATAGACTGAGGATCAGATAGATGGAAGGGTTGACTGTAGGAAAAATAAAACTGGAGCTAGGAGGGAAAGGGGTCAGAGAAACTAGTAGTGAGTTTGAAGAAGGAGGAGAGAAGATGGCCAGTTTACTCCATTGTGATTTCTGAAAATGAGGAGAGGGTAACAGGAGCTAGAGGGAGGGAAGAGGAATTAAGTGGGGAAGGAGAGATAAAGGTGATCTGTTAACAACTCAAGACTACTTTTGTGAACCTCTTCATGGAAATAGTCAGCCATAGTCTGGGCAGAGAGTGAAAGGGAGGGGGGGGAGGTGAAGGCAGTTTGAGGAGAGAAGAGAATGTTCAGAGAGACAGCGAGGGTTGGAAGCAAGAGATTGTCAGATGGACATAGTAATTTTAACTAGAAGGAGGCCAGCATGATTTTGAAATGTATGAAGTAGGCATGGAACAGGATATTAGCCAGAGTTGCTCCACAGAACAGGTACAGGTACTTAGGAAGCAATTTTGGGGGCAAGATAAGGCTGAGTTTGATGCACCTTACTAAATGGATAAGGGGAGAGATAAGAGTATGTAGAGCAGAAGACAGTATAGTGTGTAAGAAGAAACTGCTGCATCAACTGACTCAGACAATGTAGTGGAGGAGAGGCAAGATGAGCAGTAATGGAGAGGATACAAAAGTCAAAAGCCTGGAGATTCCTGAAGGGGTTGGTGGTGACTAGCCAAGCTGTGGGGAAGGGTGTTTTATTGTGAAAGTTATCAGATGATGGTCTGAGAAATCTGGGAAACAGCATTTGGAAGCAGCATTTGGAAGGATGGACTATGTCAATGTAGTGGCTATACTGGTAAGTAGGGCAGTACAGCAGAGTTGAAGGTTAAACGAGGAGGTTAAGGAAGGGAGTAGTGAGGTATAAGAATCAGAGGGGTCATTGGCAAGGAGATTAAAGTCCCCCATTATAAGGGAAGGGGAAGATGGTTTAAGGAAGAAGGAAATCCAGGAGTTAAGTCAGTGAGAAAGAAGGAAGGAGATTTATCAGACAGTTGAAAAATGGCAGCTATCTGCAGAGGCAATGGGGTGAATAAGTGGATGGAGTAGGCCTCAAAAGAAGAAAAGAAGTATAATTAATGTAAGAAGGGGTGGAAACCCACAGAAGGTGGACAGCAACAGTCCACTGTGGCCTACTGTATATGGGAGAAAAGATAAACTCTGGTACAGAGAAGAGCAACTGGAGCAGAGTCCTCAGGGGAAAGCCAAGTCTCAGTCAAAGTGAGAAGTTAGAGAGTATGAGAGATTTATTTATTTATTTAATGCCTTTTTATACCGACATTCATGATGTAGGTCATATCATATCGGTTTTACAAGAAAAAAAGTATCGTAACATTAACAACCAGAAGGAGCAAAAAAGTTACAGTAAAACAGGGATATGTAACTGGGAAGAAGGAAATGCAGAGGAATAAAGAATTCAGGTATCTAGGCAGCTGGCTGGAAACAGTGGGCATTCCACAGGGATCACGAGAAAGGGAGAGAAGAGAGAGGAAGAAAAGGGAGAGGGATAAGATCGGAAAGGAAATTGTCTGATGTGTACAGATGGGATGAAAGTTACCTTGGAGGGCCAGGATAGGGATTCATTTCTCTAGCTGAGAGGAGAAGAAGTATATGGAGAAAAGAGGTGGAGGTGTGACTAGGATGAGATGCTATCAGGAGAATGGAGATGGCTAGATGAAAGACAATTTTGAAGCTCAAGAACAGTACACTGGGCAAAAGACAGAATGCCTTGTGAGGTGAAGAAAGTAGAGAAGGGGGACAGTAGACTTGATGTTAGTTGAGGTTTGCAGCAAGGAGTAATAATAGGGAGGATTATCGTCATGAAGAATAGATATATTAGAACCATAGGAAATAAAAACAAATCTACCAACCTGAGGTAATGCTATGATACATATCTCCTGGCCAGTTATTAGAAGCACAAGGGTTTGGGGTGCTCTCTAACTCCACTGAGGCAATTGGGAGAAGTATTCAGATGTATTGAAACCTCCCCAGTATCTGGACGGCTGCTTGACAATCACAAGGTGGCAGCAGCCCAGGCCCAAGATGGGTTGTGACGACTTCCTAAGTCTACCACTGATATAGCTGGGAGAAGTATGTAGATGTGCTGCAACCTTCCCAGCACTTCAGACTCATAAACCCTACGGTCCAATGACTATTTTCAGTCCTAAGGTCCATGCAATAAAGAAACATGACAAGCAATTCATAATTATGCATGCCGGTGAAATTTTTATAATTGACTAGCAAAAATATCCATTTTTCACCAGAGATACAGGACCTCTCCCATCCCCAAGTCTCCATTATAGGCAAAATTGTAACACTTTTGTTTATGCAGCATTAGTGCCCTATTGCCACATGCTCTTAAACAAGCTGGAATCTTGTTTTGCAAAAATATCTATGCCTTTAAGCCTTTGCTGTTAATCCTGGGAGATCTCTGACATATGTCTACAGTGAGAACCCAAGAGGAAGTAACACTTTGTTACTATGACCAATCTGCAGAATGAAGCTGAAGACACAGTACTTGCTATGCTGGGCTCCTGGTTTTCCAGTATGGAGAGTTCCAATCTACCTTCCAGTTACTAGGTTACGGAGCTACTACAAAAGCCCCTAAGATGGTGCTTCCCAAACCTGACCTGGGAACCCCATTGCCAGTTCGGATGGCAGGAACTCCACAATTAATATGCATGAGATAAATTTGGATTCATTGAAGACCCAATATATACTAATCTATCTCATATGTATACAAATTTATCTCATGCATATTCATTGTGAAGACCATGAAACTTGATTGGCTGTGGCATCCTCGGGATAGATTTGGGAAGCCCTACACTTGGGAGGATAATGCAGATTGTCATCTCATAAGATCTCCATTTCCTATTGAGAGTTTAACCAAACACTCAACATAAAGGCTGAATGATCTGAAACTCTTATGATAACAGCAGTTGATAATTTATGGAGAAAGAACAGAAGGGAAGTTATGTTCCATTAGCTCAGGATGGCCAATTACAGTCTTCAAGAGCCACAAATAGGAATGGTTTCCAGGACATCCACAATGAATATATATATGAGATATATTTTCATACAATAGAGGCAGTGCATGCAAATCTATCTCATGCATATTCACTGCAGATATCCTGAAATTGAGGCCTGTTTGTGGCTCTTGAGGATTGGAGCTGACTACAATGCATTAGCCCAACTAGCTGTGATTTCCCCTAACTCTGCTGTGAATTGTATTCACACTTTCTTCTCTCCTCACCTGAAAGTTGGGCGTGTTTTTCCTCTGCTGCTGCTCATAGTGCCAAGTGACGTAAAGGGCTGTTCCCATTTAGAGTGGACTAGTCAGCCCTACGCTGTGAAGGTTCCCATTGGTTGGTCTGCTACACCATCTGTTTGACCATGACTAACAAATAATCCAGTAACCCAGGCAGGACTGGTACCTCAATCCTGCCTAACCAACAAGGGGGTTAAACTTAATTAATTAATTAAAGCCTGTTAGTGTACAATATTAGGGCCTGCAAGAAGGTTCTCCTCACGGCCTGACCCTGAAGAACCACAAGGTTCCTACTGTTTGCACCTATCATTTGTACTAAAAAAGCAAAATTTATCAGAGCATCTTCCTGAATGCTATTCTTTGAAAGAACTGCAGCTCGTATAGTTGAGTGGGCAGGAAATAAATTACAATAAATATATAGCAGATCATAGGTCCAAGAATCAAGCTGAAAGTTGATAAGTCAAGCTAATGCCTAGAACTTGTAAATCTTGCCAAGCTCTTAACCTGAATATTTATCTATCCAAAGGAAAACATGTAAGACAAACGGCAATTTCATGTGCTGTCTCCGCATAATGGATCGAGCCGACTGCTTCAGCCATTGAATTGTACGACCATGACTGGAATCTGCATAAGTTTGAGAAGGTCATTTTAAATAGTGCAAGGAAAAGAACAGTCTCCTTTCAGCCTCTTCACACACTGTGTAGAAAAGTGCTCATTTATAAAGCAACAGTTGGGGGCATGCTGCCGAATACCAAATGGTGACTGCCGCAATATATTAGCTCCCCTCACTGGATCAATTCAGGCCTCTCTCTTTCATTTTACCATAGGAGCCAGTAACATAAAAGCATCAGATGATCGCAGGATTTGGCACCAGGGGGAATAACTAGACATAGTATTTCAAACAAGAAAGGCCAGGATCCTTTAAGGTTTTCAGCATAAAATGTGCCTTCTTATGATCGATATGCTGTTTAACAGGACAATGAAAACCTTTCAACACTAAGCAAACAGGCTCTGAATGTCTGTGTTTGGAGTAGGTGAAAAGCCCTAAATGCGGCCTCTGGAATCCATGGAGCTTGCCTCCAGCAAACAGCGCCGTGGTGTACATCAGATGCCTTGCTGAAACTGCAAAATCCTGCCGAGATCTGTGGAGCTCAATAGAGATTCCAAAGGGTTGACTGCCTTATTCCATACAGAAATTCTTTTCTTGTGGGAAGTCTAAATATTCTACAATGCAAGAACACTACGTCCTTCCGATCCACTTACACCGCTAACTACTAAATGCAGGCCCAGATTTTGGCACAGGCAAATTTGGAAGCCACCGTGCTGCCATGTGGTCCTGTCATCCTCAGTCAGTGCCTGCAGCAACTACAGTAGCAAGAGAAAGAAAATCAAAGCAGGGCCTGTTAACCGGAATGCACTCGTGGGTCCTGTGATGGCCCTGCTGCTCACACTGCTTTCCTTGCTAACAGGTTTGTCCCTGCTGGAGGAGTAGAGAGGAGGTGAGATGAGGGGAAGACCTGCATGGGGGAAGGGTAGGATCCAGGAGGAAACTCTGTGGTCCTGCACCCGCTTCTCACTTACGTGCATGCTCTGATCTCACCCCCCCTCTCCACCTATGGGTGCCAACATTTTAAATCTGGCCCTGCTTAAATGTTGTGGTTGCTCATCTCAGTAATCAGTACAGCCATGGTAGTGATTCTGTTTTACTTGCCATGAAACATCGCATTTCCAATGGAAATTCAAAGTTTTACAGCAATTAGCACTGTATGATTGCATCAAAGATTTGATTTGAGGAACACGTTGGGGTATGCAATTCAGGTAATAGCTCAAATGGGAAGATTAAATGAGGCTTGGTCTTTGTTTTTCTTGGAAAAAACGACAACCCCATTTACTTTCATTTCAGTGGTCACTTTAATCACAGAATCGAATGCTGGGAAGTATTAGAACAATACACAGAATATTTGCTGTCAAATGCCTACAATTTCTGCAGCAGCGGCACAAGGTGCACGGTGGATCTCAGCCTTTGAATGTGATTCTGAAGGTGGAGGATTGCTTCCATTCACTAGCACAGAGGAAACATGCAGGTGAATGCAGAGTCACGGCTGGCAATACTTTCGCCTTCATTGTGTTCATTATGGGGAAAAAGCTGAGCCATCCAACCTTTCCCCTGCAAACCAGTCTGAGAGAGAAAAGTGCGCGCCATAGTTCACTGAGCTGCCTTTCGCAATAATGTCCCCCCCTTACATTGCTAGAGCTGCTTCTCCCTGCAAACGCTTCAAGAAATGCACTAATATGCTGTGCACAGCTTCAATACATAAACGCTGGGCGCGAGAGACATTTGTATAACCAAATATTATAAACAAAATGCCATCCAATCTGAATCCTCCAGGAGAATCCCCAAGGCCATGAATGTCCTGTGAGACTGCAGCAGAGCCACAGGAAAGTGGCTTCCCCACTAAAAGGCCTTCCTTGACGGGATGGTCAGGCCACGGCGGACCTGACCTTTCAAACTGCAAGGACTCGGTCTACTGGAAGGAAGGGGGCACCCTTTTTTCATCACGGGCGTGGCACAGGCTCAGATTGTTTTGCCCCCCTCCCATCTTTCAAAGGAGGGGAATGTTATTTTACTGCGATCCGCCCCTGGTCCCTCCCTCACCGCCAACACCTGCTACTTTCCTCATTCCTCCCTCTTGCCAAGCTGCTGGTTGCCTTTCTTCCCGCAGCTTCCCTCTGCGGCCCCACATGCCAAACAAATCTGACAGTGAGGCGCATGGGAGAGTTTCCACTGATCTTGTCACCTCAGACATCAGGGCAGGGAGGGAGGGGGAAGAGGGCTGCAGGAAAGGGGGAATGGAGCAGAGGGTGCTGGTGAGGAAGCAGGTGGGCAGGGATAAAGCAAGAGGCCAGCATCCCGTGGGAAGAGGAGTGGGTGAGCAACTGGAGATACAACAGCAGGGACGGAAGCATAGAAAGGGGTCGGTAGAAGAAGCCGGAGGAAAGAAACATTTTGGGGCAGAGAAGGGGGGAGAGTGAGATACGGGGGGGGGGGGGGGGGGGGGGGGGGGGGGGGGGGGGGGGGGAAGAAAGAACAGACTGGGGTAGAGCAGCCAGGCAGGGGGAGAAAGAGGCTGCAGCAGGAGACGGCTGTAAGCGAGGAGGTCCAGTTTCCTCATAATTCCGGTTCTAGTTTACAGCTGTCGGCTTTTTCGGTGTTTGCTCCTTGTGCAGGCCTGCACCAGATGATAAATCTTTCCCTATCAATACCCCTCTTGCACATCTTCCTGTTTTCTGCAGGTGCAGCTTGTCTTCCAACCGTCAGCATGTGGCAGAGTTGGTTTATAAGCTGGATCTGGCTATGTTATTTGTAATTGTCGACCAGGAATGTATCTCAGCACAGTGCGGTGAGAAAGCAGAGAACGAGAAGACAGGATTTGAGAGACAAATTGATTGAAAAGCAAAATGCAAAAAGTGAAATGAAGAAGAAAATGAATATCAGAGCAAAACTTAATATTCACTCAGATAACTAAAATTAGAAAACTAATTTGCCTTATTTAAGCATAGAGTTAAAACTAAGACTTTCAATTCAGAGCTTACCTCCTGTATATACTGGGGCTAATTTTCAAAAGGATTTACGTGCATAAACCCAGGTTTTATAAGAGTAAATGGCCTTTCAAAGATTGCCGGGGATGGGTGCTGTGCACATAAAATTGCATGCAAAATTGATTTGGCACCTACTTTCGTCACGCTGCAAAGGGACGGTCTGGGTGGCAAAGGTGGGGGGCGGGACACAATGTATGCGCATACGTTCCCATTTTTGAAAGCAAGCACGGCCAAAGACATGCCCAGAGTCACACCCGCTCTAGCGCAGGCGACGCTCGGTGCGCGCAGGTCAGCCCTGTTTCCGCACACACTGGTGAATTTCCAAAGGAGATTTCTACGCACAGATCCACTTCAAAAAACGTAGGCAGGCGTCTGCGGGCAACACATACTCGGGTAAAAACATGGCGTAGACTTCAGCCCATTCGGGCTGTCTGAAAATTTCCCTAAGTCAAATAGAGTTTTATGCAAAGATGCCATAGAACTGCTGCCGAATTTCGAGACCTGCGAGATTTGCGTTTTCTTCCACCAGCTGGAGGCCTTTGCTCATCCCGCGGAGATTCTGTCCGCATGACTCGGATGCAAAGAGGAAACCCGGCAGCAGGATAATTTCACCACCATGCAGAGAGCTGAGCTCCTGTTATTGCCTACAAAATAACTCACACCCAAGCCTTATAATTTGCTATTGTACCACTGAATTTGATTTGGCAATCTTTTGGACTGAAAAATAAATATTTCTGTATTAAATTAAGGGCATCATTGAAGCCTACAGAGGCAAATGTGGCATAAGGAAGTGCTGGGAGAGTTGCAGGTAGAATTTCTGTACAGTACATTATTTCCTCAAGTTTCTTTCCATGAATAATGCTTAAAAAAATATGGTCCCATGTGGGCATGAATACTGCAGTTTATTTATTTTTATTCAAAATACACTTTATTTATAGCAAATAGAAATAATGCTGCAATTGTAATTATGTCACAGCTGGTTCCGTTTGTATTTATAAAGTCCTCTGCAAAAGGGCCTTCCCAGAACCGGGGATGGTGCTACCTCTGTAAATGCCGGGCTCTAGTGGGAATGAATATTCTTACAGGCAGGTCCCTCTCTATGGCTTTTCATATAGCATCTTCTGGGTCCGTGCCTGGCAGCTTTGCAGAAATTGCTCGCTGGTGCCATGGATCAGCTTGCAGATGGCTCCGGATATCCGTAAGACCAGCATAACATGTTGCACGCCGGACTCCTTCGCCAATAACTCTGCTCCCATGTGCTCCCTGGCGGCGGGGGTTCCACTTGTCCCAGCCCAGCTTCTTCTGGAAAGTTCTATAGCACGTGGTGAGGTTAGGGACTCCCTTCCCCTTCAGGTGTTCCTTGAACAGGACTGCAGGTGAGGCGAGGCTGCTTATTATTCTCTTGAAATATTCCAGACTGTTTTGCTCCTAGGAAATGCCCTCATCATGTGGATTGCTGGAGAAATGAGATTTGGTTTTTGTTGTTTTGCTGGCTATTAAACTGGTCAGGTGTCCTGCTCACACTTGTGCAGTACTGCTGTGTACAATAAAGTATGTGGGCGCATTTGCTAGTAAGCAGAAAATGCTAGCAGACCTTCATCAGCACTTTGCAAGCTGGCAGCATGGCGATCTGCCTGTAGCAAATAATAGGCTTATTTGAATTATGTAGAAGACATGCTCCCTTTTCCTGCATAAAATTTAATAAAATATGAGTTGCAAAGAAAATAATCGGCTTGTTGAAAAAAAAAAAGAAAGAAAAGACAAGTCAGGTGTTGCATGGCGTTCTTGCTAAGACTAAGGTTTGGCGATTGATTCGGGACGAGTGAAACTTTGGGGCTGCAAGCTTACACGGTGACAAGGGCCACGGCAGCAAGCCTCGGCAGCTAAAATGTATTTGCCACATGAAAATAGAAGTAAAATAGTTTTGTTTCGTTTCTATTTCATTTTAAAGCAGACAGCATTGACGTCTGGATTGGGTATTTTTATCTAACTAGTAAGTAGCAATACTGCAGGATCGCTTGTCATGCAGTTAAATTCATAACCGCACGCTGCCAGAATGAAAATAGGTTAGAACGAGAGGAGCTCAGTCCTCTCAGGATTCTTAGCAACCCAAATTAGTTTCAGTGCTGAAGCGAAGTCAAATCCTTTACTTGGCCTGTAGAACTTGCCTCGGGGTCCCTGTGAGCCTGACTTGGAGTGGTTTAAAGACTCTGTGACAGGGAGGTTTGTGCATAATAGTTTATTCTAAAAAGGTGCAAGACAGGTTAAATGAGAGTTCTCTAGGGTTTCACACAGCCCCTGCCCTTCCTTCCCACTGGCTTTGTATCCAAGCAGTTGGAGCACAGGACTGGGATGCTTGGGGATCCATGGCAGAGCCCCGCGCTATGTGACCTCAGCTGCTGCTTCCCTGAACTCAAACTGAGACTGGGAGAGGGCCTTTAAAATGTCGTGGATGCAAAGTGCCATGCACAGAAAAAGCTGGTCTATAAGGGGTAGTATGAATGTGGATGCAAAATTTAGAAGGCAAAAACCCTTCTGCTCGTGCTTGGATTTTGGTTTGAATTTTCCGAGGTTTGATGGGAGCTCTTTAAGTCTGATTTGATGCTCTTTTCCCATTTGTCACCCTGCTCATTTCATTAAACTCAAAATATAAACATGAAGTCAGAGTGAAAAAAAAAAAAAATGCCATCAGCACAGACTGGAACGGAAACACCACAGGAACATCATTTTAAGAAAAATTCACACAGAAGCTGGGAGGAGGATAATAGAACAGCTAGAGTTGCATTTAAAAGTGTATATTGGTTGAATATGCTGTGATCTGCTTTGTCCGTAAGATGCCTTCATTATGGAGGGCTCATTTATTTTACTGTATTGTTTTTTTTTCTAGAGCTATCACAGCTTATTGTGTCTCACTTCAATGGACAGTCTGAAAGCAGGATTCATACAGACTTTGGTTAGAGGCATGGAAATCCAATAGCATGAAAGACAATGGCCCAAACAATTCCTTTCTTGTTCGTTAACAAAAAAAAAATCAGCCTCATCTCAATGGCTGTGTGTGTGTGTGTGCACGCGCACGTGTGTTTGGGGGTGGGGGTGTGTGTGTATGGACCTGCAAAACATCTACCAACATGTGAGAAATCCTTTCTCAAAAGATCCTTTCCCTGAATCTTAGCAGGCTGTCATTCCTTGTAAAAGGCCAACAGAAAAGGATGCTGGAGTATATACGAGGGTCGCTTGCGGTACAGCAGCTACAAACATTTTACTTTTTTATTTTGCTTTACCCAGCAGTTTTCTCATCCCCCTTTGTGGCTTCCCAGTCCGCTGGGACCTGCCCCCAACTGGGTCTACAGTGCCATAAGCTTTTCCTCAGAGCCATCGAGGCTTTTCTCAATATTTATTCCTTTTTCACCCCTCAACAGTCTTCTGGCTAGAGGCACAGACCTCAGTTCTCTCTAGAACCTGCTACGATTCTGCTCCTCAGCAATGGCTGGGGCGGCCTGGAGTCACAGTAGTACTTTAAACAGACTAATACATGAGAATGCAGGCAATTACGACTCCTGATAAAGGAACATCCCATCACAAGCTGACTTTTTTTCTGGACTGAGCAATGAACTTGTATATAAAAGAGGTAAACGTATATCTATTAAATTTAGTTTTAAAATCTTGACAGCAAATATTATTTGAGATAGTGGCCACTGGACTGACTATGTGGGGTTTTTGGACATGTTTATTGCCGTAGTTATGTCTTGTCTGTGTAACTGCAATGCAGCTAATGGCTTTTGAATACAATTGTTTTTAATATCAATGCATGCGTTTTGTTCTCTCACCACATATGGTTTAGAAATTATGCTACTTCTAAGTTGACGTGTTTTATTTCGTGTTTAATAAATATTTGTTTTGTGATTAGGTCATATTTTTAGATAAGAATTGACATACTGGGTCACACTGAGGGTCCATGAAGTCCACTATCCTGTTTCCAGCAATGGCCAGTCCAGGTCATATGTACCTGGCAGAATCCCAAACAGTAGATAGATCCCATGTTGATGGACAATAAAATGGAGAATGTCATAATACCTCTGTATTGCTCCATGGTGAGGCCACACCTTGAGTACTGGGCACAATTCTGGTCGGCACATCTCAAAAAAGATACAGATGAACTAGAAAAGGTATAGAGAAGAGCGACCAAAGTGATAAAGCAGACAGAATGGCTCCCCTATAAGGAAAGGCTAAAGAAGTTAGGGTTCTTCAGCTTGCAGAAGAGACAGCTGAGGGGCATTAAGATACAGGTCTATATAATTATGCATAAATGCAAATCAGTTATTTATGCTTTCAAAAATACAAGACTCGGGGACACTCCATGAAGTTACTAATGACACATTTAAATCAAATCAAAGAAAATATTTTTTTCACTCAATGCACAACTAAGCTCTGGAATTCATTGCCAGAGGATGTGATAAAGGTAATTAGTGTAACTGGTTTAAAAAAGGTTTTGACAAGCTCCAGGAAGAAAAGTCCATAAACTGTTAACTAAGTAGGAAAGCCACTTCTTATTCTTGGGCGTTAGCAGCATGGAATCTTTCCACTATTGTGACTCTGCCAGGTACTTGTGACCTGGATTGACCACTGTTGAAACACGATATTAGGCCTGATGGACCCTTGGTGTAACCCAGTACGGCATGTTCTTATGTACTTGAGGCACTTTGAAGTCAGATCTGTTATGGAATATATCTTCAGCGGCAGACTTTATCCAGATAAATGTCTCAGCTATATTTATCCGGGTAACTTCCTGCACCACTAACTATGCAAACAGGCCCCTTAGACAGTTCTCTATTCAATAGAGTGTCCTCTACGATGAGGTCACCTACTTTTTTTCTTTATAGTTTTGGCATTTGTTATTATTATTGCTTTGGGTGATCTTGCAGTTTATAAACGTAAATACATTAAAAATGTATTATAAATACTTCTTTGATTAATATTTTCTAGTGGTCTTTTGGCTGTTTTATTCCTTCACAAGAAATAAAAAGCCTCTACAGTGGATCCTACTATGATAAAACCAACAAACCACATTTAGGGATACCCAAATCTGTGCCGAAATCTGATGTCCGGTATTGCTTGTAATGGGTAATAACCATTTTTGGTTAAAACTCAATTAAAAGAAAAGTACCGCTTTGCTCTTTTTAAAGCAACCAATAGCTCTTCTTTTGATTTTTGTTTTCTTATGCAAATAAAATACAAAAACTTTATTCTTTAAAAATCTTTAAAATTCTTTCAAGGTGCTTGTCCTGGAAATATTGTCCTCCCGATGTGAATTTCAAAATACAGCAGCTCTATTATCAAAGAGTTATCTTGCTTGCTTGTCCACTTGTAGCTGTCGTCGTATTTCAAAACAATCAGAAGACATGCCCGCCTGACACTGGCAGTGTTTCGACGTGTTGTGTCTGCGTCAGGGGCCGGAGGATCATAATAGTGTCCCAACGTCACCAAGCTGATTAATCTTTGATATACAATAATAGAGCTGCTGTATTTTGAAATTCACATCGGGAGGACTATATTTCCAGGACAAGCACCCTTTTTAAAGAATAAAGTGTTTTGTATTTTATTTGCATAAGAAAACAAAAATCAAAAGAAGAGCTATTGGTTGCTTTAAACAGAGCAAAGCGGTACTTGTCTTTTAACTGAGTTTTAACCAAAAACGGTTATTGCCCATTACAAGCAATACTGGACATCAGATTTCGGCACAGATTTGGGTATCCCTAATTGTGGTTTGTTATTTTTATTCCTTCTTCAGTAATGGCATGGAAATAAAAGTTAATACATATAAACAAAAGAAAAGAAATATACATATGTAAGGTGATACCTTTTTTTTTTTTGACTAACTCAATATATAACACTGAATGTTATCATCACTAAGGCAGTCCTTACAGGAAAAGCAAATGGCATGGCTATTTGAGAGGAAAAATACATCATTTTAGAAAATTTCTAGAAGCCTGTAAATTTACAGCAGTTTCACTCCTTTCTAATTGTGACACAGAAATGTTCTGTTTTTAGACAAATTCAAAAATAATTGATTGCCTTAGGGGAGTTTATTCAAATAACCCTTTTCCGTGTTAGAAATCTCTTCCTGAAACATTAAGAGGAAAAAAAAAAGGACTTGAAAGGTAAATCATTTAATCCTCTCGCTGGAAAATAGCAAAAATTCAAACTGAAATGCAAATTTGCAACTGGGGTGCATACCTAACATTTTGTGTTGAATTTATGAATAATAAACTACAAACTGCAGGATCAAATGTTGTCATTACATGTTTCCTTATAGTTATCTTGAACCAAATTATTGTTCTTCGACTTCAGTATGTTCCTTTATCCTTATTCTGTATAACTGCTCTGTACGCACCCCTGTACAGATTCTCTTTATAGCAACACTAGCTTTCAAGAAAATTTTTACTGGCAAATACAGACTGGTCTTTTTCTATGTTCTCCAAAACATGGGCCCGTAGAAGGGTTGGTTATCTTCATTCTCTTAATCCTGTTCTGGGAGCCAGCAAGCTGTCAACCACTTCTAAAAGAACTGTTACTTGATTCATGTTGCTAGACACAGGACTTACGAAATAAAACTCATGCTAAAAAAATGCTTAGTATGCACTCGCTGAAAAAAGTAAGTGCCACTTAACCACTTAATGAGTGATGCAAAAAGATTTAGTGTGTGTATGGTAAAATAAGTACCTAACAGCATGGTCATGTTATTATCATGCACAAAAACCCCAAAATGCATTGGCTGAATAGTGTGACCATCATTAACCAAGGGGAAGCTAAGAAGTGTAATTATGCTTAAATAAGCATGCTCAGCTCTTTTTTCCTGGACTCTTCCTGCTTGTTTCCAAAAGGTATATAAGAAAGCCTGGCAAATGGAGTTTGTTTGTCAATGCTGAGGGGGAAAAGTAGGAGAGTTGCTAGATGCCAGGAGAGAAAGCAGAAAACTGACATGACTACATGTTTTTCACCATCTGACTTCCGTGTCAGTAATGGTCTTCAAAGAACAGTGTGAGAAGATGTGCTTTCGGAGAGAATAGATAATGGAAAGGGGTGACCTATGGAGGAATCTAACCACCCTGACTGGAAAGGCACTGGAATTTGACTATTCCTCTCTCTACAACTACCCTGTAGTGTAGACACTGCAATGGTTGGACCACACAGATTACTAGTGCCTCAAGGGTCACAGAAATGAGCGCTGCACACAAACCAAAACAACCGGTGAGCTCATAGAAGCTTTTGAAGTTGAAAATGCAGTACAACCTTATGCCTCCAAATATCTATAGTGATCTTCGGTCACAGAAATATAGAAACATGATGGCAGAAAAAGGTCATATGGCTCCTCCATTCTGCCCATCCATCCAACCAATTAATTTAGCAACATTTCACCAATCAATGCAATGAATAATCAAAAAAACAGAAACAAAAAATATCTAACGAAGTTTAGAACTCTACTTGCAGTGGTAAACTCAGCTAAACCTCAAAAGCCTCCTGGAAGAACCAGGAGGTTAATATTCAATAGGCAGAAAGCGGCACATTTTTTCAGGTAAAGTTACAGATGTAATTTTTCCAGTTATTCAGTGGGACTTGCATGTGTAACTCTCCTGTTGAAAAACCATGGATAAAGATATGTCTATATAACTTTACCTGGATAGATTTAGGACTGTGATTTCTCAGACCAGGTTTATGTGCTTAACTTTAGCCACAGAGCCTCAACCTTGGAACACATTCATTGATGCCCCTTTATGTACTTAAGAACATTAGAACATAATAAATTGCCATGCTGGGTCAGACCAAGGGTCCATCAAGCCCAGCAGACTCCATCAAGTCCAACAGAGGCCAAACCAGGCCACAAGAACCTGGCAAGTACCCAAACACCAAGAAGATTCCATGTTACTGATGCAATTAATAGCAGTGGCTATCCCCTAAGTAAACTTGATTAATAACAGCTAATGGACTTCTCCTACAATAACTTATCCAAACCTTTTTTGAACCCAGCTACACTAACTGCACTAACTACATCTTCCGGCAACAAATTCCAGAGCTTAATTGTGCATTGAGTGAAAAAGAATTTTCTCCGATTAGTCTTAAATGTGCTACTTGCTAACTTCATAGAATGCCCCCTTGTCCTTCTATTATTCGAAAGTGTAAATAACCGATCCACATCTACTCGTTCAAGACCTCTCATGATCTTAAAGACTTCTATCATATCCCCCCTCAGCTGTCTCTTCTCCAAGCTGAACAGCCCTAACCTCTTCAGCCTTTCCTCATAGGGGAGCTGTTCCATCCCCTTTATCATTTTGGTTGCCTTTCTCTGTACCTTCTCCATCACAACTATATCTTTTTTGAGATGCGGCAACCAGAATTGTACACAGTATTCAAGGTGCGGTCTCACCATTGAGAAATACAGAGGCATTATGATATTTTCCATTTTATTAACCATTCCCTTCCTAATAATTCCTAACATTCTATTTGCTTTTTTGACTGCTGCAGCACACTGAGCTGACGATTTCAAAGTATTATCCACTATGATGCCTAGATCTTTTTCCTGGGTGGTAGCTCCTAATATGGAACCTAACATCATGTAACTACAGCAAGGGTTATTTTTCCCTATATGCAACACCTTGCACTTGTCCACATTAAATTTCATCTGCCATTTGGATGTCCAATTTTCCAGTCTTGCAAGGTCCTCCTGTAATGTATCACAATCCACTTGTGATTTAACTACTCTGAATAATTTTGTATCATCTGCAAATTTGATAACCTCACTTGTCATATTCCTTTCCAGATCATTTATAAATATATTGAAAAGCACCGTTCCAAGTACAGATCCCTGAGGCACTCCACTGTTTACCCTTTTTCATTGAGAAAATTGACCATTTAATCCTACTCTCTGTTTCCTGCTGAAATGCTAAAAAGTATGCCAAAGGTTAGTTAATATGCCAAAGGTCAGCATTAAGTTTCGTTTCTGCCTTCAGTGCTCAAATTTCAAGAAATCATATGAATTACAAAAATCCAGTTCTATTAGCATGTATGAGCTAAAATAATATCATCAACCAATTGGAAAATGTTATGCAAACAAACTAACCCATTGGTGTATAAGTTTAGGGGCAGTGATATATTTAATTGACTGTAACATCTCAGGAACTCTGAGCTGGGATTTACTCTACATAGTTTGGTAAGTTGAATTGCTCCTTATAAGATGTCTTATAATAAAAAGTAAAAAAATATTTTTCTCTTACTGATTATTGGTATTCAGTGTTTACGAGTGCTCCCCACAGTTTCTCTTAAGGATACACATTCGTTTTGAAATGACATGAAAAATGCAACAAAGTAGGCTGCTACAATTCATGTTGTTTCAAAATAAACTAAAACAAAAAGTACCAATGAAATTTGTTTTTATTTTCATTTCGTTTTCCATTTCACAAGCACAATTTACACTCGGCACATGAAAGGCAAATAGTGTATGCAAAATGTATTTAGCACTTGCTATTTGCATTTTATGTGCACAAAAATGGAAAATGAAACAAAATGAAAAAAAAAAATCTAAAAACAGAAAAACCCAGAAACAACCTTCTCCAAAAATGAAAATTGATATATACACCCCTAGCACCCTGTGTCATCGGGCAAACCAATACAAGAATGAAATGGTGTGGTCAGAGGCAGAACAAAGAATTCAAGAAAGTATGCGAAAAGTATATAAGATTCTCAGCTGAAAGGAAAGGAAGGTAAAGCTAGAGATCAAGAGACCCTGCAGTACTTCAACGGAAAGGGATAATGAGCAGACCAGATGAGTCTTATGTTTCTATGCAGTAGTTCTAAATGTAGCTTGAGACATTGAGAGGACCAAATCATTGATGTACCCTTAATTGTAATAATTGAGCCTTTTGTAACATCACTGAACTGTTTTTAGAAAAATGTGATAAAAATAAATGATGATAATGATGGCATAGGGAAGAAGTAGCCATGATTATGAAATGATCATCATAACATTTAACCAATCATACATTGTGTTCATATATTTTGTTCACTTATCCCTTCCTTCTGTATTTTTTTTAATGTGAGTATCACAATCTATTTTCACAACTTAATGTGATGCCATCCCCTCTCTATGGGCCTGATTCTGTGTCTATGGTGAAAAATGTTTGCTACATAGGCCCCTATGTCAGTTGCCTAGTCATTCAGGACAGGTATAACTGAATTTGAAGTCCTGATTTTTGCAAGCAAAGCAGGATCAGAGAAGGTGTAACCTTTGGCTGGCCGCAGGACGGTCCCACGACCAGCCGCATTCGTCATGCATGCTGCCAAACTTTACCGCGGCTTGAATGCCACCATTCCTTGCTCCCACTGGCCCGGACCCTAGGTGTGCACACACTCCGTGCACCGCCTTTTGAAGGCCCTGCAGCAGAAAAGCCCAACTGATACGCCTCCTTATGCATCACTTGGCGGGGTATTTCAATTCCCACCATGCTCCTCTCCATGCCTCAGTGTTCAGTGTGTGCTGCTTTTCTTTGTGCCTCTGTCTTGCAATGCCCTGCCTTGCCCGCCTGTGTCTCTTCCTTGTACTCCTGCCCTGCCTTGTCTTCTGGTTTGACTCTTCCCTTGTTCCGGTCTCCTGGTATTGATCTCTGCTATGGACCTGGACCATTCTCTTGCCTGCCACCGGGTACTGACCTCTGCCACAGACCCTGACCACCCTCTTCTTGCTGCCTGCCCCGACTCTTGGTCTGACCTGGTTATTCTCTGCGCACTACAAGCCCTGACCTTGGCCCGTATCTGGACTCACTCTCTCTGACCGCCCTTAGGGGACACTCGCTGGTCCTGGAGCCCACAGCCTCAACCTGTGGGGAATCAGGCTGGTAAAGGCGGAGCTCCTGTTCAGTCCCATCGAGGGCGTGACTGTCAGTTGTTAGCATGGGCCTAGTAAATTCACCTACTGTGCTGCTTCATCCACGCCACAGCTCAAGAGCTTACAACTGTGACAGAAGTCACTTCATGCAATGAGAAACAAGTGAAATATTTAAAGTTGAGACGGTGTCATTTGATAAATCCATCACTACAACTTAAGGGGTGAATTTTTAAAAGATGCACTTTAAAAATAGCACATGCTTGCATAAAATAGCATATACGTGAGTATATACCATTTTAAAAACTGCAACCTAGGCGTGTAAATGAGGGACCGCGAAAAAGGGGCAGGCCAGGGATGTTCCGAATAGAGGCCAATATTCACGTGCGTAAGTTGATATTTTATTACCTGCCAACGTGTCCTGCACAAGTCTTTTACTTGTGCATATTTACTCCTGCTCAATATCTGGTGTAAACGACCTCATACATCTTAAAAGTGAAAGACTCGGTGGGTGCTCTCAGGCTGAAGAGCTAGGAGGGTCTTGAAGAGCCACAAATGGACTGGGCAAACCGCTAAGCTAACTGGTAATTTCATTGTTATAATGCCTCTGACTTACGGGTGTAAAAGCCAACTTACAGGGGGAGTAAAGTCATCTAAATAAGGTGAGTAAAATCTATTCATGTATTCCTTTAAAATTCAAATACGTGGGTATATCATTTGTGCACACTTCTCCGGCTAAATTCTGACTTATCCAGCTAAGCGTCTTTACCATTACTTAAACAGACAAATTTGAATTTATCTGGATAAACAGTGCTTTTTTTTAGACTTATCCGGCTATCTTACATACCAGATAAGTCTGAAAAGTGCTGCTTAGATGGATAAGTAGCGCTTTTCAGACTTACCAGGCTATGTGCCGCTACTTTTCCAGATACCTCCATAGTTTTTACATGTGCCAGCATATGTACTCATATTTTATAACCTGCACATATTGTCTGCTCGCAGGGTATAAAATAGTCAGAGCCGTAGTGTGCCTATGGCCAACACAGCTTTGACAACAGGCGCCGCTACCAAAAGATGCCGTTACCGCTGCCATGTGCCAAGGAGAGCGAGCAGTGCGGCCGGCGGGTACACAGCAAATGAAAAAGCAGCGCTGTCCCGTCAAAAGCAACGGCATGGTCGGCGCGGTCTTAGTAAGTGGAAAAGCAGCGAGGCCCCACTGGCAACGCTGCTGATTCCGGTGGGGCTGAGCTTACCACGCCATTGATTTCGGTGGGGCCGCGGTGCTGAGGAGGAGGAGCCATCCCTGCTGGAAGTAGTCCAATGCCCTGTATCCAGAAGTAGTTCCCTTGGCAATGGGGGCTGAACAAGGAGACTGCTGCTGAGAGAGCATGTGTGCTTGTGTGTGGGAGAGGGTGTGAGAGAGAGAGGATGTGTGCTTATGTGTGGGAGAGGGAGAGTGAGAGAAAGGATGTGTGCTTATGTGTGGGAGAGGGAGAGTGAGAGAGAGGATGTGTGCTTATGTGAGGGAGAGGGAGAGTGAGAGAGAGCATGTGTGCTTGTGTGTGGGAGAGGGTGTGAGAGAGAGAGGATGTGTGCTTATGTGTGGGAGAGGGAGAGTGAGAGAAAGGATGTGTGCTTATGTGTGGGAGAGGGAGAGTGAGAGAGAGGATGTGTGCTTATGTGAGGGAGAGGGAGAGTGAGAGAGAGCATGTGTGCTTGTGTGTGGGAGTGAGAGAGAGGATGTGTGCTTATGTGTGGGAGAGGGAGAGTGAGAGAAAGGATGTGTGCTTATGTGTGGGAGAGGGAGAGTGAGAGAGAGGATGTGTGCTTATGTGTGAGAGAGGGAGAGTGAAAGAGAGGATGTGTGCTTATGTGAGGGAGAGGGAGAGTGAGAGAGAGCATGTGTGCTTGTGTGTGGGAGTGAGAGAGAAGATGTGTGCTTATGTGTGGGAGAGGGAGAGTGAGAGAGAGGATGTGTGCTTGTGTGAGGGAGAGGGAGAGAGAGAGAGAGCATGTGTGCTTGTTGGAAAGTGAGAGCGCATGTGTGTGGGAGAATGAGAAAGAGCATGTGTGTGGGAGAACTAGAGAGAGCATGTGTGTGCACAACTACCCCAGTTACTCTCTGCCTGCTAATCCATGACAATTTCAGGGTATCTGGAAATCAAAAGTTCCAAGGTATGGATAACGGGGAATTTTTTAAAAGTCTTGTTTTAATTGTCGAGTGTTATTTGATGTGTCTGTTTTGAAATATTTTATTGATGTTTGGAAGATTTTTATATGAGTTTTTAATTATTGAATGTTATTCTATTCAGTAAGGGGTAGATTTTCAAAAAACGCGAATAGGCGTACTTTTGCTGGCGCATCAGGCGCAAGCAAAAGTACGCTGGATTTTAGTAGATACGCGCGGAGCCGCGCGTATCCACTAAAATCCTGGATCGGCGCGCGCAAGGCTATGAATTCTGTATAGCCGGCGCGCGCCGAGCCGCGCAGCCTACCCCGTTCCCTCCAAGGCCGCTCCGAAATCGGAGCGGCCTTGGAGGGAATCCTCTAACGCCCTCCCCTCACCTTCCCCTCCCTTCCTCTACCTAACCCACCCGCCCGGCCCTGTCTACACCCCCCCTTACCTTTCTCCGGGGATTTACGCCTCCCGGAGGGAGAAGTAAATCCCCGCGCGCCAGCGGGCCTGTTGCGCGCCAGGACGCGACCTGGGGGCGGGTACGGAGGGCGCGGCCACGCCCCTGGGCCGCCCCGGGCCGTAGCCACACCCCCGTACCCGCCCCCAAAATGCTGCCGACACGCCCCCTAAACGCCACGACGGCCGCCCCCGCCCCCGACATGCCCCCCTCGGAGAACCCCGGGACTTACGCGAGTCCCGGGGCTCTGCGCACGCCGGTAGGCCTATGTAAAATAGGCTCACCGGCGCGCAGGGCCCTGCTCGCCTAAATCCGCCTGGTTTGGGGCGGATTTAGGCCAGCAGGGCTCTGAAAATCCGCCCCATATTGTTTTGAGTTATTCTTTTATTGGTATAATTTTACTAATTTTGCTTTATGAGGAATGTTTGTTTTTTACATTGTTACAGCAGATACAGAATTTGGCTTGTTGCCGATTCCAGTTCGGTTTTTGTCTGTACATTTCTATTTATACTGTATGGTTTCGTTATTCTGTATTTGAGGATCTATCTGTTTTTTCATGTGTGACTGAAGTGAGTTATTCCATTAGTGTGTAGTTTCTATGAGGGATCTATAGCAGCTTGGATTGTTCTGTTTTCCTAATAGGGGATTTATTACTATTTTAGGCCTGGCGTAATATTTATACTATTGACTTTCATAGGAAGGGTTGTTGATGTTTGAGTGGCTCTCTGAGGGTCTTGCCCATGCCCAAGACGCATAACAGTAGGCCTAATACCATATAGGTTCCAAGCATCTTTCTTTTTTGCAGGGCTTTCTGGTTGGCACCTCAGCAGTGCATGTAAATATAATATACATATTGTAAGTGATGATATTTTTACCTCAGAAGATGTGCTTTGAATGTCCTTTTTCATGTAAAATCTGTTATTATAAATGCATAATTTTTGTCTGTGAGGAGGGTGAGATGGGGTGGGGTTGGGGGTGCAAGGCTGTAAGGTTTTCCTAGGGCACCTAATGCCCTTGCACGGGTTGTGGGCATCGCTGTACAAAAAGTGAAGAGAGTTTCCTAACTCCTGGTGTCATGTGTTGTGTACTGGGTGAGGGCGCAATTTTCCACTCGGCCACAGGCACCAAATTGCCTGGCTACAGCTCTGACAGTAGTAAACTTGAATGAGCCCAGCTATACGCACACATGTGCGAATGCGAGCGGTTTAGAAAGTTATCCTTCGTAGGTTCAGTGTGGCACCAAACCCAAATTTAATATAAAGTTTTCTTCAAAATTCTGGTACTTTATAAATTTAAGACTTTTACATTTTTCTTTTCTAGCAATAATGGCATTGTGGGTTGTTTTTTTTTTTAGCTGTGGCAGTGATGAATGCCTAGGCTTGCAGAGCAAGTAATGCACTAAAAATGAGTAAATCTGCAAAACATCAGCAGCATCCTTGAAATGTTAACCATTAACAACTGAGGTTGTACAAACCTTAACTGAACTATGGATCATCATTTACTTAGAAATTAAGAGTCTGTGTTCCTTTATCTTTTCTAATGGAATAATGTCACAAGTTCAGAGAAAAATACTGTATTATAATTTTTGCCTGGAGAATTTCAATGAATTCTGGGTTTGTTAATAGCAAGAAACAGTTCTATGTATATATTTAATACTGAAACAGCTTTGTGTGCTGGCTGTTTATGGGTCATTAATAGGCCAGGACATTGACAAATGGTTTCTATTGGACTGAGCCATCTTATCTTCGACCTGTTTTGTTTTTTTTTGTGGGCTTTATGTAAATCTAGAGATTTCTATTTTTAACAATGAGTTGTTCATTTCAGTGGCTGATACCAACACAGCCTTCAGATGACTGGTGTCCTTTCTAGGTTTTAATACCTTGTAATTAACCAACATAAGACTAATCCAAAAAATAGTGGAGCAACCCCACTTCAAATGTCAATATGGCTACCAGAAATCTGTGCGACAAAAGGGGTTATGATCCATCAGCAGTTTAATGAATTAGGTTTTAAAGCTGTGCGGTTTGTTAGGAAAATTGAATTTGTCTAAAGCAATGGATATAAGGCTCATGGGATTATTGATAATGTATATAATTCCTAGTGCTCTCCTAGTCACTATGCCTCTGACCAACACTGGATACCCCTTAAGGCAAAAGGAGAAGAAAAGCAAATAGAAGGTATGCTAGATATTTCCTTATCTTTCGATTAATAGTTAACTGCATTTTTTAATAAAAGGGTCACGTCAGAAAAAGTAGTCTTTGTGTTTTCTTCCTTACTGTCATGAAGGCTGTGTTTGTCCTTGTATTAGATAGCCCTGGCAGCCTTATCCCAGTGCCTTTCCAGGCAATAAATGTCCATCAAATTCATACACACAAAGACAAAGCTGAGGCAGGCAGGCAGGCAGGAAACGTAAGCTCAGTTAATGTTTCTATGGTTATTTGCAATTATAACAATAGTTGTATTTAAAAAAAAATCTTATAGCATTTCGGGGCTGATTTACTAAAGCGCGCCCCATTCACTGTAATGCAAGGTTAAAAACCATCCTATAATGCCTGCTAATAACACACATGATAGCAACTCAGTTTTAGTGTAGAACCGTAGATCAGCTCCTTAATTTGCAATTTAAATTGAGGTCATTTTGCACAACATACCTGACTGAAAAACTATGAAGGCCATGAAAGTTGTCTGTGGTCTGAACTTTGCTTAGAGATCCTTATCCAATTGTGCCACAGATTAACACAAGACAATCGAGGGGACGGCTTGGGGGGTAAGGGCTGTGCAGTGTCATGCAGAAGGTCCACGATTGGATCCCTGTGTTGGGCCTTCTGCTCTCCTGGTCAGCTGGAGTTACTGAGGAGGCAGTGTTCATGGTCACTGCTTCAGGATGACACCCAATTAGCCTAAATCAGGAAATCAGGGCCCATGAATGCAGGTTTCCAGAAGGAACCCGGGTGCATGGCCCCCAGCCCAGATTTTTCATTGTACTGACCAAACTGGGTATGTTGGGGGCAGAGGAGGTGATACAGACTCGTTCATGTTCAATTTAAACCAATTTTCTCCCATAAATTCCTGGATTTTCAAAACAAATGACAATCCGTTTATACTGATTTCCATCCTAAATTTTAGGCTGATTAAAGAGCAGCTCCAGAAGCAGCATCTCAATTCCTCCAGCAACAATGCCACCGGTATGATGTTTCAAATCTCACCTCCTACTCCCCCCAAGCAGCCAACGTGCCCGCTGCTTGGTGCCACCAATGCATTTGAAACTGGCCACGTCCACAGGAATCACTTCCCGGCAGACTCTCTGGCCCCACGCAAAAGCAAAAGTGCAGTGCTGCAGAGTGCGGGAGGAGATAATTGGAGCCACCACTAGTAAGGGTGAATGCTGTTGCAATGGGCAAGAAATCACAAGTTTCCAGGTATGGAGAGTGTGAATTTTATCCTTATTAGTTTTCATTTTTGGATGCTGTTTGATGTGTCTGCTGTTTTGAAATATTTTATTGGTGTTTGAGAAATTTAAAACAAATTGGTTTAGTTTGTAATTACTGGATCTTCCATTCACTAGCTCTTTTGAAATATTCTTTTTATTAGCATTTTTAAACTATTATGATGAATGTATTTATTCTTTTTCATTATTTTAATGTTTAATGTCTGAAGATTGGTGATTTCTGTTTTTCCATTGTTGCTTTGCGGTTTTCCTATTCAGTTTTTGCCTGCATATTTCTATTTCTATTTTATAGTTACTTTTTCCTGTATTTGGTGAGGATCTGCCTGTGTTCTGCAAGTGTGATGTGGACAAATATTCTGCTAGCATATAGGAATCTTTAGTAGCTTGGTTTCTTCTATTTTCCTAAAAGGAGGTGTATTGGTGTTTCAGGGCCTGATGTAGGGTTATTACTTTCTTAAGTGCTGGCAGTTAGTGCTGTTTTGGTGTGGGAGGTTTATTATATTGAATTGTAATTTGCTCATGGCTTTCGGAGGGTCAAACCCATACCTAACATGCATTACAGTAGCCCTAATGCCTTATGGTTCCAAGTGGGTTTTTTTTGTAGAATTTTCTGGTTGGCATCAAAGAAGTGCATGCAAATACTTATGATATTTTTTTTCTACCTCAGAAGACTGTCCTTTGAATATTTTTTCTCATGCACAATCTATTATAAATGCATGACTTTAACCGTGTATTTGGAGAGAGCAGGAGGCGGGGTGCAAGGATATATGATTTGCTTAGGGCACTTAATACTCTTGCATCCGCAATGGGTTCGGAGGAAGGGGAGTGAAGACACAGAGGCTAGAGGGTGATAGTTTTTAAAGTTTAGGTTGCTGGAAGGAACTGGAAGGGCAACCAAAATGATAAAGGGGATGGAACAGCTCCCCTATGAGAAAAAGCTAAAGAGGTTGGGGCTGAGGGGGGATATGATAGAGGTCTTTACAATCATGAGAGGTCTAGAATGGGTAAATGTGAATCAGTTATTTACTCTTTCAGATAATAGAAAGACTAGGGGGCACTCCATGAAGTTAGCAAGTAGCACATTTAAAACTAATTGGAGAAAATTCTTTTTCACTCATCGCACAATTAATCTCTGGAATTTGTTGCCAGAGGATGTGGTTAGTGCAGTTAGTATATCTGGGTTTAAAAAAGGTTTGGATAAGTTCTTGGAGGAGAAGTCCATTAACTGATATTAATCAAGTTGACTTAGGGAATAGCCCCTGCTATTAATGGCATCAGTAGCATGGGATCTTCTTAGTGTTTGGGTACTTGCCAGGTTCTTGTAGCCTGGATTGGCCACTGTTGGAAACAGGATGCTGGGCTTGATGGACCCTTGATCTGACCCAGTATGGCAATTTCCTATGTTCTTATCATGGCAAGAATAAAAACGTGACTCAATATTTTTCTGGGTAAATACTGGAGTTTATTTAGGTGGATAGAAGCCAGGACAAAAAAACAATATTAGGCATATTCTCTTATCCCTTATCCAGTGGAGAAGACTGGGAGGGAACTGGGGAAAGGCCCTATCGCATCGCTGCTCACTTAATAGGGAATTGGAGGGGTTTGAGGGTTGGAGGTGTTGGCCTACTTGGCCATGTATTTAGGGGGGGGGGGGGGGGAGAAGGGTGGAAATAGGGATACTGGCCCACACCACTTTTTTTTTCTTAAAAACAGTGCCACTGGATACCTTTTGAATATATCTGCCTAAGGGCAGATTATCTGTCCATGCAAGGCTGGATACTGTATCTTTAAACCTAACCCGCTATATTCAAATATAGCTGACTAGGTTCAAAAGTTATCCGACTAAACTTAAGCAGATAACTTTCATTTTGGATATTCCGCAGGAAATTGATCCTACTGAATATCCGAGACAAGTTACCTGGCTAAGTTTAGCCAGATAACTTGTCTGCTCGCCAGCCTGCTGAATATTGCCCCCATTGATCCCCACATTATAACAGCACGCATATGACTGAAACCGGGGTGCACTTCATTTTCAAAGCGTGTGTAAGCCTGCTGAAATAATAAGCAGACTATGTGCACCTCACTGCAGCATGGGTGAGTACATGTACATGTACATGTACGCTTTCTAGAAAGTAGGTGTGAATGTCAATGTGAGCATTTACGCACAGCGACGGTAAGTTTCAAAGCGGTGCGCAGGTGCAAACTGATGTGTATGTGGGCCCATGCTGAATATACATGGCCATTTCATAACTTGTGGCGCATATTGCAATGCGCTGTTACTAGGTCTCCCTGCTTCTTCCATCCGCCCTCTGCAGCTGTTGCCAAATGCCCCGGCCAGGCTCCTAACTAATTGCAAAAAATAGGACCACATCACCCCGGTTTGGAAAGAGCTTCACTGGCTCCCTATTCACTCGAGAATTCAGTATTAAATGTCTGTCTCTCATACATAAAACCATATATGGGGAAAACATCGAATGGCTGAATGCAGCCTTACATATCCACACACCTTAACGAGCAGCGGATTCACGATGTCGGACCAGCCCGGGTATTTGCCGCCCAGGCCAGCCCAGGACACATCACGTGGTCTGCCGAGCGCGGCTCTGTCATGGCCGCGCACGGCAGACCACGTGACTGGAGCAATCGGCCCACCGGGGGATGCCCGATCCCCCGACAGGCCAATCTGCCCTTGACCTCAATGCAATCTCAGATCTGCAGGCAAAGCACTTCCATCCATTCCATCACCAAAAACAGCACATCTTATCATGGTCCGAGAGAGGGCACTATAACTGGCAGGCCCAAAAGCATGGAATTCACTTCCATTAGACATTAGACTAGAGACTAACACCCAGTCATTCAAAAAAAAGTTGAAGACATGGCTCTTTGAACAGGCATTTGCTCAACCCTAAACAGTCTCTATTTTATTTTTATTTTGACTTTTTTGTAGTATTATTTTACCTTATCTTATGCTGTTATTTTATTTGATTTTACATTTATAGTGATTTAAGTGTGTGATTTATTTGTATTATACAATGAGTTATTTTTTAGATTAACTGTTTTGAAGAATTTTATCTTGTCTAAGTTTTAAGATTTGTTGAAATGTTTTATATTGTATTTCTATTTATGATTCAGTCTGTATTTGTTTTGCCCTGTAAACCGGCATGAAGTTAACACGAATGCCGGTATATAAAAGTGAACAAATAAATAAATACTAAATAGCTAAATAATAAATAAATATGTATGCACGTTATAAAATAGCCAGGGCATGCACATGTGTGCGTAATATTAAGTTTGCATGCGCTCAGCCATGTAAATTAGGTTTCTACTGTCTAAGAGGCCGATATAGTACAGTGCGCTCACCCGCTCTCCCGCGACTTTTACTGTATCGGCCCGTTAGTCAGGGTATTTTAAAATTGGCACGTGTTCATGCCATAACCAGTTTCCCCAGTTTATCCACCAGTTTGTCCAGTCTACAGTTAGGCCCTCCAAACCTCCCTTGTTTAATAGCCTGCACACCCCCTAGTTAACCCAGACCCTTTAAGCCCCTCCGAAACACCTGTTTTTTAAATTATTCTTTAAACTTACTCTTCCTCCACAGCAGAAGTAAACATGCAGCAGTGCACCTGGGCACGCGCCGGGACACGTAAGTATTTACACGCAGATCTCTTGGCCACCTACCGAAACACCCACTCCCCCACCCACAGTGACATGTGTGTGCTGCAGGAAACTTGCCCGCATCTGGGCAGCTTTTAAAATCTGGTAGGTTAACGCAAGCCCGATTTGTGCGTGCATCCCCTCATTGATGTGCGCGCTGGGCTTTTAAAAGTCACCTTTTGCGTTTGAAAACTTAAAAGTACGCACATAAATAATGCGTTCCCTGCGTCCACTCCGCCCCAGGAATGCTACTTTGCAGAACATGTAAAAGTGCGCACGAAATCACCTCCACGCATGCTTTTACACATACAACCCCTGGATTAACATCTTTGGTACTAAGGAGTTATTCAAATTCTGTGGGGCACTGGGGTAGATTTTCAAAGGGTTACGCGCGTAACCACAGAAAACCTACCCCAACCCCAACCCCCCCCCCCGTGCGCGCTGAGCCTATCTTGCATAGGCTGACAGCGCACAAAGCCCCGGGACGCGCGTAAGTCCCGGGGCTTTCCTGGGGGGGGGGGGTGCCAGGGGCGTGTCGTGGCTGGCGCATCATCGGGGGCTGGTCCGGGGGCATGGCCACGGCCTCCGGACCAGCCCCCGGACCGGACCATGGTGTGCTGGCGGCCGGCAGGCGTAACTTGTGCAACAAAGGTAGGGGGGGTTAGATAGGGCCGGGGGGGGTGGAAGGAAAGTTCCCTCCGAGGCAGGCTATGTGGCTCGGCGCGCGCAGGCTGCCGATTTTGGGCAGCCTTGCGCGCGCCGACCCCGGATTTTAACAGATACGCACGGCTACTTTTGTTTGCGCCTGATGCTCTAACAAAAGTACGCGGGTGCGTAGTTTTATAAAATCTGCCCCACTGTATACCCAAACCCCTATACACAGTTTCTAAGAATACTCAATAAAATACATGTACTACATTATACAATGATGTAACGAAAGCTATCACAATTTATAATGAAAAAACAAAGGCCTTAAATGTGAATTAAGTATATATTTTACAGCATTAGATTGCAGAAATGACTCTTTTAACAGAGGACATGAAAAAGATTTGATGCTCTAGGGGCCAAACAGTATACTATGCTTCATTTACCTCTGGTCTGCAGTACAGTACCATAATTTACATTCTATAATGAACAAAGATTCACACTATGGGGGTAATTTTGTAACATCATGCATAAATTAGCCAGCAATATGCGCATAAGTTACAGTATAAGTTACAACAATTTTCAAAACAGACTGACATGCATAATTCGGCTTTGAAATTACCTTGGCAAAACTATATGCATACAATTACATCTGCTATTTGGTACACATAGTTTTGTAGAGATAATTTATGCACATATTTTATTTATATCCTTTTCAGCACTTCAAAGCAGATTACATTCAGGTACTGTAGGTATTTCCCTATCTCCAGAGGGTACATTTACTAAGCCCTGATAATTAATTAACGTGCAAAAAATAATATTTACCATGCATAAAATGCTGTTTGTTGCACAATAATCACAGAGATATTGCATAACTGTTTGATAAAACATCCATCTCTATTAAAATTTGCTGTTTTGCATGCATAAAATTTCCAAATGCATGCAAAGCGGCTAATGCATAGGTAATCCTATGCTAATAAAATACCGTTGTTTGCCTCTACAAAAGCAATCTGCATTATTTTAACAAAAACTCAGGAATTGTAGCTAACTGATCCCTGGGGAAATCGAGATGCTAACATGCTTCCCTATATCCCTGGGATGCTTCTTAAAGGGCCTGCAGTAGCCTTAAATTGGCCCTTTCCCAATGCAAAACTCCCCACCCCCAAGAATCTAGTTAGATCCCTGCCTACTCCCCCTGTCACCTGTCAAGGCCTTGCAGCCTTAAGAAAAGTTTCAAATGGCCCCTCCAACCCAAATCTCCCCCATTTAACTCCCCACTCTCCCCCAGTATTAGCTCCCCAGCCCCTAGACCGCTTCCCACATAAAACAAAATATCTGGTGGTCCAGTGGCCCCTTTGACAGGAAAGGAACCCCTGGTGGTCTAGGAACCCTTCTCATGCCCCCGGTCCACCCTTATCTAAGAAAAGGTACCCTGGTGTTGCTGTGGTGGCCCGAGGCACGCCCTAGACTCCAGGCTGATTGACACTATTTTTCAAAATGGTGCCTGTTAGCCTTTAACCCTAACAGGGACAATTTTGTACCAAATAAGAATACAGATGGACTTTTTATTAAATAGTGTTCAGCCGGCTTTTTTTAACACCGGTATTGAGTTTGGGTATTTTTCTAATGAATAAATGCAAGTAAGGTTTGTTTGACAATTTGCCTTTTATCCAAGCAACATGTTTTCGATTTTTCTTGCAGTCAATCATAATCATTGGCCTTTGTGCACCATATGATTGATTATAATTCATTTATACAAATACAGCCACAACTTGCTAGTCAGTCATTTTATGTAAAACTTAGTAGACAACTGGGTCATATTCAGTTTTTGTTTGATATAAAGAGATGCACATATTGCATGGTAAGTGATCATATAGATTGAAAAATTGGTGTTTTGACACAAGGAGACTATAATTATTTCATCTGTTTATATTTAAGATCTATTTGAAGCATTTCAACATTTCTCCTGATGAAACCATAGTGGCAAAAGGTTGGCCCACGTTGGAGTTTATTACTTCCTTGATTTCTCCAAGCCATTGGTATAACATGTTTTTCTGACTTCTCCATGTCTTTAAAGCTAAGAACATTTAATACTTGGAACTTCGTGGTCACTTTAGTCATAAGTTGACAGAATTTTTGTTACAAATCTAAAAAAAGTATTTCAGGAGATTTTTGACTAGTGACGATGCACGAACTTACCAAGCCTTGAGCCTAGAGCTCTAAATTTGGCATCTGAAGTCTTTTCCTCCAAGATTAACAGATCTTTTGATTTATCACATGCTGTTTTATGTGTTTCATCGAAAATTTAGAGGTACTGTTTCTATTTTTTGACTACACTGACTGCCTGTATGCCTCTTGTTATAACTGAGATTCCGCAACTTATGCTAATTCAACCCTTTTTTGTACCCGTTATCATGTACCCAATATAAGTGCACATAACTTTCTATGTAGTTAACAGCATGACAAACTCTTGATCTGGAGGGCATTTTTAGCATAAAGAAGCTCATTTATTTGGAAAGATATGGCCTTTCTCAAGAAAATATAAAAAGGATGGCTGCACTATTTCAATTCACACCAAAAGCAACATTTCACAGATAAAAGTTTGTAACTTATATGTCTTAAACTTGATAAAAAATTGTTGATTTTTTTTACTTGGTACATTTTTTATTTGTATATAATTTAAATAGCGAATGATTTTCAACTAAAAAAAAATGACTTTTTTTTTTTTTGTGCATAGTAGGAGGTGTGAATCTTTATGCAAAATGGAGCAGATTTGCCACAGAATTGCAGCAGAATTTTGAAATATTTGCCATAGAATTTTTACTCACTGCTGCAGAATCTTGAACAATCTTCCACAGGAAACTGGGGGCTCTGCTCATGACCCCTCATTCTAGAGCCTCCTTTCACTGAAAGAGACCTGCTTCTGTGCATTTATTCCTTAGAGGTATTTAAATGGCTCTATCATATTTCTCCTTTCCTCCAGGGTATACATGTTTGGAATGCTAAGCCTCTCCCCAATCTGTATGAGTAAGACGGCTGTCCATTTTAGAAGCTGCCCTCTGGATGGACGCCCTCCAGTTTATATCATTTCGATGGTGCAGCCTCCAGAGCCCTACAAGTATTCCAAAGGTAAATAAGCTCCAAATCACAGGAATCAATCGGAAAGGAAGCATACGAAGAAATGTGTTGTGCTTGGAGGAAAAAACATTGGCACAACAGGAAGTTAAACAAAAATGCTATAGCAAGTGTTAAAATAAATATGAAGGTAAAAAAGGGAAAAATGAACCCCTTTGTACATTTTGCTTTGTCCTCATTCAATTATGAGCAGCACTGCACATCAAGTAGGACCATTTCAGCACTCCGCAACTATGAAGCTCCACAAAATTCATCCTAGCATACACTGATAGCACTAAACATCCTTTTCTAAACACCGAGATTCTTATTCTATCTAGGTTTCCAGTCATTTCTTTACCATCTCATATTATGGTTAATGACTGCTAGTTACCAATTTCCAACACAGTACGTAATTTTGGCATCACAATTGATTATTCCCTTTCATGCAGCCATATTTTGCGTCACTTTCACGCTCACTCTTAATCAAATTATGTCTCCTCAAACACCTCAAACCTCTGATTTTCGCACGGTTTTATAATTATTTCTGTTCTCTAGCTTGGATCATTGTAACTCCCTTTTTCACTGGACTTTCTGCTTACACTATTCGACCCCTTCAGATACTTCAAAATGCTGTGGCTCATCTTCTATCAAATAAATCGATTTGTGAACACATTACTTCAATCTTTACACTGGCTTCCTATCTCCTACCGAATTCATTATAACCTTGCAACTACTGTTCACAAATGTATTGTCCCCTTGGATTTCCTCCATGTTGAAGCTCTACTCTCCTCTCGTTCTCTGCATTCTTCTGGTCAAGATCTTTTAGATATACCTTCAGCAAGGCTCGCTCACCTTGATGAAATCAGGGAATGAGCCTTCACCACCACTGCCCCCACCCTTTGGAAAGCTCACCCTAGACTTGAGATGCCTCAAAGATCCAAAGGCCTTCAAAAAAATCCCTCAACTCACCTTTTTAAGCTGGCATTCTTTTTCACCCAGCACATAGTTAAGCTCTGGAATTCACTGCCAGAGGATGTGGTTACAGTAGTTAGTATAACTGGGTTTAAAAAAGATTTGGATAAGTTCCTAGAGGAAAAATCCATAAACTGCTATTAATTAGTACGCAATAGTAGTTTGAGATCTATTTAATGCTTGGGTACTTACCAGGTACTTGTGATTTGAACTGGCCACTGTTGGAAACAGGATGCTGGGCTTGATGAACCCTTGGTCTGACCCAGTACGGCATATTCTTATGTTCTAACATCACATCGTCTATTTTGTTTTTACGATTTGTATGTGATTGATAACTGTGTATGTTTTTTATTGTACCATGCCCTGAAGTACAGAAGGGTGGGTAATAAATATTTCAAATAAATACATCTTTTCAGGTTTTTCAGATAGATTCGGGTTAAGCCAAGATAGTCCATATTCATATATTAGCGCTGCAGGCTGTTTCGTAAAGGTTTAATAGCCTGCCTTAAATCAGTTTTTTCCTTTCTCTCTCACAACATGGCCTCCTTGTGCTCAGGAGGGAGGAAGGAACAGAAACTCCCCCCATGTCATTAATGATGCAAGTGGACAGTTGCATGTTAAAGCCCTGTTTTCTTCCACTGAATGACCATAAGGATACAAAAATATCTATTTTGTTACACACTGTTGTGTCAAGTGTTTTCTGTTTAGTTCTATAGAGTCTACAATGATACCTAGGGAATTGAATCTATTGGTACCACAGTGAGTTGGAAATGCTCACTTTGGTTGATAGAGAAGTATGTTTGAAAGTAAAATGGATGTTGTGTCTATTATAGTACCACCTATGTCGGTAAATAATATAATATGGGGGTACTTAACAGAAGGTTTGAGGGCAGCCTGCACGGAGCGGCTGTTGCTACTGCAGAAAAAAACAAAAAAATCATTACAAAACATCTTGCTGGGCAGACTCGAAAGAACGTACTGGTCTTTATCTTCACTATTTTACATTGTAAGTCTTTTGTGGAATGGTCATATTGTGTCACAGTACTGTAAGCATACGAACTAGTGTTTGCATAAGTTGAAGTATTGAAGATTAGTTTTATTTATTTATGTATTTATTTAACTGCCAATATGCCACAAATTAAATAAACAAACTGAAGTAGAAGTAAAGAAAGTATCTAATAGGTACGCCATCTCACATGAAGTTAAAGATCTTAGCATCCTGCTTGATAGCGAACTAAATTTAAAAAGGTGGATAAATAGTATAATTAAAGATGGCTATTTTAAATTAAATGTTTTAAAACAGATTACGACCCCTGCTTCATAAACAAGACTTCAGAACCATTCTTCAAGCACTCATTTTTTCAAAAATCAACTATTGCAATGCGTTACTATTAGGCCTACCTGCTTCATCCACCAGACCGTTCCAACTTCTGCAGAACTCAGCTGTCAGAATTCTAACCTATACTAGGAAATCTGAACATATAACTTCTATTCTAAAAGAATTACATTGGCTTCCAATCACACATCGTATCCAGTTCAAAACCTTATTTTTAATCCATAAGACCCTGTATAATGACAAAGTTAACTAGCTCACGGCTGCCTTACATTTTCATACCCCTCAAAGAACCACAAGATCAGCAAGTAATGGGACATTACCGATTCCATCTACATCAGCACATCTTAACTCTGTTAGAGGAACTCTTTACTGCAAAACTTAAGACTTAAACCTAACACTAGAACATTTAAGAAGGGAGTCAAAACTTGGCTCTTTCAATAAGCATTCTCTTAAACTCTATAGTTCAAGTTTCTAAATTTAGTAATTTATTGTATTGTTTTTAGATTTTTTTTATAGAATTTTATGAATTTTTATAGTTTTTAGATATCTGTTTATTAAGATTTTCTATGTATTTTATGATTTTAAGATGATGATTTTGTAATTTATTGTATTTTAAATGTGCTTTGATATTTCTGTACACCGAAGTGATGTTTCCTACGAACATTGGTATATAAAAATGAATAAATACATTTATTTGATTTATATTCCACTTTTTCAGGCATTTCAACTCCTTAGTATTTATCAGTAGGTAAAATGGTAGTATATTATACGTTTACATGTATTTACAGAGTGTATGCAGGAGGTAATATAGGTAAAAGAAGTTTTAGATTCCTATAAAAAAAATGGTGTACATGTGTAGAAGAGAATCTAGCTGTTAGGGTATGCTAAAGCTGTTTTTAAAAGGTGAGCCTGGCAGGAAAAGCAACACTGGCCCTTTAAATGTGGCTTTTGCATGGGACATGTCACCCAGTGATCAAAACCAGGATTCTTTAATACTTTTCAGGTGTTAGATTATAAGAAATGAGTTTGTTGCAGCTGATACCTCTGCTAATTTTCGTTAGTGCTCTCTCATGAACAGTAATCCTAGATTTGTGGCTGTGGATGCGGGCATTGCAGCAACTTGGGCAAGCTAGCCTAGAGTAGGAGAAAATGTCAGAAGACTGCTGGGGGTAAACACAAGGTGCATCTATACTTAGGTGAAAAAATGTTTGTAAGCCAACATCTGGATGGGGAGAATGGTGTCAACAGAGCATCTATGATGATTCCTCTTGCACATGCCGAATACTTTTTATTAATATATATGATAACTGTATGTTGAATACCTCATTAATATCTCCTTTTACCACAGTTGCTATTTAACAAAACCTGAATATTTCCAGACATTTGGTTTCCTGAGGCTAAATTATTTTGGGTGAATCAAATTCAGTATGATTAGCAGCAGAGCGTTCTAGCCTGCTTGACAGCAGTTAATCATTAACACTTTTGCCAAGATTATTTACAGTACATATTGCTTTTGCCAAAAGCACAGAAAGACTAGTTGAGCAGCAACAGTTAAAACAAGTGCATGCCAGGGATATTTTTTTTTTCCCCTGCAGTGCTGCGTCTTCAGGTCTTAACAATGGAGAAGGAAAAGCTAGTAATTGAATATCTCAGTATGTTGCAGTAGGAGACATGCATGCCAAGATGCCAAACACTAACACTGTATTGTCCTTCATGTAAATATTGTTGGGACATCAGCCAAAGCCCGGGGAAGTGAACTTCATCCTGGTGGGCAAGAATCTCTAGTGTCAGATATAAAAAAGCCTGCATAATGAGGCCCATTTGAAGCCAAAAACCTACAGCGTTGTTGTCTCTTCCAGTTGTTAGAAATTCAGTGGCACAGGCCCAACAGTTTACAGATCCCAATCGTCAGCCATCAGCGGCATAAGTATAAGTGACTGTGCATGAGGTATAAGCCAAAAGTGTTTCTCTTTTACTCGTTTTAGGACCTCCAACACTGTTAAGTGAAATAGCAGCACCTGCACGGAATTAATCATAAGCAGAAACAGAAGGCACCACATTGACTTGCACTGTGTGCTTTCTGCAGATGCACTTCTCTATGATAAACACCATCCAGGAACAGTTTTCTGCCAGTTTGTACATGCTGTAACTATTCCTTAAGGGGGGAATTTTAAAAGCCCTATGCGTGGTAAATCCGGGAGATAAGCACATGGCCGGGCCACGCAGGGGCCGCTCGGATTCTAACAGGCCCGCAGCCACGCGCGATCTCCCGGTACGCGGATAAAAAGGGTTGGGGAGGAAGGGTGGGATGAGGCGGGGTCTGGGTGGGCATGGGCGGGCTGGGACTGCACCCATAGGTCAGTTATGTGCACTAGTGCACGCAGGGATCTCACACTCACTTAACTTGCTTCTGCCGTGTACAGCGCTTAAGTAGTTAAATTGTAAAAAAAGGGTAGTCTGCGGGTTATGGGGGTTGGGGCTAGTAGGGTAAAAAGGGAGGCAAGTTAGGTAGGGGATTTAGGAAGTCCACTCCTTTACTGGGGCAAACTGGGAAATAGGCCTATTGCGTCGCCAAGCTTACTTACTAAAATTCCCCCTCCCCCCTTACGCGCTTGAGACGAGATTTGCGAGTACATGCGGGCGTCCGTATAAAACCGATGTACAGCCCTCAGGATTCTGACCATTTTAGCATCAAAGTCTGGTACCCATGCAAATGAACTGGACAGCGCGCTTTCACAGGAAATTCTATTACAGGACCTACTGGTTTTCAGAACGGTTTGCACGACCTTGCAATGCAGCAGCTCATTAATACCGAATGGAAATAACATTTCTCCTTTCAATTGTCTTACAGCAGAAGCCAAAAGCCTGTGAAAAACATTCACAAATGGAGCTTCATCAGCAAAAACACGGGAAAAGCCCGCAATGTCCGGGTTTCTGCACTTTGCTGTGCACCAAACCCAGTGTGCAAACGCTTTTGCAGTTTAGTACCTGGGGATCATTATTCGATACATTGTATCCCTTCTGACCTTACTATATTCTATAAAGTAGGTATGTTCCCATCATGAGAGCATCCATAGGAGATAGATCCCAGCTCCTAAAAACTACTACTTAACCCCCTAGGAGTTCTCATTTGAATTAATTTATACTTTACATTAGAACCATATAAACAGTCATAAGAACATAAGAACTTGCCATGCTGGGTCAGACCAAGGGTCCATCAAGCCCAGCATCCTGTTTCCAACAGAGGCCAAACCAGGCCACAAGAACCTGGCAATTACCCAAACACTAAGAAGATCCCCTGCTACTGATGCAATTAATAGCAGTGGCTATTCCCTAAATAAACTTGATTAATAGCCGTTAATGGACTTCTCCTCCAAGAACTTATCCAAACCTTTTTTGATCCCAGCTACACTAACTGCACTAACCACATCCTCTGGCAACAAATTCAAGAGCTTAATTGTGCGTTGAGTGAAAAAGAATTTTCTCCTATTAGTCTTAAATGTGCTACTTACTAACTTCATGGAATGCCCCCTAGTCCTTCTATTATCCGAAAGTGTAAATAACCGAGTCACATCTACTCGTTCAAGCTTATAAGTTAATGGTTCTGCAATAAAGCACATTGTGGGGGCAATTTTAACACTGCTGCACTGGTGTAAAGTCTGCAGGTAGTTTTTCCCTGTGCACATTACACTAATTTTCAAAGCAAAGTTACATGTGTAAGTTCGCTTTGAAAATTACCCTAGGCAAACTACCCTCAGACATTTACAGCTTCTAATTTGGGCAATTGGTTTGTTCAGAGGGAAAATCACGCGCAGACTTTGAAAATTCAGAAGGATGCATGCAGGTGCACACCCCTCCCCCACCCCGCCTCTGTGAGGGCTTTTATCACTGTGGGTAAACTCGGGTGCACAGACATCCTGCGCGAATACCTTCACCCGCACATAGGCTATTTCCGTGGTTAAAGCACTGTTTTACCCTTGGAAATGACTCTGAAAATTATCCGCCACACGGACAAGTAATATATGTGCCCTAGGTGCAATATATGTTTCCCCTTTCCTTAATCCCCGCGTCCTCCCTCTGCTTGTCCCATCTGTTAGTTAATTTTTAATGTTAATTTTCATTGGCTTTTTGCAAGGCATCTGTATAAGATGAATACTTCAATTACCATGTTATTTTAATGTTCTTATATGTTCTTCGTTCTATGTAATGCTTTCAGGCAAGTTTAATTGTTCAATGTAAACCGATTTGATTTGTATCCAATGCAAGAAGATCGGTATATAAAAAACCAAAAGTAAATAAATAAATAAATAAATAGCCAGTGCCACACCGACAATTTAACATAAGGCACAGAACAGTATCCTGTTAGTGCCAAACTGAAACCCTCAAACAGCTGCACACCAACCTACCCCACCAGCTGCCTTGGCCCTACACACCCTTTCACACACTATGCTCTCAACATCAAATACGACTGGTTATACCAGCTCCCAAGAAAATGCGCCTTGCCTGCACCAGAAAGAGGACCTTTGAAGGATGTGCCCAAACACTCTGGAACTCTCTACTGCCCTGTATCAGACTAGACCCAAATCGACTATTCTTCCAGAAACTGGTGAAAACCTGGCTCTTCAATGCAGCACCAACCCATGTAGCATGAGTAACCTATAAAATTCTGCCCTCACTGAGCTCCCTCACACAATCCCAATAGACACCTGGAATAGCAACCTTATTGCACTCATGCACCTTTATCACTATCCTGCATGCTCTCTCTTTGCAACATTATATGCCCAATACCTGTTGCGTTTCGTGGCTCGCGGGAGACCCCACGAGCTGTACTACTTATCCCAAGGCAGCCGGGCCTTCTCTCCAGACACAGAGGCACGCCACCATCCCCACTGACGAGGCAGGACGACACAAGCCTCTTCTAGTGTGCAAGCATGCTGACGCTCACGGATTTCAAGGGCCTGTGGCAGGAAAACTACCATGGCGCCCTTAGATGATGTCAGCCACTTGCTCCTATTTAAGGGCAGTCCAGATGCTCTTCAGATGCCTGAGGAGCAGGTCCTCCTTTGTTCTGTAGTGTGTGTTGTGTCCAGCCTTCGTCTGCCCAGCCGTTCTCAGTCCTATTCATCCCTCTTCCTCTGAGAGGATCCCCGGTTTTGGTCTTTCCTTGGACTCTCGGCCTGCCACTGACCCTTCCCTGGACTCTCAATGCGCCTGATCGCCCCTGCCATCAACCTTTGCCTGGACTCTTGATACGCCTGACTGTCACCTACCGCTGCCCATAGCCTGCCCTTGGATCACAACCCTAGTCTTCAGCAGAGACCATCACCTAAGTCCTGCCGGCCTCAGCGCCTAAAGGCTCAACCCGAGGGGAACATGGGCTTGTAGAGGTGAAGCTCCTGACCGACCTCTGATTCGCTGGGTCCGCCTGCTGGCGGTGAGAACCTGCAGGGCTCCTCCCTGCAGGTAGAGCCAATCTCACCCCAGACCAAGTGTCTGCAGATACAACAGTACCATTGTAACTGCTCTATTTATCTTTTGTACTCTCTATACTAGGTACTCACTATTACCCCGCAAAACTGTTTTATGTTCTACCTACTGCAATTATGTATTTTCTGCATTATGTATCCACTGTCACACTAATTTGATTTGCTGTAACAAGCTTTGTTTGAACTCTACAGCTGGAAACGTGTGATATAAATAAACTGATATGATGATGGTGATATGACATATCATGCTAAACTGAATAAAATGGAAGTCCCAGTTCTCCCACTAATGACTTCTCACTATGTTGAAACCTACTACATTGTAGCAGCTCTACCATATTATTAAAATTAACTCTCAATACATGTTGTTACCACAGTTGCCAAAATTGATCTTCTGTCCTCCCCAAGAGCAAAGTGCTGACACTCAAAAGTGCCTCCTCCCCAACACAGCAAAAATATAAGCACCCCTTTTCCCTTTCATCGCCTGCCTTCCTTCTTCCCCAGTGTTTTGCAGTTTACACAACTCAGAGACTTTGTAAAATGCAGTTTCCCTTGTGCTAACGTGCTGCATACATTTCACGTGCACCCCAAGTACAGCGTAATACAGAATGAAATTAAATGAAAAATACAAAAGGAGCATGAGGTGAAAGCAAATGATGTCTGCAAGGCAAACCTTAATGGGAATATATTCAGTAAAATCTAATGATGTGGAACACTGAGAGAAAGCAACATGGAATGGGAGTGTACTCAAAGCCAAATTGATGTGTTCAAAGGTTGCATGTGTGCCAATTAATAATGAGCATACTTAAAATAAAATGGGCCTTGGTGGATGATACAGAAAAGCTCAGGAAGCAGTCACAACAAAAGACCTAGGCATATACAAAGGGGATAAGAGTGCAGATGCTGAAAAGGAGAGCAGGAAAAAAAAAACTGAAGGAAGCAAAATGAGCTGTGCTAAAGGACTATACATTAGCTGCCTGGACAAAACCACACAAGGAGCTAAATGTAATTTTTAAATACAGCTACTGTGTGCAAAAGGAAAAGAGAGACAGGCAGAGCAGCAATAGGACTAATGGGAGACAGGAGGAGCAAGCGAGAGATAAATGAAGTTAATATTGTTCAAGGGGGGCTGAATTAATCTTTAGTCAATCTTCCTGACTGAAGAGGGAACTAGAACCACAGAGACTGGTGCTGAGGTTCTGGGCCTAGGGGTGAGGGGGGCAAATAAAGGCTATTGCAGCAGGTAGATAATTAAATGACTGGAAATATTAAGCAATACCAAAATCATTAAAGCCATGTAGATTACCTCTTCACAATTTTAAAAGGAGGCAAAGATGTTGCCAGGAAAGACCTCCCCCACTCCAACAGTTTTTGGTAACTAACAGCTATCGCTGGATGACCTTAGGGTGAAGTACTTGTCCAAGCTAAATTCAAGGAAGGATCCAGAAGACTACAGTCCTGAAAGGCAAACCGTAAGAAAGATAATCACAAAGTTAATGTTTTTTGTGGCTCTTTGCAAGCACTAGCTCTAGTGCTCTGAGGCAAGTCCAGACCCCTGTGGGGCTCCACCCTTCCGGCTGGTAATGGCTTTCCGTGACATACACTTCAGTGGTCCCCAACACAGGTGCTGGAACCGAAGGGGTCATGAGTCACCTTAGACCGGATCTGACGGTGGAACCTTCCAAACACGTACTCGCCGCTAAGAAAGAAAGGCACAGAGCATGTGACAAGGATGTCTGCTCACAGCGGCATGGCAGTGTCGCTCACAGCAGCAGTGCTCTCTTCCTGGTTCAAAAAGTAGAAGGTCGAAGAGAAAATGGGAAGAGAAAACACCTACCCCCCACCAATTTTTTCTAAAACAGAATACAACTGGGGCTCCAGTGCCGCAATGAAATGGACTCTGATTGAAAAGCCAGGCAGGGAAAAGCGTTGTCCATGGTGCTGTTAATACAGCAGAAAAGCTCCAATGGTTCAACAAAAATCCAAATCATATACAGATGCTACAAAGCTGTGCCCACACTCTCCTGCAGTGTGAGAATACAAAATGCCCAAAGCTATTTATAACTACAGCAATTCCCCAAGCACTCACTTGGGGTTCCCTCTAGCCTTTTTTGATGTACAGCTGTTGTACAGAATATAGCACTGGCACTGAGTGAACCACTTTAGCAGCAAATTAAGGTTCAGAGAAACGCAGCCAATAATTACCATCTTTTAACCTTCCCATTTTAGCTGTGGCTTCACTCTGCCACTTCAAGCTATGGTAAAGGAGTCACACGGGGCTCCCGAGTCATAGTATCACTGACACACAGGATACAGCCCTCAATCCTCCAATCAAGGCCCCTCACCTCCTCGTGTCAGAAATTTCCCCCGACCTCGGCCATGCCCTGACCCATCAATTAATCCGGCAAGTTGATTTCATTTTGTAGTCCCTGCACATTCAGCCAGGTTTAGTGAGGATGAGGATAATTATGGACCTCTGGTATAATATTCATTGCGCTATCTAAGAATCAACCAACCAGGCTTCAGACCAGGTTAGAAAAGCAGTATTGGGGCTGGCACCGTGACAACAAACCTCTACTGAACCAAACATTTGCTTGACTGATGTGGAGAAGATGGCATGAAATCTCTACAGCCCTTTAAGAGGGAAACAAATATAGCAGCCAATAGTCAACCTGATTTCAATCCATACAGCAGAATACCACATGAAGGGGATGATGTTCAAATAGACCTCATAGCTGCACAGTTCTCAGGTACTTTTAACTCCTGGTCCTTGTAGCTAAGTTTCCAAGGGAAACCACATGAGTCATTTTCTATGAAAACGGTCCGGGGGTGGGCCAGAGCTTCCAGGCCCAGCGGCCATTTGCCGCTGTGCCCGGGATCGCGGTCCGGCCATCGGCCGGCGCACACAATCTACGCCTGCTCGGAGGCAGGCGCAACTTATAGGACAAAGTTAAGGGGGGTTGTTAGGTAGGGCTGGGGGGTGGGTTAGGGAGGGGAAGGGAGGGGAAGGTGGGTGGGGTGGAAGGAAAGTTCCCTCCGAGGCTGCTCCGATTTCAGAGCAGCCTTGGAGGGAATGGAGGAAGGCTGCACGGCTCAGCGCGCAAGTTGCACAATTGTGCACCCCCTTGGACGCGCCAACCCTGGATTTTATAACATGCGCGCGGCTGCACGCACATGTTATAAAATTGGGCGTAGATTTGTGTGCGCCAGGTTGCACGCACAAATCTACGCCCGCGCATAGTTTTTAAAATCTGGCCCATTATGTGGAATAGTCATCTCCACATCCTGGGAAAAACTTCACCGAGACCGAAAAGCTGCAACATTGATTTAAGGTATGGGGGAGTGAGAAAGTTAGGAAGGAAAATTCACATGGCATAGAAGAGGTTGATGGGAGACTAACGGAGATTCTCCCAGAGGTGGATAAGATTCAGGAAGGAATCACATGAATTGTAAAAGTGAAGATGAAAATAAGGGACCATGAGCTGAAAACAGAGGCAGTACGGGTAGGATTGCTTTACCTAGAAAATGGTGGGGAATATGGAAAAGCTGTTGGTGAGGATGGTAATGTATAATGGGGCCTATGTACGAAAGGTTTCTCCCATTTTGTGGCTATGGGATATATGGTAATATTCAAAAGTTATTGAGCTACAATTAACCAGATAACTTCAATCGGGGATATTTAGTGCAACGTTTATCCCACTGAATATCCAGGTCAAGTTGTCCGGCTAACTGTAGCCGGATACTGATTATTACCCCCTAAATATTTTTTGGTCCAGCAGTTTCCTCCTCCTACTTATTTGGCTTCCAGTAGAATTGGAACTTCATTCTCACCTATCCAGGGATTTCTTTTTTTTCCCCTATTTTACATCCCCTTCCCAACTCACTTAGCCCAGTCATTGCAGTGATGCTCCTCAGCTGGGGCCAGGCACCAGGGCTCCTTCTGAAATCATGGCTCCTACATCCAGCCACTAGGGTGTCACTGTTGTTCAATGAATGGGACTCCCTCCTCCCAAAGAGGCTGCGAGAAGGCGATCTCCCCAGCAACCCCATCCCCCCACTGGGGGAGTGGAAGACTTCATCTGGAGAAGCGACCCCCCCCCCCCCCCCCCCGACTCTCTCCGTGAGCCAGCGGGCCAGCCCCGCCCAAAAATATATTTTTTTGTTGGCGGTGGAGAGGAGTCCTGCACATAGCATGGAAAGGGGCTCCAGGTGTGTCTGTGTGCATGAAGAAGAAGAGAAATAGTATTGGTCTTCTCTGCTCATAAACACTAGGGCAGGAGAATGTAGAACTAGCAATTTTAAGGAACTGGATAGAAATCTGAACTCCGCTACCTTTAAAATAAGCGCCTTTTTGTTCCTGAGAAATCTAATATGGTTTCTTGGGTAGTAAAGATAGAAGAGTTATGAGGGCCATACCGAGCAAGCCGGCAAGTGGGAAAGTCATCTGAGTAACGTTAGCTGGATATTCAGCAGAACTTACCCGGATAATTAGTCCACTGATTATAGCCAGATAAGGTTAACCAGATATATTGTACCAAGCTAACTTTATCGGGATAACTTAAGCTAGAAAAAGTTAACAGGATAAAGATAGCCAGCTAATTTTAAGACAGGCAATTTGGACAATCGCTGATATTCATTGCTGCCTCCGAGAACATCCCCAGCATTGTCTCTGTTTACTTGGCTACATTTTATGCAAGCAATGAATTGACAGGACATAACTTAGCTGGTTGGGGGGGGAAATTTTCAAATCTTGGGTTTTGTTCGGCTAACTCCAAAAGTCAGCCAGACAAACCCTCTGAATATCTACCTCTGAATTTCCAGCACTAACATTCCACAGCATGTAAAATGTGGAGAATGATATTACTTTGAAGTGGAATGCTAGAAGCTGGTGCCTGATGAGCTGCCATGTGGGGATCCAAGCCTGATCCCATGCCTTAAGTTCTTTAACTTTAGAGGCCAATATTCAGCACTACTTAGCTGGATAAGTGGTACGTGGGATGTGGGCGGATCAGGGAGGAGCAACTTATCTGGTTAACTTAGCTGATATTTGGACTTATCCGGTTAAGTTAACTGGATAATCTAGCCCTGCTTGATAATGCTCGATAATACTTATCCAGCTAACAAGTGATTTTTATGGGGATATTCAGCGGCATAGCCAAACTGAGTAGCCCAATAAACCTGTATACAATGACTTTTACTTTTTAGGTTTAAATGAATCAAGACTGATAAAGTCCACAGAAACAGAAATGTGACAGCAGAAAAAGACCATACGGCATATGTAGTCTGCCCATCCACACCAACAACAGTCAGTTTTCCTATGGGAACTGAGTTAGTAGTGGTTTCAGTCTAACTAACAATAGACAAACACAATAATAAAATATTGTCAACTGATGTCTATATTCCAATGATAGAATGGTGGTTGTACTGATGCACTGTCATTAAAGAGCCTTGCAATTAATGTAAGAAAAATTGAAGTCAGTTTTGCTATAGTAAGTATCCCATTTATATTTTCAGTAAACAGCACAGTGGATAGCTGTTATTATGCTGACTTTTCACAGTATATGGTTCTGTGTCTTGCGGCTTTACACTGCTTGAGCGTAGTGGTATTGCTAAGCAACAATTTTCTTCCATTAGTCCCTGAAGGTTGCATGCCAGCAATTTGCTTTGCTTTGCTTTGTTGCAACTGGTCACTTTTGCATCATGGACATATATGTTATGTGATATTTGTGCTACCCCCACTAAAATGAACAGATTCTCAATAGAAACTGATGGAGTCTCACACACAGCCCACTTAGTATCAAAGGGATTTCACAATAGTACAACTTGCCTGCACCCTACTTCAGATTCAAGACTGTAGCAGTCCGAAGATTGTGCAAGCCACAACCTCTGCAAAAAAGACGTGTGACTTTCCAATGCCATCTAAACATGGAAAATGTAGAGAGCTCCAAGAAAGGACATCAGATCTCCAGAACATTTTGTATGTCATTTGACTACTATGGCAACAAACATTTTGAATCAACTAAGAAATATACATGGTACTTATTTCAGCAATGCACTGCAAAATATTCTATTGCATTTCCCAAGAAATGATTCACACAGATTTTACAAACACAGGCCAAATTCCATATATTGATATAGATTAACAAAGTGTAAGATTTCAATTAGCAATACACCAATTCAATGACATTTCTAAAGAAGCTTTTCCAGGAGCGCAAGGCTGCTACCGAGTTCTATTATAGATTTTCAATTTGGCATTGATTCCATGGAAGTATTTTCTATCAGATTTCTACAGAGAGCAAATACGTCTACAGGAATCCTCTAGCAACATTTAAAGAATTTAGATCAAAACTGCTTAATTGCTATCTAATTCATAAGTGACATTTATGAGGATGTGCCATACAGAAACTGAGCAGAACGGTTTTTTTTCCGATTTGTAAGGGAAAGGCAGTGTATGCCTGGGATCCGAGCACACAGTACAGTGATAATAAAACAGACAGCGATGATCAAACATAAATCAGATCAGGTTGGAGTGACAGCTTTATGTTGGAATTAAATTAGTTGTGTTTGTCTTGGAAATGATATTACCTTTATGTTTTCAACACCTCACCTTACTTCTATAAGCATGGCACAAAAACGTTACAGCTGTGAAACAAGAAGAGAAGAAAATAGAAGAGTATAGAGACTCACAAGGCTTATTAAAGTGGAAATATTAAAATGACAACTTTAGCAAATTCAGTTGCCAGTTAAACTACATTGCTCATTTTTTTAAATTTTATATTCCATCCCTACAGAGATATTAGTGTTATAGTCCTAGATTCATCATTTTGCTATAAATATCGCAAAAACAGTGCCCGTGATTAGAAAAGGGGGATGGTTAGGCTAATTTTCCTGATACTGCATCACATAGGTATTTACCGTAATGCCTGTTATTTTCATATTGCATACTGTGTAATCAATTTTATTGCTAGAGAGAGAGACTGTAGAGGTTCACAATAAAAGTTAACTATTTATACCACTGTAAGAGGGGGAACTAGTAACTCAAGGTGGGTTTTGGGGGGAAGTTTTACATGCACAGTAATATGTATGAACAGCACAGTTACCATCATATCTTATGTTCTTATCAGTGAAGATTTAATGTGATTTGGAGACATAAAATGTAAAAGAGCAGATTTTTATACTTTATTCTCAACCTACCTTGATTGCAGCTAGGTAGAGAAAGCATCAAGCTAGGTAGAGAGAACATGGTACAAATCTACTTTTCTTTTGCCTTTCATCACTCCAAATCACATTAAATCTTCGCTGGTGGTAACTGTGTTGTTTGTACGTATGACTATGCACGTAAAACTGCCCCTCCAAAAAAAACCCTCCTCACCCCCACAAACCTCACCCAAGTTCACAATGCCCCAAAGCACCCTCTTACAGTGGTATAAAAAGTTCAAATATAAGTGACCCTCCACAGAAGCGCTCACTCTTTCTCTCTCTCAACTAGCATTAGTGATAAATACGCACAGAAAAAAGGTATAGCTATTTCTGGTGTTAAAACCTGCGTTACTTTATTGCACCAATGTTAACTGGCACTCATTTCCATTTACTCCACCCAAACTCCTCCCACTTGACTACTAACTTTAAATTTGCATACACATTTTGAGATGCGGTATTTATTGCATGCATTATGACACGCGCGATAACGCTCTAACGCGATTTGATGAATGACCCTCCTGGATTGTTGAAAGCTCTTGCTGTTTAGCCACACCCACTATAATAAATCTAAATATACCTGGGCATTGATTTAACAACCCTGATCAGAACCTCAGGCTGGAAATCACATTCGTACATGCAAAATAAGAAATGGAAAGAATGGACTCAGGGAATAAGAAACAATAACTAATTGTTCTCCCCAAAATGTGTAAGAGCAGAGGAAATGAAATGTATTAAGAAATAAAACCCAAAGATGAAGCAAGAGCCAAGAAACAGGTTAAATTAATTTCGCAAGAGGGAGGGAGGGAGAGAGGAGGGCATTCATCTAATACCGCTGTGCAATAGCACTACACAGATTCAATCCCCTCCAATAAAACTTGAGTTGCCCACAGCCCTAATTAGAGATCTACACAGTATAATGGAGATTCCTAAAGTTTATCGCAACAACAACAACAGATTGAGGGACAAAGATCCATTCCATGTTAGTTTGGGTTTCTTCTAATTGACGTCTGGAGGAAATATCAGAAAGTCAATGAGAGAAGATTCGTTTGTAAGGCAAGTTTCCTGGTGCCAGCCCCAACGGGTATCTCTGTACAGACTCATTAGCTATCTCGATTGATTGATGCTTGAGAGTAGAAAATGCTCAGAAGCTCAGACTCTAAACCTTTGCTTACCCTCTATGCCAACAATGGAGAGAGATTGCTGCAGATTACCCAAAACCAGGCCTAAATTCTGGCTATATATATTCTTATCATCAAGAGGCTTCTTCCATGTTCTGCATTACACAAAACTCCTGAAGGCTCTGTCCAATAAGGGTTTTCCTCTCAGAGACGGCAGAAAATGTTTACTGAATGTAATACAGATTTAAGATTTATGAACTGTCTTGTGTCCATGAAAATCTTTCCATTCTAAGCAATAACAAGACTGACACTTTGAGTGCCCACGTGCTTGTCACCTGTAAGGCCAAAGGAATTTGGAATTTTGCAATCACATTTTCAAACCAAAATAATGTATTTATTCTTCAGGATTGCCTAGATAAGTCATGCACCATTTTTGTTTTTCAGTATAGCCAAGGCTATTCCTTGGTTTTGCCCTGGAAGGGGAAGCATTTTTCTCAGTAATAATGCTTCTTTTCGAAGGGAATACTCCATACTGCAGAGAACAGAACAGTCATTCATTCTTAAAACTCGATTTTCACAGGAGAAATAGGCAGTGGCCATTGGACAGCCCTGAAGCAGCCTATTGCCCACCTTCCCTTGGTTCTATGAATTTAATGTCTGAACAATAAAGTCTCTCTACTTACATCTTCTGAAACTACACAAAATGCGGCCTCCAAAAGTAAATGAAACGGGTTTTCCTTCCCAAAATGGTCTTACCCCAAATCCTTCTTGAATTAGAACAAAAGTGAGGAACTACATGCTTTTCCAGTAATGATGCTTCTGTTCGAGGGGGATTAAGGATAAAAAAAAAAAATGCCACAACAACTTTATGTCTAGATTCAGAAAAGATAACCTTTGGTGGGATGCTTTACCTTACAGAGAAATGAAGGGTTAGGTAGAAGGATATTTTGTCATGATTTAGAAACCGGCCGCTGGCTGTTTGGGCTCGTCCCATCTTTTCCCTGAAATTTTCCTAACAATAAAACACACGGTCATGAGCTGTATTTTCTGAAGCTAGGACGGATTTCAGGGAGGCAGAAATATCACGAGAAGGAGAAAGCAGGTTTTGAACTCCTGCGGCATGTTTGAGATTCGTCCCTTCTTTTCCCCACAAAAGTACTGAGACATCCTGCCACGTTTTAGTAATAATGCCCCGGTGAATGGTGGTTATGGGTAAAGATAGTATATGTGAAAGGGAAGAGAACTTTCATCCAGCCCTAGAACTGGCATTCTGTCTAGTTTCAGAAACTACAACTTATTGTGTAGACACTGTTTCCACTGGAGAACCAGGCCATGGGTCAGAGATGATCGTAGCGCAATCTGTGACTCACGTACTCTTGTCCCTCTGTGAATATGCTTGCCAAGCGCCACCTAGGCTTTCGGAAACTACACAAAATGAAACTATTAGGAATAACAGTGATATCTTTCTTCTGTAATGCTTTCTGACTCATACACACTCTTGAACTGGAGCAAAGCACTTTTCGGTAATGACAGTGCAGTTAAGGGGGCTGTAGGTAAAACATGTCTGCAGGGGCTAAAATAGTGCTCATTCCTTGAACCATCATCATGTGCAGTTTAAAAAAAATACAACTTGAGGCTGAACACTTTACTCGACAGATGCTGTTTTCACAGGGAGAAAAAGAGAGAGAGTAGGCTGCATGTCGTTTCATAGCTATCTAGGACCCACTTCCTATTTCTCTTGAGAAAACAGTGGCTAAAATATTACAATTCTTCCCCAAAATGAACGGCATTAGAATAGAATGTATGTCACAAACTTCCCACGCAAAAGGCCGATGCAATATCGGATACTACGCTCAGCGCGCCGCTGAATGCGCGGCTGGATGCGCATTTTGCACGCGCTGGACTTACATCTGATTCAATATCGGGATTAGCGCGTCCAAAACACAGAAAAGCAGAAAATACTGCTTTTCTGTGGTTTCTCTGACTTAATATTGTTGCGATATTAAGCAGAAGGAACCACAGAAGCAGAAAAAAAAAAAAAGGTCTTTAAAGTGGTCCGTTTAGGAAAAGAGGCGCTATTTACCGACGTCCATTTTCTTAACCTGTGCACAACCACGTCTCCTGTGCGCTCAATGCCATGGACATGGTAAGGGCGCACAATTTATCCCTAGTGCATCTTTTTTTTAGCACAGCAGCTCATTTGCTTATTGCATCAAGTGCCCAGGAGAAGTGACTGTGTGTGTGTGTTAAAAAAAAAAGTGCATCCCAGTTTGGACGCACATTTTTAGGGCGTCAATATTGCATTGGCCTAGCAGTGCTGCGATCCTTATACTCTCTGATATGCTCAAGTTAAAGGGGCTTAGGAGTAACACTTTTGGTGCAAAAGTTGAATCATATGTATTTATTTATTTTTTCTTTTATTTATATTCCGCCTTTTGGCACTTACGTTGCCCCAGGGGTCTGCGTGCCAAGAGTGGCATACAAGATGATTTTCAGAGGCACATGAAAGTCTAATTGTCAAGCATCTTTTCTCCCGCTTTTGGATTATTGTAATCCAGCCTATACTGGTCTTCCAGCTGTAATTATCAAGCTGCTACAATTGATCCAGAAAGCAGCAGCCTGATTAATATCTGGCTGGAAACATAGGGACCATATTACACCAGTACTGATGGACTCACATTGGCTCCCTGTAGCTTATAGAATCCAATACAAAATCATTATGACTGTTTTTAAACGAATCAATGGGAAATGCGCTTTTGCGGCTATAGCACCAATATATGCCCTCAGACCATCTCAGAGAGGACTACTGGACGTTCCCTCTGTAAAGCAGGCCCATCTGGCTGACATACGAGATTGTGCACTTTCTGTCGCAGCACTGGCCATTATGGAACTCATTACCTGAGAACATTTGTCAGTTTGATTCTCAAGCCACTGCTTATAACCTACTTGTACAGGCAGGCCTATCTATGTTAGGTCATAATCCTGAGGAAGTTATGAAATACAAGCACACAGTATAGCAAGAAGTATTTATTGTTTATGTTTTTAGATGGTCGTATTGTTTTATGTATGTTTTAATGTTACTTATAGTATTGTGAATGTTGGCTGTGTACATTGCTTAGTCTGTTTTGCTTAAGCAATTAACATTTTAATAAAGTAATTTAAGGGATGCTCAAATGACCTTGCCAGAGGGAGCACCAGATGCTTTGGGCCAATCAGCATTACAAAAAAGCTGCGCAGCATGGAGGCCCAGAGGTAGCATGGCTAACTGCCTGGTGGGCAAAGCAGGAGTGGAAATGGAGATGCACATTGTATACAGGAGGAACTCTGCCTGTTTGCAGCTGCTTAGCGTCTACTGCCCACCACTGTCTCTCAGTTTCCACCCTATCTCCACCATGGCCTGCCCGCCACCCAGTGGCATACCTAAAGTATTTGGCACCTGGGGCAGATACCTTCTTTGGCACACAAACACCCTCTCCCCCCCAATTATAATTTTAAAATTTCCTAAACATCAGTTAAATGTTAATATTCTTCCTTCAATTTCCTCCCCCTTTCAGATCCTAGTTATTTTTCCTTGTTTTTTGTAACTTTCTCACATCCTAAATATTGTTATTATATCTGTTAAGTTTCATTCTATATGTGACGTTGAATTGGGAAATGTTTTACTATGTTACTCTCTGCCTTTACTCACATTGTTAATTGTAAACCGGGTTGATGTGATTCCTGTCATGAAACTCGGTATAATAAAAAATAGTAAATAAATAAATATTTCAAAACAGCAGACACATTAAATAACACCCAAAAATTAAAACTAAAGGATTTTTAAAATCTCCCACTCTCCATATCTGTCATCCTAAGATTGCTGTAGACTGGGGGCATGCATGCAACACACAATATGCTCCTTCTCTCTCTCACACACACACACACACACACACACACACACACAGATACACGCTTGGTGAGAGACAGAGGGAGCATTTGTGTGTGTGTGAGACAAATACACACACACTTCCTCTGTGTGTGTGTGTCTCTCTCTCTCACACACTAACACACACACACATGTAGACAAAAGCTGAACTGGAAACCACAACAAGCCAGATTCTGTATACAGTGCAACAATGGAAAAGCAGAACATCATTATTCCTCAAAACAATACAATCAAGAAATATAAATCAATCAGAAGAGTAAAACCATACTAAAAATATACACATAAAAAAGGCTGAATAGAATTACCAAACACTAATAAAATATTTGAAAACAGCAGACACATCACATCCAATAATTAAAATTAACAAGGATAAAAAATCTCCTGCTTTCCATACCTGGGAACTTTAGATTTCTAATCATCACGAGATTGTCGTGGATTGGAGGAGAGCACACAAACTTTAACCCCTCTCACACACATATATAAAGGCACACATGCACAGGCACTCTCTCTCACAGAAACCCACACAGGCACTCACAGACACAGACATGCACCCTCTCATACACACACACACATAGACACCCTCACACACACACACACAAAGGCACCCTCTCATATATATATATATATATATATATATATATATATATATATATATACACACACACATACAAACACTCTCATACACACACACCCTGTCATACACACATATACACAAGCACCCTCTCACTCTCACAGAGCCACATATACACAAGCACCCTCTCACTCTCACAGGGCCTGTTTCTCGCTCTCTCACACTTATTTTGGGCCTCTTCTGCCACTGGCTCCAGAGAAATGCCAGTGGCACTACAGGGCCTCTTCATCTGCTGCTGGCTTTAGGGAAATGACAGAAGCAGCGCAGGGCCTCTTCTTCCACCGCAGGACCTCACGTTTGCTAGCAGGGAGTGGAAACTCTGCTAATATGTCACTTTGTGCCGCTGCGGGACCTTCTTGCTGGCGACAGTGGCATCCCTCCCCCCCTGTTGTCACCCGGGTTGGGATGCCCCCCTCCCTACTACGCCACTGCCGCCACCACCACATCTATTTCTTACGGCCTGCTGCTGATGCCACCCGCTTGGAGTGAAGAGCCCCACTGGTGCTGCCGCAGCCTCAGCTACCTCCCACGTGTCCCATGAAGGTCCACACTGCCAACTTCTGCTACTGCTTGCCTGACTGATAGCCTGCCGCCTGTGACAGCATGGCCGCGGCTGGCCCAGTCTAAGAAGGAGACTCCAGCAATCTGAGGATGTCAGGAGAATGCTTAGTGCTGATTAGAGCCTGTGTAGGGGGAGATATCCATGGGGCAGAGACAGAGAGAGAGAGAGAAAGGAGTGAGGTGCAGTGAGAGAAAAGAGGGGGGGCTGGTGGGTGGGCATTGGGCAACAGAGAGAAAAAAATACAAGGTGATACTTTTGGAATGGACTAACAATACATTTCTTGACCAGCTTTCAGGAGCTAACACTTTCTCCATCAGGTCTGAAAAACGGATTGAAAACATGAATCATAAGAAGAATTTCAATGATAGTGCAAAGGGAAAAAGAAAGCTGTGGGGAGGCGGGGGACTTGATGTGTTGCAGTGATTACAAGGTGAGAGGCGGTCAAATTTTATGGCTGGCAATGTGTTAAGAAACCCAGGTCTCTTGAGTTTTGTATCTGGACAATAAAGAATCTTGTAAAAAAAAAATAATAATAATGTGGATCACCCAGAACAGCCATCTAGCGTGATAGGAGTTCTCATATAAAGCACAAATCAATAATGTCATATAGCAACATTAAGACTCCTTTGTAAACATTTCTGATCATTTTTTCAAAACAATTTGAATACAAAAACAAACTTATGAACCACCAATCTCTTATCTTCTATTATTCCTTTTACCCACAACCCTTTCCTCGGCTTAGCAGACCCCATTCATCACTACTTTATTGTCCTTGGTCTCTGGAATAACATTCAAATTAAACACGAGGAGTGTTTATCATAGAATCCAAAAATAATTCCACTTGTTAAACATTGCTTGTGATGAAATCCCTGTTGTATGGGTCCCAGAACGCCTTAAGCATCTGATACTTATCATAGAGTCCGAGGAGTGGGTGTAGAAATTAACACAATTAATCAGCTCACTAGCCCATTCCTAAGCAAAAGGGCCAAAAAGGAAGCCAAGAAAAGCAGCAAGCCAAGAGCTAACAGCTGGAAAGCTATTAGCACAAATATTTGTAGTCTGGGGAATAAAATGCCAGATCTGCAGGCCCTAATAGTGGAGATGTTGGTGCTGTTACAGAAACACAGTTCAGTTTCTCTCATGGCTGAGATACAGCCAAACCAGGCTACAACCTACTGAGGAAGTAGGGAGATGACAGAAAAGGGGGAGGAGTAGCTATCAATGGCAAGAACAATATCCAAAGTTTTGAAATACAGGGTTTTTGGAGAAAAGAAGAAGCACTGTGCACTGTATTAAAAAGGGATGATGGCACATCTGTCCACACTGGTGTGGTCTACAGACCTCACATTCAGAGGAACTGGACAGAAATCCGAAAGGTGGGAAGGAAATACGAGATGTTGTTTATCGGTGATTTTAATATGCTGGATGTGGACTGGAATGGGGTATCCCTTCTGCAGAATCAGCAAGAAGTAGAGAAATTGTGCCTCCCTTTAGGGGGCTCTCCTTAGGAAAATGATGATGGAGCCCCTTCGGGCTGGACCTGGTGCTCACAAATGGAGATAGTATCTCTAATGTACAGGTAGGTAGGTGCCCACCTGAGCACCAGTGATCATCAGATCGTATGGTTTCATATAACATCCAAAATGGAGAGAAGTCACATGAAGATCCAGATCTTGCATTTCAAAAACAGGGACTTTGTTAAAATGGGAATGTACCTTGAAAAGGAACTAGAAGGCTGGGAGAAGACGGATGAAGTGGAACAGCAGTAGATTCAATTGAAAGGAGCTATAATCACAGCAACAAAACTTTATGTAAGAAACGTAAATAAAAAGAAAAGGAAACCCAATTAGGTTCTCTGAGATGGCTGAAAAAATAAAGGCTAAAAGATCAGCATTCAAAAAGTACAAAGAAACTCAAAAAGAGAAACAGAGCGGAGAATATCTGGAGAAGCTGAAAGAGATGAGGAAAGAAGGCAGGATAACAAAATCTCAAATGGAAGAGGGGATTGCCAATGAAGTAAGGCGAGTTGACAAAACATTTTTCTGTTATATCAGAGAAAGGAGAAAGGCCAGAGGTGTGGTTGTAAGATTGAAAGGAGATATGGAGCAATGGGTGGAGAAAGATGAAGAAGTATAAAAATATTAAACAAATACTTCAGTTCAGTGTTCACTAAAGAAAAACCTTGGAGAAGGATAATTACTGGTTGGCATGGGGTAGTTACCACCCCATTTGCAGAGGAGAGAATTTGGGTGGAATTAGCAAAACTGAAAGTGGACAAGGCCATGGTGCTGGATGAGTGGCATCCCAGGATACTAGGGGAACACAGAGATGTCCTGGCGAGTCTGCTGAAGAACAGGGTCAATAATCCTTGCGGACAGGAGTGGTGCTGCAAGACTGGAGTAAGACAGTTGTGGTCCCGCTTCACAAAAATGGTGGCAGAGAGAAGGCTAGAAACTATAGGTTGATTTGGCTTACATTGGTGGTGGGAAAATGAATGCTGAAGAAAAGAATAGTGAATCATCTAAAACCTGGTGGGTTGCTGGATCCAAGGCAACATGGTTTTACTAAAGGAAGGTCCTGTCAAACAATTCTGATTGATTTTTTTTTGATTGGGTGACAGATCAAGGATGAGCACTTGATGTGATTTACCTGGATTTCAGCAAAGGTTTTGATACGGTCCCACATAAGAGACTCATGAAGAAAACGAAAAACCTGGAACTGGGTCCCTGAGTAGTGGAATGGATTACAAATTGGTTGACAGACAGGTGACAGCAAGTAGTGGTACATGGAACCTACTCTGAGGAAAGAAAAGTCATATGGAGTGCCTCAAGGATGGGATCTGAGGTTGGTTCTAGTCAATATATTTGTGAGTGATATTGTAAAAGGAAAAGTTGTTTGGGTTTTTGTTTTTTTTGGCGGATGACACTGAGATCTACACAGAGTAGACCCACCTGAAGGAGTAGAGAGAATGCGAAGTGATCTAAGAAAACTCTAGGAATGGTTGAAGGCTTGACAGCTGGGATTCAATGCCAAGAAGTACAGAATCATGCATTTGGGGAGCAGAAACCCAAAAGGAGATGAATGTGATGGGAAGGCAAAAGACTGATATGCATGGACAGGGAAAAATGCTGCAGGGTAATAGCATCTGACAATCCAAAGGTATACAGAAAGGCAACCAAACTGGTGTGGGAGTCTGCATCAAAAGCTGAATGAGATGAGCCTGGAGGACAGCAGGAACAAGGGAGATACGATACAGACTGTTGAATGCCTGAAAGGAATTAATGATGAATAAGAATCAAACCTTTTCCAGTGGAAAGAAAGCTGTGGGTCATGATGTGAAACTCCAAGGGGGTAGACCATGTCAGGATACATTTCTTCATGGATAGTGTGATGGATGCATGGAATGCCTTCAAGGAAGAGGAAGTGAAGACGGGAACAGTAATGGAATTCAAAAGGGCATGGGATGAGCACAGAGGATCCCTGCGGCTATGAAATGGGGTAACCTATGTTAACTGGGATAGATGGCATATAGAGCGGCAATTATTACCGTTAATGAAGGCAAGAGGATAACCTGAACGGAGCAGCAGTCACTACCCCAAAAAATAAAAAAAAATTAAATTGGGCAAACTGGATAAACTACTTGGGTCTCTTTCTGCCGACATTTACTATGGTACTATTTTCTTCTTGTTGAAATAAACATTGCTTGTGCAGTAATCACTATTGCAATCATTATTATATAGTCCCGACACAGCTGCATTTAAGCATAAACACTGCCTGTCTTAAGGGGACCAAACTGGGTCAATATGTACCCATATTTGTCACCATTCTGAAGTTACTAAATGCTGCACCACAAAACACAACTTTTTCTGAAAAAACATGTCTATTTAGATACCTTCCGATAGAATTCCCTAATTGCACTGCTTTCTTAGCCAAAGTCTTCTTACATAACCTTTCTTGAACTAAAAAAGCATCATGGAATGTGCAAACACACATCTTTTCAGAAGGGTACAGATAAACACATTTTGCAAAAGAAGACGCTGACATATATCTCTGTTTAAGTTATTTAGGCTAGTTTTAGCAAATGTAAATTATGCCAGAATTCTTATTTGTTTAGTTAATGTCTTCACAAGAGAAAACAGACCCAGCTTATTCTACAAAAGTCTACTGCTTGCCCATTCTTTGATTTAATGTATCCAAAGAGCATTGCATGGGTGGCTTATTGGCTATGTGTCGTC